>NW_026688125.1:2007456-2307456 GCF_030445035.2 Dasypus novemcinctus | reverse complement strand
AAGAGTAAAAGGGAAGAAGGGATATTTGAAGAAATACTGGTAGAAAATTAATCAACCCTATTGAAGGACATGGATATGCACATCTAAGAAGCACAACACACTCCCATCTGGATAAATCTGAATAGCAACTGAGACACATACTAATCAGAATGTCAAATGTCAAAGACAAAGAAAGAATTCTGAGAGCAGCAAAAGAAAAGCAATGTATAACACATAAGTGATACCCAATAAGATTAAATGCCAATTTCTCATGAGAAACCATGGAGGCAAGAAGACAGAGTTATTATATATTTAAGATACTGCAAGAAAAAAAGTGCCAGAAAAGAACCTTATATCCAGCAAGATTGTCTTTAAAAATTGAGGGTGAGTTTAGAATATTCACAGATTAAAAGAAATGGAGAGAGTTTATAACCAAAAGACTAGCTTTGCAGGAAATATTGAAGGGTGTGTTACAGCCTGAAAAGAAAAAACAGGAAAGAAATGTTTGGAAGAGAGTCTAAAAATGAAGATTATATTAGTAAAAGTAGCTGAAGTAAAAAGAGTGGTGAAAGTAAAATATGACAGATAAAAGCTCAATATTTATGAATATACTTAACCCATGTTGTAAAGCACTTGTATTCAGAAAACCACAACTCATTGTTAAAAGAAATAAATAAGACCAAAATCTTTGGAAGAACATTCCATGCTCAGATTGGAAGACTAAATGTTACTAAGATGCCAATTCTACTCAAAATGATATACAGATTGAATGCATTCCTTATAAAAATTCCACGAGCATTTTAAAAATGAATGGAAATTTATTTGGAAGGGTAAGGAAGGGGTCCTGAATAGCCAGAAACATCTTAAAAAAGAAAAGCAAAGTCAGAGGACTCTCACTTCTGGTCTTTAAACCATATTACCTAGCTACAGTGGTTAAAAACAGCAATGGTACTGTCATAAAAACAGACACATAGACCAACGGAACTGAATTGATTGTGGTAAGGTGAGGTATGAGACCCCTGTATGATCTTATGTATGTTTGCTTTGTAAGTTCACAAAAATTACAATAAACTTATTGTCTATATATTTTATGTATGAGTGATATACTTCAATATATGAAGAAAAATGGGGGAAAAAATCCACAACCACTCACAACCAGCATATCTGCAGGCTTGGTTTCCTGCCATCTTCCAACCTTGGGATCACCCTGATGAATATGACATCCCTCCCCCCTACTGCTCTGTGGGCCTCCAGCTGGCTCCAGTGCCACCTTCTTCCCATCTGACCAGGCCCTTCAGACACCCCAAGTGGCAGCACTGCCTCAGCCAGAAACCCCCAGCCTGCCCACACTAGGGTTCTGCAACCCTACCCCAAAGTGTAAAGACCTCTTTAACCCTAGAGTACCCCCCCCAACCTATTTGGAGTCCCTGGTGGGCAGCCTCATGGAGCCATCAGCTCTGACAATTCTTTCCAGTCTGCAAATCTGGCAGCTCCCACCTCAACCTCTCCTCAAGGCCAGCCACCCCTGGGCAGCACCAGTTAGCTTTGGGGGGTTGATACCCACAAGTTCCACCTTGGACACCCAAGCCAGGCTCCAGCTGGCCTATGGGTCCACCCCTACTGTATTCTCCTCTGGCACAGCCAATGCATCTGATTTTGCATACATCACCAACGTGCCCTGTGCTGTGACCAATTTCAAGGCCAACGTGAGGCAGTGAATCTCAACAATTGGCAGCACCACTCCAGTCGGGGTTTAAGCAGCACATAGGAGCTTTGGGAACCAAGTGGAGGTCACAGATCTGTGCTCCAACATTCAAGCACTCAGGATAAAAGCAGAATGGAGGGGGGTCCCACACTACAAATTGCTATGGAATAAGCTTAAGCCTGAAGCCCTAGGGCCCTGGAGCCAGAGAACCCCTACTGCCATTGTGGGAGCCAGCACCCCTAATAGGAACCTTGTGTTTGGAGGCACTAATGCCCCTACAAGCTACCCAACACCCAGAGACCTGCCATGGCAGAGCCCCTTCCCGTGGAGGGCCCAGCACCTCTCAAACCCATATTGGATTTACATGCACATTCATCCCTTTATTCCCACCAACCCACCAGGAACAGCCTTGCTTTCAGGGTTCAGTCATCACAAGGCAGGGCTTTGCATGAGACAGAACTGTGGGCCCTCAGCTCATTCAATTCTCTCCAGGTGGGGCTCCACCATCTCAGGGTCTAAGACGCAAAAGCTGGCCTGAGGGAGAGGAACCTCAAAAAGCAGCCTTGGGAAGTGGATATGACTCAAGCAATTGGGCTCCCATCCACCATATAGGAGGTCCAGGGTTTGATGCCCAGGGTCCCCTGGTGAAAGCAAGCTGGCCCATGAGGCAAGCTGGCACATGTGGAGAGCTGGTGCAGCAAGATGACTCAACAAAAAGACACAGAGGAGAGACAATAAGAGACACAGCAGATCAGGGAGCTGAGGTGGCACAAGAGAATAGTCACCTCTCTCACACTCTGGGAGGTCCCAGAATTGGTTTCTGGAGCTGCCTAATGAGAATACAAGCAGACACAGAACACACAGCGAATGGACACAGAAAGCAGACATCGAGGTGGGGAGAGAAAGAAATAAAATAAATTAATAAAAAAAAAAAAAAGAAGTAGTCTTGTCCACTTTCCTTCAGGCTGAATCTGCAATTGACCAATTTAAATGTGTTATACAAACCAACCCCTGTTCTCTTCACTCCTAGAGCCAGTTGGAGTCCCAAAGATAAAAGTTTCCATTTCCTCTGCATTCCCTGCAGTTTTGTTCCTGAAGTTGGGGGTTTGGGCTATCATCTGGTAGGGTCACAGTAGCCAGATTACTTGGGCAGGACAGGAGGTGATGACCTGACCCCTCCAGACGAAGAGCCGGCTGAGCCCACAGCTGCCCATAGGTGCCTCCTGCCCTTCCCATTTTCCTTGTCAGTCTTAGAGATGTCTTATAAATAAAACCTGTTTTTTTTCCTTTTACATAATATATCTCTGCTCTGTAAATCAAGTATAGAGAAGCCATTGACTTGTACAATTGGAGACAGATGAAGCCAGGTTTAACTCTAAAGTTTCTGATGTCCCAGCTAATGGGGTAGGGAAAGCAGCAAAATAAATGAAACCTGAGTATGAAGCCTGACACATAAATATTAAAAATGTGATCTGAGGTGGGGGGAGGAAAATAAAAAAATAAATAAAACCTTTTTTAAAAAATGTGATTTGACTTTAAGGTCTGGGAGTCCAGATATAGTGGATCCAGGGAAAGGATAGATGGGGTGCCCAGGGTAAAAGTGGCCTGGGGAAGGGATTGGTAGACAGGGACCCTGGGGAGAAGAGGCCCTGGGGAAGGAGGGAGACAGGTGGAGGCCCAAGACAGTGGGTCCAGGGAAGGGGACTCTGACTGTGGAACAGGCTATATCATCACTAGTACACCCAATAAAACACATGTGATACATTTAGTGTTTTGAAGCTGATTTTTTTTTTTTGCTTCTAATTAAGGTTTAGACAAATCACAGCTTCATCTAAAGAATGTGGGCCTGGCATCAAGGCCCTAGGACCAGAGTGAACAAGGGAAGAAAACTCACCTCTGCTCTGTAAGCAGTGAAATGCATATGTCTAAGATATGAAATATTCCTGGTCAATTTGTCTTAAAAAAAGCATAGGACTGGACAACCAGCAAGATGGCAGTGGAGTAAGAAGCTCCTAGAGTCAGCTCCTGCTACAGGGCAGTTAGTAAACATGCAGAGCTCTCTGGAGCTAGCTGAAGCACCTGTCTGGGGGCTCCAGGAGGCCAGAAGAGCATCCTGCAACATCCCTGAAAGAATAGGAGGAGGAGACTGCCCATCTACAGAGAAGGCTTGTAAGTAGAGCAAGTCACACCATGGAGGCCAGTGCCCATCCTCCATTGGAGGCACAAGCTGTTCCACAACTGTAATTGAAAGGTCCACTTCCCAAAAATGGGGAGGAAGAGATGGTTGGGCACCAACTTCAGCTACTGATGAGTAAATTTGGTGGGCTAAAGTATAATCCTAAGAACAGCTAAAGTTTGATACTGTCGTCAGAAAAAGGCTGGCAGTCACCATCTTAACTCTGCACCTGGCATGAGGGGAAGTGGGGCAGACTGAAAATCCCAGTCCTGATAGGGACAGGCATCTTCCCATCCAGATCAGATTGCAGCTGTAGCCTAGGCCTCAGCCGCACCTCCAGCAGGGAGGAAGCTGGGGGACCTGTGTTAGTCTTTCCAGGAAATTACCAGCCAAGCTACAGAGGCCAGTGAATATCTTACTATGGCAGCACAAGTCACCCCAAGAGCTATTCTGTGGCTGGAATTGGAAGTTCCATTTTCCCGAAAACAGGGAAGGAAGAGATTGTTAGCCACTGATTTCAACTACTGATTAGTAAATTCAGCTTGTTAAAGTCTAACCCTAAGAACAGCTAAAGTATGAACCTGTCCAAGTCAGAAAGAGGCTGGTAGCCACCATTTTGACTATGCCCCCAGCATGAGGGGAAGCCAGCCTGACTGAAAATCACTGTGACCATAAGGACCAGTTTCTTTCATCCAGATCAGCCTGCAGCCTTATCATAGGCTTCAACCCCACCTCCAGCAGGGAGGACACTGGCAAGCCCTGTACCAGCCTATCCAGGTAATTGCAGGTACCTTTGGCTGACACAGACTGAATAATTAGAAGTCTACTAGGGCAACTGCAGTCATCTTGGACCCACACTGCATAGACTGCTGTCCACACCTGCAGCTCCATCCCTGCCCCAGGCAGGGGAGAAAGGGCTGTGAAGCTTCATCAGTCTCTCTGGGTAACTACAGTCTAGGCCTGCATGACTTGAATTATTCCACACAGCTCTGATTCTGTCCCTACCCCTGGCAATGGAGAAAGTTGGGAGAAACCTCATCAGTCCCTTGGTAAGGAGGGCAGCTTAAGCCTTCACAGCTTATTGCACCAACTATATGCTTGGCTCCTACTGCACAAACAGAAAGGGAGAAAGAGCAGGAAGCCCTAAACTTAAGAGAAAAACTGCACCCAGAATAAATACCCTAGTAAGCCAGATGCCAAGACAACAACAAAAAATTATTATCCACACCAAGAAACAGGAAGATATGGCCCAGTTAAAGGAACAAGATAAGCCTCCAAGAGTTGAGACAACTAGTCATAGAAGTTCAAACCTCCTTTATAAAGTCAATGAGATGGTTAAAGAGATTAAGGATACTGAGAAAACATTGCATGAGCACAAAGAAGAATTTGAAAGAATACATGGAAAAATTGCAGGTTTTATGGGAATGGAAATCAATAAATGAAATTTTAAAAACATTGGAATCATATAATAGCATGTTTGAGGAGGCAGAAGAAAGGACTGGTCTCTGAAAGTGAACATACAAAAGAACAGATGAAGAATGGAAAAAAATTGAACAAGGAATCAAGGAACTAAATGTAGCAAAAGACATGCAAATATACATATCATGGATGTCCAAGAGGAGAAGAGAAGGGAAAAGGGGCAGAAGGAATATTTGAAGAAAAAATGTTTAAAAATTTCCCAACCCTATGAAGGACATAGATATCCATGTCCAAGAAGCACAATGAACTCCCATCAAAAAAAATCTTAATAAACCAACTCTGAGACACATTCTAATCAGAATGTCAGATGCCAAAGACAAAGAGAAAAGCAATGCATAACATAAGGGATATCCAATATGATTACATGCTGATTTCTCACCAGAAGCCATGGAGGTAATAAGACAGTGTTCTGATATATTTAAAATATTACAAGAGAAAAACTTTCAGCCAAGAATCTTATATTCAGCAAGACTGTCTTTCAAAAATGAGGGTGAAGGAAGTGGGCTTGGCTCAGTGGATAGGGCATCCGTCTACCACATGGGAGGTCCGTGGTTCAAACCCTGGGCTTCCTTGACCCAAGTGGAGCTGGCCCATGTGCAATGCTGATGTGTGCAAGGAGTGTCATGCCATGCAGGGGTGTTCCCAGTGTAGGGGAGCCCCACATGCAAGGAGTACACCCCATAAGTAGAGCCACCCAGTGTGAAAGAAAGTTCAGCCTGCCCAGTAATGGCACTGCCCACACAGAGAGTTGATGCAGCAAGATGATGCAACAAAAAGAAACACAGATTCCCATGCCACTGATAACAAAAGAAGCTGACAAAGAAGAACACACAGCAAATAGACAGAGAACAGACAACTAGGGTGGGAGGGAAGGGGAGAGAAATAAAATAAATAAATAAATATTTTAAAAATATTAGGGTAAGAGTAGAATATTCACAGATAAACAGAAACTGAGAGAATTTCTAAGCAAGAGAAAAGATTTTCAGGAAATATTAAAGGGTGTGAGAAGGAAGAAGCAAGATGGTCACTGAGTGAACTTGCCTTGCGATCTCTCCTGGGAAGAGACGGCTGGGCATGGCTGGAGGTTCTCTGAGGCAGGGATTTTTCAGGATTTTTGCAGGGCAGGAAGTGTCTGGACATCGATTTGGTGGAAAGGTAACGGAGAGGATTGGTCTATAAGATATAATTTCGGTTCTATTGCCCAGAGGTGAGACCTGCACATGGGTTCCTCCCTCTTGGGGGTGGGTGGAGCCATGGTGCCATGCAGTGGCTCAGCTTTTTGCTGGCTCTGCGGTGCTGGGGAGTTCGCGAGTCCTGCGTGGGCTGTTGGCGGGTTGATGTGACGGGTTGCCTTTGCGGATTGAATTGGGGAGATAGATGGTGTTTTGTTGTGAAGCGGGGGAAATTTTTGATTGCGGACACAAATAATAGCACTTCCACCTGAGGCCCCACCCCCACAAGGCCAGCTGCCGATCTGCAACTGAATTAGGCTGTAGGCAATAAAGGGAAGTAATTGGGAAGTTGTTTCAGGGTGCAGCGAGGGAGGGGGACACATCTGGAAGCTGATTAGGGAATATTTTGCGAAGCTTGGGAATTCCAGTTTTGGAATCTGTTTTTGGCATCATGGGCCAGGCTTCGGATCTGTACCAGTAAAGTGGCTGTGGTGTAAAGGCGCCCTCAAGTGGCAGTGTTGTGGAAGCACAGGGCGGGAGCTGTCCAAAAGCTGAAGTGATGATATACCCACATTAATGAGCCCTATTAAGTAAGTGAATTGCAGGGTTCAGACATAATATAGAGTTTGCGGATCTGACTTCCCCCATAGGGCTGGTGCCCAGCTGTGGGGATCCCCGAGGGCTATGTTACACTATGGGGCTCCTAGGCTTCCTGTTGACCAGATTGGAGGTTGCCAGGTCTGAATCCCCTAAACTCTGGTGGCCCACACCCCAGAGAATCACACCTCTTGAGTCTTTAATATCTCAGACTTTCCACCCCTGAATGCATCACGCCCTGAGGTCCATCTGAGGTCCTTGAATGCCCTAGGCTTTCAACAATGGCATTTTTTCTTTATCATTTCATTTTGTTTTGTTTTTATTTTCATTTTGTCTTATTTTTTACTTTTTTTAATGTACTGATTGCTAACATCGCATTATCCCCTAGTCTTTTCTAACAGCGTATCCCCCAAAGTCTTTTTTTATTCAGTTATTTAGGGTTTTTTTTTTTTTGTGGTTGTTGTTGTGTAGTTGGTGTTTTAATTGTGGTTCATGTATATCTGTTTTTTTCCTTTCCCCTACCTGTTCCCCACCCTTTTCCCACCCCCTTTTCCTTTCTTCCTTTCTTCTCTTCCCCCCCCTTTATTTATTTATTTTATTTTTCTGTTTTCTCTCTCCCTCATGTCCCTCATCTTCTACTTATTTTATTTTAACTCAATTATACAATAGGTGCAGCAGGAAACACCTCACATTTGCTGGGGTTTTCTCATCCTCCACTGCCTCATTTCTGTGTGAACTGATTTAGGCTACCTACACTATCCTCTTTCCCCTACATCTTGATATCCACCATCATCTACTGTCTCTCCTATATTCCACCTCCCACCTCCCTTTCTTTGATCCATGAAGTGTCTAAGTCTTAATTTCTAATACCTTTGTTTTGTTTTCTGTCTGTTATCCACTCTTGAAACTATTACCTTTCTTTTCTTTTTCCCTCTCTCATGAAAACAATAGCTTTTTAGCTCATACCATATTCCTCCCATATTCAATCATCTACCTCATAATAGGTACTCTACCTACTGCTATAACTCTACACAATTTACATGAATCTAACCTCCACCCTCCCAGATCTCATATTCTTGCTTTGTTAACATATATCACCAATACTACTTTACACTTTTCCCTTGCTTACACAATTGCCTTTCCCTGGCACTAATACTTTCCTTTAAAGTGAACTTAACCAACAACAAGAAATTAGAATAAGAAGAACAAAGTGACAAAGAGAAGATATAACACTTATGCAAAAACAACAGCTAATTAATCTCCAAGAGTAGACAAAGAAGCTAAGGAACTGATTAAATCTGTCAAGATTAAATAATGACCAGAAAGCAACAAAAATCTACAAATCAAACCAGTAATCAGGAAAACATGGCTGAATCCAATCAACAAACCAAAAATCAGGAAGGGGAGCAGAACTTTGCACAAGCAATGAAAGATCTCAGAACATTTATCACCGACAAATTTGATGAAATAATGAAAGAGGTTAACAACATGAAGACATCACGTGGTGGGGAAATTGCAGACATACGCAAAAAGATAACAGATATGATGGGAATGAACAGCACAGTTCAAGAAATCAAAAATACACTTGCAGCAAATATCAGCAGACTAGAAGAGGCAGAGCAGAGAATTAGTGATGTGGAAGACAGTACATCAGAAATCAAACAGATAGTAGAAGGGGTCGATAAAAAGATGGACAAAATCCAGCTAGGACTTAGGGACCTGAATGACAATGCAAAATGCTCAAACATATGTATTATAGGCATTCCAGAAGGAGAAGAGAAGGGAAAGGGGTCAGAAGGAGTGTTGCAGGAAATAATGGCTGAAAACTTCCCAAATCTACTGAAAGAGACAGATGTACATATCCAAGAAGCACAGTGCACTCCACTGGTCATAAACCCCAACAGGCCCACCCCAAGACATATACTTGTAAAATTATCCAATGCTCAAGACAAAGAGAAAATCCTAAAAGTAGCAAGAGAAAAGAAAACCATCACATACAAGGGAAGCTCCATTAGATTAAGTGCTGATTTCTCATCTGAAACCATGGCGGCAAGAAGGCAGTGGTATGATATAGTCAAGGTACTAAAGGAAAAAAATTTCCAACCATGAATACTCAATCCAGCTAAACTAGCATTCAAACATGATGGAGAGTTCAAAATATTCTCAGACAAACAGAAACTGAAAGAGTATACCAACAAGAAACCTCCCCTTCAAGAAATTCTACAGGCAGTTCTGCAGGAAGAAAGGAAAAAACAGGACAGGCAGAGTTGGAGGAGAGTATAAGAGCAACAGTGACAACAAAAAAAGACAAAAAGAGAAGGGAAAAAAATACAAACAAAATATGACAAACACAAATCCAATCAAAATATGGCTAACACAAATAATTCCTTGAAAGTAATTAACACTGAATGTCAATGGATTAAACTCTCCTATCAAAACATTCAGACTGGGACATTGGATAAGGAAATATGACCCATCCGTATGCTGTCTACAAGAGACACATCTTAGACCCAGAGACGCATGGAGATTGAAAGTGAAAGGCTGGAAAACAATCATACAAGCTAACAATAACCAAAAAAAGGCAGGAGTAGCTATATTAATATCAGACAAAATAGACTTTAAATGTGAAACAATTGTGAGAGACAAAGAAGGATACTACATTTTAGTGAAAGGGAAAATCTGTCAAGAAGATCGAACAATCATAAATATTTATGCTCCTAACAAGGGCGCCTCTAAATACGTGAGGCAAACAATGGAAAAACTAAGTGAAAGAATAGATGCATCTACAATTATAGTGGGGGATTTTAATACACCACTATCAACTCTGGACAGAACATCTCAAAAGAGAATCACTAAAGAAACAAAACATTTGAACAGTATATTAGAGGAGCTGGATCTAATTGACATATATAGATCATTACACCCAAACACAGCAGGATATACATTTTTCTCAAGCGCACATGGATCATTCTCCAAGATAGACCATATGCTAGGCCACAAAGAAAGGCTGAATGAATTCAGAAATATTAAAATCATACAAAACAATATCTCTGACCACAGTGGATTCAAGCTGGAAATTTGCAAGGGACAGAAGCCCAGGTTTCACACCACGATTTGGAAATTAAACAGCACACTCTTAGAAAAACAGTGGGTCAAAGAGGAAATCTCAAAAGAAATCAATGACTACCTTGAATCAAATGATAATGATAACACAACATGCCAAAATTTATGGGATGCAGCAAAAGCAGTACTGAGAGGGAAATTTATAGCCATAAATTCATATATCAAAAAAGAAGAAAGAGGGAAAATTGAAGAACTAAATGCACATTTGAAGGAATTAGAAAAACAACAACAAAGTAACCCAACAGGAAGAAGAAGGCAGGAAATAACAAAGATAAGAGCAGAACTAAATGAAATAGAAAATAAGAAAGCACTTGAAAAGATAAACAAGACCAAGAGCTGGTTTTTTGAGAAGGTCAACAAAATTGACAAATCTTTAGCGAGACTAACAAAGAAAAAAAGAGAGAAGATGCAAATACACAAAATAAGAAATGAGAAAGGCGATATCACCACTGACCCCACAGAAATAAAGACTATCATAAGAGGATACTTTGAAAAACTATATTCCAACAAAAATGACAATTTAGAGGAAATGGACAAATTCCTAGAAACACATAAGCAGCCGATATTGACAAAAGAAGAAATTGATGATCTTAACAAACCAATCACAAGCAAAGAGATAGAATCACTTATTAAAAATATCCCAACTAAGAAGAGCCCAGGGCCAGATGGCTTCACAGGTGAATTTTATAAAACATTCCGGAAAGAACTAACACCAATCCTGCTGAAACTATTCCAAAAAATTGAAACAGAAAGAACATTGCCGAACTCCTTCTAGGATGCCAACATTACCCTAGTACCAAAGCCAAACAAAGACACCACAAGAAAGGAAAATTACAGACCAATTTCTCTAATGAACCTAGATGCAAAAATACTTAACAAAATACTTGCTAATCGTATTCAACAAAACATTAAACGAATTATACACCACAACCAAGTGGGATTCATCCCAGGTATGCAAGGATGGTTCAACATAAGAAAATCAATCAACGTAATACACCATATAAACAGATTGCAGGAAAAAAATCACACAATTATATCTATAGATGCAGAAAAAGCATTTGACAAAATACAGCACCCTTTCTTGATAAAAACACTCCAAAAGATTGGAATACAAGGAAATTTTTTGAACATGATAAAGAGTATATACGAAAAACCTAAAGCCAACATTGTTTACAATGGAGAAATCCTAGAATCCTTCCCTCTAAACTCAGGAACAAGACAAGGATGCCCATTGTCTCCGTTCCTATTTATCATTGTCTTAGAAGTACTTGCTCAAGCACTGAGGCAAGAACCAGATATAAAAGGCATTCAAATTGGAAAGGAAGAAGTCAAAATTTCATTATTTGCAGATGACATGATCCTATACATAGAAAACCCTGAGAGATCTACAACAAAGCTTCTAGAACTCATAAATGAGTTTAGTAAAGTCACAGGTTATAAGATCAATGTGCAAAAATCAGTAGCATTTCTGTACACCAATAATGAGCAAGATCAGGAGGAAATCAAGAAACAAATACCATTCATGATAGTAAATTTAAAAATCAAATACTTAGGAATAAATTTAACTAAAGAGGTAAAAAACTTATACACCGAGAACTATACAAGACTGTTCAAGGAAATCAAAGAAGATCTAAATAAAGGGAAGAATATTCCTTGTTCATGGATAGGAAGACTAAATATTATTAAGATGTCTATCCTACCAAAACTGATCTACACATTCAATGCAATCCCAATAAAAATCAACACAGCCTTCTTTAAGGAACTAGAAAAACTTACTAAGAAATTTATTTGGAAAGGAAAGAAGCCCCGAATAGCCAAAGACATACTGAAAAAGAAAAACGAAATTGGAGGAATCACACTACCTGACTTCAAAACATACTACAAAGCTACGCTGGTGAAAACAGCATGGTATCAGCATAAGGAGAGACACACAGACCAATGGAATCGAATTGAAAGCTCTGATATAGAACCTCACATATATAGCCACATAATATTCGATAAAGCCACCAAACCCTCTCAACTGGGAGAGAGTGGCCTATTCAACAAATGGTGTCTGGAGAACTGGATAGCCATATGTAGAAGAATGAAAGAGGATTACCATCTCACACCTTATACAAAGATCAACTCAAGATGGATCAAAGACCTAAATATAAGAGCCAAGACCATAAAAACCTTAGAAAGCAGTGTAGGGAAACATCTACAGGACCTTGTAATAGGAAATGGATTCATGAATATCACACCAAAAGCACGAGCAGCAAAAGAACTAATAGATAAATGGGACTTCCTCAAAGTTAAAGCCTTCTGCACCTCAAAGGAGTTTGTCAAGAAAGTAAAAAGGGAGCCCACACAGTGGGAGAAAATATTTGGCAACCATATATCTGATAAGAAACTTATAACTTGCATAAAGAAAGAACTCCTATATCTTGAAAATAAAAAGATAAACAACCCATTTAAAAAATGGGAAAAAGATTTAAACAGATGCTTCTCCAAAGAAGAAATACAAATGGCTAAAAAGCACATGAAAAAATGCTCCAAATCTCTAGCTATCAGGGAAATGCAAATCAAAACTACAATGAGATACCATCTTACACCCATAAGATTGGCAGCTATGAAAAAAACAGAAGAATAAAAATGCTGGAGAGGATGTGAAGAAAGGGGAACACTCATCCACTGCTGGTGGGAATGCAGAAGGATCCAACCATTCTGGAGGACAGTTTGGCGGTTTCTCAAAAAACTAGTCATAGATTTGCCATATGACCCAGCAATACCACTGCTGGGTGTATACCCAGCAGAACTGAAAACAAGGACACAAACTGATATATGTACACCAATGTTCATAGCAGCATTGTTCACTATTGCCAAAAGTTGGAATCAACCCAAATGTCCATCAACAGATGAGTGGATCAATAAAATGTGGTATATACACACAATGGAATACTACTCAGCTGTAAGAACAAATACACTACAAACAGATGTGATAACATGGATGAATCTTGAGAACCTTATGTTGAGTGAAGCAACCCAGGCACTGAAGGACAAATACTACCTGACCTCAATGATATGAAATAAGGAAGCTGCCTCAGAGAGCTAGAGACTGAACGATAGGCTTACAGGAAATCGGGGGGTGGAGGAAGGATGTGAGCCAACGTCTGCAGGGGTGGAATTTATGACGAGCTGGTGGTAAGTATGAACACAAAGAAGAGATAAAATGGAGGCAAGGGGTTGCCTTTGGGAGGGGCTTTGCGGGTTTGAGGGTAGCTGGGGATGGGCGGATGGGTAATATTGCCCAAAAGTGGGGGGAGGGAGGGGTAGCATATGAACATAGGAAAGTGTCACGTGTTGGTGGAGAGTAAAATGCTGAGAAAATCGTATCAAAATATAATTAAGAGGGTTACCTGTTTAGAATGCTCGGAGGGGATGGTCCGATGCAGGACGGGCTCCTGGGGAATGTCTGAATGCTCATTTTGCCAGAGTGGGTGGCACCATTGGGTAGAGACCCAAGTAGTGAGAGTGGGGGTGGACCCACATCCTGGGGAGGACTAATGCCATCAAATAGAGGGAACTGTATCTCTCGAGAGAAATGGTGGCTCCCAGGGCATTGGGGCAGTTGAGCAAGTTAGGCCCTGAACAATATTCCAACTATCTCTGGACGTGGTTCCTCGGGAAACGGAGGTTGGTTGTCACTGTGGGCTCCAAGGTGGATGGGAAAATGGATGTTAAATGTGTGGAACCAAGGTAAATGGGGGGTAAGAGAGGAGTTTCGCGAGAGTACACAAGGATGGATATAAAACATGTAATATTACACCATAACATATAGGAGACGACAGACTGATAATGTAAACCATAATGTAAAACATAGGATAACTAAAAAATTAGAAAACTGTGTATCCTAAAGTAAGCACCACAATGTAAGCACAGATGTCTCCTTGTTTGAAAGCTATTGTCTCAGACTCTGTACATCACTTTAAGTAAATATGATGTGAATAGGGTGTAAGAGTATTGCTGTGGAAGGGAAAAAGTTTTGTGGTGGATGTGTGGGAGTGCTGTATATTATATATATGAATTGCTGTGGTCTAGGGCTCTTGTTAAGAGAAGTTCAATAATTAGGGGAAAAAGAAAAAGAAAAAGATAGGATGTAGAATTTTTTCCAAGTCAACACGTATTCTATATCTAACCTTTAAACCCATCGCTATATGCCATTTTGCTAGTAAGGAATCCTGGCATTATATTGGGCTTCAATTTTCAGGAAGTTCTGGATCACAGAGTGGTTCAACAATGGCAACAGAGGAATACTGGTATAGCATACTATTGACAGGTGATATATGGTTGAAAGGAAGCTATACAGGACATATGTCCAGGGTGCATGGTAATGTTTGGATATACTCATAGTGGCAACAATTAAAAACTACAGCTGGGGGGGTACTGGTTCCTGGCCGGTGGTGCTCTGTCGTGGTCCCTAGGGGAGCAGCGACAGTCTCCCAGGTGCAGCGGCAAGGACCGGGAAGGAATGAGACTCCAACAGTGAGCCCCTGATGCTAATGACTATGCTTGTGAGCTGATATGCCTGAAATAAGAACAAGGCCTAGAGCAGCATTGTGCTGGGAATTTCCTCCTGACAGCCTTCATGTTACTCAAATGTGGCCAGTCTCGAAGCCAAACTTAGCATGTAAATGCAATGCCTTCCCCCCAGTGTGGGACATGACACCCGGGGATGAGCCTCCCTGGCACCGAGGGATCACTATCAACTACCAACTGATGATGCAACTGGAAAATGACCTTGAGTGGAAGGTTCAATGCGGATCAGCAGAATATCCCTGTCTACATAAAATAACATGACTTTAAAATGCTGTTTGACCTAATGTAAGGGGGAAATGGAAAGGAGAAATGAGTTTATTTGGCTACGAGTCTCTAAAAAAGAGTCTGGAGGCTGTCAGAAGGATTGCCCTTATGCACAACTGAGCAGAGTCTAAGAGACAGATAAAGTAGATACAACCCCCAGGTACTGGTTCCTTTGAGGGCTAAAGAGGCCCATGGGTGCTATGGTCATGGCAGATGGGGTTAACTGCCATGTCAGATGGCCCTTCTTTGGAGCTGGTGTTTATGTGTGATGAATCTGGACTCAGATGAGATCTCTCTTCATAAGACTTTCATGCTACTGTGCTGGAGTTGTAGTTGGTGTTGGGGTTTAAGATATATTTAGGGGATCTGAATCTCTGGACTGACAATGTGATAGCCAGGCCCTGAGCCTCCACAGACTCCAGCACCTACAATCTGATTTATTGGACTCACCTCACTCAGCTAAGATGGAGTTGAAGAAGGACAACCACCACACCATGGAGCCTAGAGTGCCTACAACTGAAAGCAGGAGGATTGCATCCAGTATCCATGTGGAATCTGAGCCTCCTCTTGACATAGAGGTGCAATGGACACAACCAATCCAATGTCCACAGAGAAAAGGTGGCATTGGAGTGGGAAAAGTGGACAGGTGGCTAATGGGTATGGGGAATGGCAGGAAGAGACGAGATGTGGAGGCGTCTTAGGGACTTGGAGCTGCCCTGGATGGTGCTTTAGGGGCAATCACCGGACATTGTAAATCCTCACAGGGCCCACTGGATGGAATGGGGGAGAGTATGGGCCATGATGTGGACCATTGACCATGAGGTGCAGAGGTGCCCAGAGATGTACTTACCAAATGCAATGGCTGTGTCATGATGATGGGAATGAGTGTTGCTGGGGGGGAGTGGTGGGGTGGGGGTGGTGGGGTTGAAGGGGTCCTCATATATATTTTTAATGTAATATTTTTACAAAATCAATTAAAAAAAAGAGCATTGTCAAAATATTACCATTAAACAAAGTATTCCCCCCCCCCAAAAAAAGGGGTGTGCCAGAGCCTGAAAAGACAAGACAGGAGAGAGAGGCCTGGAAGAGAGTCTAGAAATGAACATATCAATAAAAGTAACTAAAGTGTCAAAAGAATGGTGAAAATAAAATATGACAGATAAAACTCAAATAGTCAAGAATAAATTTATCCAAAGATGTAAAGCACTTGTATTCAGAAAACTGCAACTCAATATTTTAAAAACATAAAAAAAGGCCTAAATAACTCAAAGAACATTCCATGCCCACACATTGGAAGACTAAATATCATTAAGATCTCAATTATACTCAAATTGATATACAGAGTCAATGCAATCCTGATAAAAATTCCACCAGCATTTTTTAAATTGAAATTATGAATATCAAACTTATTTGCCAGGTTAAGGGGTCTTGAATAGCCAGAAACATCTTAAAAAGGAAAAGCAAATTCTCTTCTCCAGACTTTAAATCATATTTCCTAGCTATAGAAGTTTTAAAAAAAAAGCATGGTACTGGCATAAAGACAGACACATAGACAAATGGAATCAATCTGATGGTTCAGAAACAGATCCTCACATGTATGGTCAAATGATTTTTGACTAGCCTGTCAAACCCACACAGCTCAGGCAGAATAATCCATTCAACAAATGGTGCTGAAAGAACTGGATATCCATAGCCAAAAGAAGGAAAGGGGACCACTATTTCACACCTTATCCAAAAATTATCTCAAAATGGATCAAAAACCTAAAAATAAAAGAACCACAAAGCTTCTAGAAGAAATTGTGGGAAAGTATTTTCAAGACTTGGTGGTAAGTGGTAGATTCTTAAAAGACATAAGAGGAGGAATGAGATGTGGACTACTGATGGTTAATATATGTAGAAGTTTTAATTAGCTTTGCTATAAAAGTGTGAAAAAGTATAGAGTGGATGGTAATACATAGTGAGTAAAAGCTAGTTTATAAATGGGGATGTGGTTGAAAATGTTAGTCAAGGTATGAAGTGCCAATTGACAGAATGCTAGAGAATAATCTAGGAACTAAATAGCACAGTAAACCAAGAGGTGAATGAGAATTGTGTTTGATGGTACAGATGCAAGAGTGTCCTTTGTTAGCTAAAGCAAATGAACATCACTACTGCAAGGTGGTGGGAACGTGGAGAAGCATGGGAAAAATACAACTAGAAGGACCTTTGGACTGTGGTTAGCAGCAATAATATAGTATTCTTGCATCTATGCCAAAGACGTACTGTGTTGATAATGGGGCAGTGTGGAGTATGTGGGCCAAATGTACACTATGGACATGGTAACAATCAGATGATATTCTTATCTGTAACAAATGTTCAGATAGAGGGGTGTAGTTTGGGAATTCTGCACATGTGGATGATTATAAGTTTACAACTTCTTCCAAAAAAATATACTTTAAAAATTAATGAGGGTGGGTTGGGGGAAAAATACACCAAATGTAAGATAAGGACTTTAAGATTTTGACAATAATTTTTCGTAATTTGTAACAAACGTCTCATGAAAATTCAAGGGTGTTGATGGAGGGTTGATGTATGTGACCCCTGTATGATGTTATACATTTGCTTTGTAAGCCCACAATTTTTACCATACTTATTGTTTATGTATGATCATATATAATGATATAAAGATAATAATAAGGTGGGTTGGGGGAAAATGCTTTGGTTAGTTGTAATAGTTTGACAATGTCCTTTAATCATTAGTTAAAAATGTTTAAAAACATTTCAAGATATTGGTGGTAGGATGAGGTATGAGAGTTCTGTGTGATGCTATATGTTTGTTTTTTAAACTCCCAACTATTATTATATACTTATTGTTTATGTATGCTTATGTATGAGAGATATACTTCAATAAATTTTTTTAAAGATTTATTTATTTCTCCCCTCCCCCCGTTGTCTTTTCTCTGTGTCTATTTACTGCGTGTTCTTTGCCTGCTTCTGTTGTTGTCAGTGGCATGGGAATCTGTATTTCTTTTTCTTGCATCATCTTGTTGTGTCAGCTCTCCATATATGTGGCACCATTCCTGGGCAGGCTTCACTTTCTTTCGTGCTGGGCGGCTCTCCTTATGGGGTGCACACCTTGCGCATGGGGCTCCCCTATGCAGGGACACCCTGCGTGGCATGGCACTCCTTGCATGCATCAGCACTGCACATGGGCCAGCTCCTCACGGGTCAAGGAGTTCCAGGGTTTGAATCGCAGACCTCCCGTGTGGTAGATGGATGCACTAACCACTGGGCCAAGTCTGCTTCCCTTTTTTTTTTTTTAAATTTTAAAAAGCATGGGACCCACTGAGTTGTTCAGTCTCCTTTCTGCAGAATAGGGAAGGAAGGAGACTATTTGGGGAGTCAGGCAAGCTAAAATTAGATTTATAAAATAAAGTCTAAAAATTAGGTATGGCTTTTTTTATCACCATTTTACAGATGAGGGATAGGTACAAAGATCTCAAAGTACTTTCCCTGAAGTGACTCACCAAGTACATGCCAGGATCTAAGTACAGGGAAGTCTGACTTTAGGCTAACCCACTGTGGATATGACTCCACAAGAGTCACAATTCCACCCAAGTTGGGCTGCCCTCAAAGCCCATGGTGAGCCTCAACTACATCCAAGGGCTGCAAATATGATGGTCTGAAACCACCTCCCCAGCCAGGAGACTCATTGTAGAGACAGTGGAAAGAGCCACCATCTCCACTCTTTATACTCTATTAAACAGTGAGTGATGACTGTGTATGTAACCCTGTACTAGGCACAGGGCAGGGAGAGATGAATGTAAGCCTTATGGGAGAGATTTACAATCCAGTGAGCAAGAAATAAAGAATTAGCAAATACAACTTGAGGGATCAGTGTTAGGATAACAGAGCAGGTACAAAAGATGCTGGGAGTGGATGAGGTTCAAGCAGTTGAGCATCTGCTTCCCACACAGGATGCCCCAGTTTTGGTTCCTGGTGCCTTCTAAAAACAAGCAAACAAATGAATAAACCAACTCAAGGGAGCCTATGTGGCTCAGTGGTTCAGTGCCAGCTTCCCACATATGAGGTCCCAGGTTCAATGCCCAGTCCTGGTACCTAAAAAAAAAAAAGTTACCTAAGTCAGAGAACACAAGACTAGAGCTGGGAATCAAGGAGGAGGAGGAAACAGCCAACTGATGAGGGGCTATTTCCACATCAAGGAAATAGCCAGTGAAAAGTGGAGAAGGAAGACAACTTGAGTCACTGGGTAACCTCCAAGGGAGGAGGGCATGGCAAAGAAACTCATTTAAAATGGGCAAAGTATTTAAATAGACATTTCTACAAAGAACATATACAAATGGCAAATAAGCATATGAAAAGCTGCTCAAGTCCATTAGCCATTAGGGAAAGGCACATCAAAAGCATGATGAGTTATTACTTCACACCCATACAAAAGGCTATTATTTTTAAAATTGGAAAATAGCAAGTGCTGGTGAGGATGCATATAATTAGGAAAACTTGTACACTGTTAGTAGGAATATAAAATAATGCATTGGCTGTGGAAAACAGCTTGACAGTGACTCAAAAAGTTACACTTAGAATTACCATATGACCTGGCAATCCCACTTCTGGATATGTATCCAAAAGAACTGAAAGCAGAGATTTAGACAGGTATTTGCATGCCAATGTTCAGAGCACAACAGAGAAAAAGTAGAAGCCAAATAACTATCAACAGAAGAATGGATAAGCAAAATGTGGTAAATATATATGATGGGATATTATTCAGCTCTAAGAAAGAAGTTCTGATGCATGAGACAACATGGATGAACCATGATGACATTACATTCAGTAAAATATACCTGGCACAAAAGGACAAATATTGTATGATCTCACTGATATGAAAGAATTATAATAAGCAAAATCATAGAGTTAGAATGTAGAATATAAGTTACCAAAAGATAGAATGGGGTAGAGAATGGAGAGCTGATGCTTAAATTGTGTAGAATTTCTATTTAGGTTGATTATAAGTGTTTGGGAATGGATAGTGGTGATGGCAGAAACTTACTGTGAATTATGTTTGTGAATGTGGTTGAGAGAAGAAGTTTAAGGTCATATACATTACTAGAAGGAAAATTAGAAGCCAAAACATGGGATTGTTTAATTAAGTGAATACTGTTGTGGATGATGGACTGAGGTTAATAGTACATATATAAAATTGTTCTTTCATGAATTATATCAAATGTCTGACATTATTATATGTTGTTAATAATAGGAAGGTAGATAAAAAAACACCTACCTAATGTAAACTATGGATTATAGTTATCACTAATATCTTATATTCCTTCATCAATCCTCACAAAGGTAATACACTAATGCAAAGAGTCAACAATAGAGGGAAACATAAGAACACTGTATTTTTTACATGAATTTTCTGTAAACATACAACTTCCCTAATTTAAAAAAACTGCAATAATTTAAGAAAGCATCATGCTAAGTGAAAGAAACTACACACAAAGTACTACATAGTCTATGATTTCATTAACATAAAATGTAAAGATAAATAAGTGTATAAAGATGGAATGAGATTAGTGGTTATGTAGGACTGGGGATTGATAGAGGTATTGAGAGGTGATTTCTAAGGGACATAGGGCTTTTCTTCTAGGAGTGATGAAAATGTTCTAAACTTGATTGTGGTGATGAATGCACAACTCTGTGATTATACTAAAGTACACTTTGGATAGATTATATGGTATGTGACTGTATCTCAAAACTGCTTTTAAAACTTGGGGCACACATTGTGGAGGTTCTTGTAGTCCAGTGTAATACCCTTTCATTTTACTGTAAGCTGGGAATGCATGGGGGTTTCAGTAAAGAGAAACAAGAGACAAGACCTGCCTTAGGTTTCAACAGGATCATTCTGGCTGCTAGGTAAGAATGGACCACAGTGGCAAGGAGGTCAAAGGCAGACCAGTTAGGGAGCTACCACAGTAGTCCAGGCAAGTGATACGGTGGATGAGACAGAGCAGTAGCAGTTAGGGAAATGGGTGGTCAGGTTTTGCACATATTTGAAGTAGTTGGTGCTGGAATGATGTGGGGTAAGAAAGTGACACAACTTCAACTCCAAAAGAGAGAGGAAGGAACAAACAGGAGGAACACAACTATGGATTAAAGGAGACTACTATTATTCTAATAATGTAAGAACTTGTAACACTGATATAAAGACAGTGGACACAAGAGGTTCTGAGGGGAGGGAAAGGGAAGAATAGGTATAACATGCAGTATTTTTGAAACACTGGAATAATTTTGCATGATACTACAATAACAGATACAAGTCCCTATACATTTTCTCAAAACTTATAAAAATGTGCTGTGCAAAGTGTGAAACATAATGTAAACTATAGACCATGCTTAGCAGCAATGCTTCAATGTTTTTGTCATGTGAAACAAATGGACCACATTAATGAATGATGATGTTCTTGGGGAAAAGTGTTAGGGGGAGGGAGTAGGGTATATGGGTATCCCTGATATTTTTTATGGAACATCTATGTCATTTAAAGCTCCTTTAAAAATAAGGGAAACAAAACTTTTAAAAATTGTGACACTGAAGCAGAAGAACCAATGGAGTTGTCATGCTAGGCAAGAGAAAGACTGGAGTATCATCAAAACTATTTGATATTTGAAAACATGGAAAGAGATTCCAAAGGAAGAGTGCTTTGAATGAGATCTATAAAAAATAAAAATGATACATTGGTCTTCACCAAATTTTAAAACTGCAGATCTGAAAAAAAAAAAAACAACTATAAAGGTAAACTACAGATGGGGAATAATATTTGCAAACTTAACTATGACAAATAAAGAACAGATACCTAGAATATCTGGAGCTAATAATGGAACAGGTATCTAGAATATTAGCAGTGGATGTGGTTCAAGGAGTTGAGTGCCTGCTTCCCACATGGGAAGTTCTGGGTTCAGTTGCAGGTACTTGCTAAAAGAAAAAGAAAAAACAAGCAAAGAAATGAAAAAAAAAATTCAGGGGAGCCAATGTGACTTAGTGGTAGAGCACTGGCTTCCCACTTACAAGGTCCTGGGTTCAACCCCTGACCCTGACATCAAAAACAAACAAACAAAAACAAAAAAAACCCACAGATATATAGAATAAATTAAAAGAATTTCCAATATTGTCAAAATTCAACCATGAAAAAACAATTCTATTAGAAAATGGGCAATATATATGAACAAACATTTCACCATAGTAGATAAATAGATGGGAAATAACTTCAGGAAGAGATGCTGTATATAATTAGCCATTAGGGAAATGCAAACTACACCATTATGATATATAACTACACATGATTAAAACAACTAAAATGCTGTTGGTGACAACACCAAATGCTGGTGAGGATGCAGAGAAATTGAATCTCTCATACACTGCATAAGAGAATGTAAAATGGTATAGTCACTCTGAAAACTAGTTAGCAGTTTCTTATAAAACTAAATATATATTTATCATACAGCCCAGCAAGTGTACTCCTGTACATTGACCACATAGAAATGAAAATGTATTCCCAAACTAAAGCATTTGTTTGTTGTTTGAAAAGATTTAATCAAACTGATAAGCCTCTAGCTAGGCTAACCAAACATAAAATAGAGAAGATAAAAATTACTAATACCAGGAATAGAAGAGGGGTCATCACTACTGGTTCCACAGACATTAAATGGATAATCAGATAAGACTATGAACATCAATGTGTCCAATAATTTGATAACTTAGATGTAATCACTCAAAAGTTCTTGAGAGGTGCAAGCTATCAAAACTCACACAAAAACAAATATAAAATCAGAATAGCCCTATAGCCATTAAAAATTTGAATCAATAATAACATTTCAAAATGAAAGGACCTGGTTCAGATAGTTCACTGGCAAATTCTACCAAACATTTAAGGAAAAATAAAACCAATTCTCCACAGCCTCTTTCAGAAAACAAAGCATAGGGAACATTTCCTAACACGCTCAAGGAGGCCAACATTATCCTAATGGCAAAACAAGGAAAAGATATTACTAATAAAAATCAAGTGTTGAGGGAAGCGGACTTGGCCCAGGGGGTAGGACATCTGCCTACCACATGAGAGGTCTGTGGTCCAAACCCTGGGCCTCCTGACCCGTGTGGAGCTGGCCCACATCCAGTGCTGATGTGCACAAGGAGTGCCCTGCCATGCAGGGGTGTCCCCTGCATAGGGGAGCCCCATGCACAAAGAGTGCACCCCGTAATGAGAGTCACCCAGCATGAAAGAAAGGGCCACCTGCCCAGGAATGGCACCACATACATGGAAAGCTGACACACCAAGATGATGCAACAAAAAGAAACACAGATTCCTGTGCCACTGACAAAGACAGAAGCAGACAAATAAAAAAGCACACAGCAAATGGACACAATGAACAGACAACTGGGGTGGGGGGGAGGGGAAATAAATAAATAAATAAAAATCTTTTTAAAAAATCGCATGTTGAAAAACCTACATAATGAAAGGTAAGTCTCCCTCTCATCCAGCCCCTGTTCCTTTAGTTCTTCCCCTGCCCAGACACCCACTTAACAATTTCACACATCTCCTTGCTGGATAGGCTGTCCAGGCAGAAGTATATATGCCTGTATCTGATTGTACAGCCTATTTTTTGCATTTTTTTACTTGAATTAAGTTATTCAGTCATTAAGCCAATGTTTCTTAAAGAAATGTCCAAAATAGACCTACCAGCATGACCATGTAACAAAGTCACATTAGGAAACTCTTAGTGAGAGGGAGTGACATGAAAAGGCAGAACAGACATAAACCAGGACTGCCCTAGACAAGTGGGAGCACACAGTCATCTTGGAGCTCATCCACCTGTTTAACAGCTCTATGGTAATCCAGTTCATGGACTTACTTTAGTTGACATATCAGTGATCTGGAGTCCCAAGGGTCCACGAAGACAAATGTACCACCTCCAACTCCAGCAGCAGAAGGTCCAGTATTAAAGGATAAGAAACTCAGCACAGGGTCTGAACCCTCCCTAGTGCACAGGACTAACACCTCCCACAAACACTCCAGGATGCAGAGCTCCAGGCAGCCTAGCACCTGAGGAGCCACGGACATCACCAAAGGCCTGGTGGAAGGAGCCTGGAGCTGAGTATCATGGGAGAGAGGGGCAGGACAGCTTCTAGCACTGCCCACATGCAGGCCCCACCCAGACCTCAGTACCCAGCCAGGCCTCAGACTGGGATGGTCCTGGCGACTTCTTGGTTCAGGTACCCAGGGCTCAGCTATTGGGTCATTGGAACCAATCCTCAACTTCTGAGGTTTTTTCCAAATCTTTAACATTCTCCATTTAATTTTTAGGTGCATTCAACTTTTCACCTTTGCTTTCTACTTAAGCATTATCTTGTCAACCTATTTTTTAGAGATTCCATTTCAAGTTTGAATTATGTTCCCATTTTTCTTATTTTTTAATTTCTTCTCATTCATTTTTTTGTTTTTTAAAATTTATCAGGTCTTATATAATTTTCTTTTTTGTCTTTATTTTTTTAATGTTACATTTAAAAAATATGAGGTCCCCATATACCCCCACTCCCTCACCTCACTCCTCCCACCATAACAAAAACCTCCTCCATCATCATGAGACATTCATTGCATTTGGTGAATACATCTCTGAGCACCACTGCAATCATGGTCAATGGTCCACATCATAACCCACACTCTCCCACAGTCCACCCAGTGGGCCATGGGAGGACATGCAATGTCCAGTAACTGTCCCTGCAGCACCACCCAGGACAATTCCAAGTCCCAAAAATGCCCCCATATCACAACTCTTCCTCCCACTCCCTACCCCCAGCAGCCATCATGGCCACTTTCTCAATACCAAGGCCACATTTTCTTCTATTACTAATCACAATAGTTCATGCATAGAATATCAGTAAGTCCACTCCAATCTATACTCTATTCCTCCATCCTGTGGACCTTAGAATGGTTGTGTCCACTCCACATCTATATTAAGAGGGGGCTTAGATTCCACATGGATGCTGGATGCAATCCTCCTGCTTTCAGTTGTAGGCACTCTTGGCTCCCTGGTGTGGTGGTTGACCTTCTTCAACTCCATGTTAGTTGAGTGGGGTTAGTCCAATAAACCAGAATGTAGGAGCTGCAAGTCTGTTGAGGCTCAGGGCCTGGCTATCACATGGGCAGTCCAGAGATTCAGGTCCCCTGGGTATACATTAAACCCCAGCAACAACTACAGTTCTGGTAAAAGTTAACAGGAGAGACTTGTGGACCAAGATCACATCTGAGTCCAGCTCCACCACACAGAAACACAAACTCCAAAGTAGGGGCAATTGGCATGGCACTGAACTCCATCTGCCATGACCATAGAACCTGTGGGCCTCTGTAGCCCTCAGAAGAACCAATACCTGAGGTTGTATCTACTTTATCTGTCTCTGGGACTCTGCTGAGGCATGCATAAGGGTGACCCCTCTGATAAACTCCCAGCTCTTTTTGGAGACTCATAGCCATATAAACTCATTTGTCCTTTCCATTTCCCTTTTCTTCAGGTCAAAATGTATTTTTAACTCCTGGTATTATATGTAGAGTGAGATATTCTGCTGGTCTGAGTTGACCCTTTTATTCAAGGTCATTTTCTAGTTACATCATCAGCTGGTACTTGGTAGTAATCCCTCAGCACCAGGGAGGCTCATCCCCAGGAGTCATGTCCCATGCTGGGGGGAAGGCAACACATTTACATGCTGAGTTTGGCTTTGAGACTGACCACATTTGAGCAACATGGAGGCTCTCAGGAGGTAACTCTTATGCACTCTGCAGCTCTAGGCCTTGTCCTTATTTCAGGTGCACAGGCTCACAAGTATAGTCATAGTCTTTTTTGGCCTTTGCCATTGCACTTGAGGGATTGTTGCTATTCCTTTAGGGACTGTGATAGAGCTCCCCTGGCCATTTTCTTAATGCCTTATATATTCTTTTCAGAAACTATATGTCAGTATATGACATAGGTCATGATAAAGAACTTTCATCCATTTGTTGTGGGTTACTCCACACTTACTCCTTTTCTCCCTATATTACTTTGGTACTTGAACGTAACATGAAATTTTTCTGTTGGTATGCATACAATTTTAAAACATTATAGACAAAACTGAGATTCAAAATAGCTTCACTGAAGCAGAGATCTGTTTCTTTTCCTAGACTTTTAATGAAATTTTTAAAATTATGCAACTTTCTTCCTGATATTTCTGGATTCTCTACTTCTACCACTCTTAAAAATGGGTCCTCACTCTCATTACCTCTATTGCACCTTCTGTTGTTCATTTTCTTTCTCTATCTGACTACCAAATATTCCTCTTACATATACTCTATTGAGGAGAAACATTATTACATTGGCAAAATCTTGTCATTCTCTATGAATGTCTATATATTTTCAAAATCAATTACCTATAGTTTATTTCAATAAGTTACATTGGATTTCATTTCTGAATTATCTTATTATTGCATATTTATATGTATTGTATTTCTACAATCACTAGATTTTAGTTTCTTATATATATTTTATAGTGAAATTTCTTTGTTTTTATACTGAGTCATTTGACCTCAGTTTTTAATTTTATATCAATCTATTTTCATACATACTTGGTATTAGCAATGGCAGTCTATATTCAACAAATTTTTAAAAGTATCTATTGCTTCAGATTCACAATCACATAGGTTCAGTGTCATTTATATCTGGACTACAATATTACCACTACATGGCTTTATCTCTATCATCAGGCAAATACACTGACATCCCCCAAAGTAATCTTTATATTTCCCATGGTCCTCAAGGATTCTGCTTAATACTTGCTCTTGCTATGGTTAAAAAAAACACAACAATATTTTATAAATAACCTCTAGAAAGAAAAATTCATTTAATAGGGTTTACTGAATTTTTAAAATTTAAGAACACAAACATTTATGTATATTCTGTCATGATCTTATTATTAAAACTTGAACACAAGTACATTAGTAAGAAACATGTAATTCAAAACCATACAAATATAGGTCTACAATTAGCTCACATTCCAGGATTTCAGAAATGCACTCCCAAGCATCCTATATCCTGGGGGTTTTCTGCTTCTCTCTGAGTGGATGGTCATTTGTGGAACTCATTCCACTCTGTTCTGAGCTGCATCTAAATAACCCACTGCTAAAATAAGCAATAATAAAATACTGAATGTCTTTCCCATGAGGTCAAGAACAAGATACATTAGTTCATTTTCATCACTGCCATTGAACACTGTACTGGAAATTCTAGCCAGGGCATTAGGCAACATAAAGAAATAAAGTCATCAAAATTGGAATGGAAGAAGTAAACTATCTTTATACACAGATGAAAGAATGCTTTCAACAGACAGTCCCAAGGAATCCACAATACAACTGGAAGAAATGGAGATTAAGCAAACTTGCATTCTACAAGACATGCACTCAAAAGTCCGTTTTGTTTATATAGCAGAAAATAATATGAAATGGATTTTTTTAAGAAAATCCATTCATTTAGCCTCTAACAAAATATCTAAGAATGAATTTAATGAAAGGGTGAAGACTTGAATAACTGGCATGCATACATGGAAGAATTTAAGAAGACATATACATATGGCAAGACAACCATTGTTAATGGTTGATGGGACTCATTTGCTCTAATATCAATACTACACACAGGGAACTACAGATTCAATATAATAGTTATAAAAATCCTGGCAGCCTTATTTTTTTCTTACAGAAATGGAAAAACCAATTCTCAAATTTACATGACATCAGTAAGGGGCTTGACTGGTAAAACAATCACCTATTTCTCTTGTGAGATTGGGTAGATTAATTTATGTAACATGAAGACATTTGGCTGACTTAGATATGTAGGATTTGTGGGATCCTATAAGGGATACTGGGGTCACAGAAAAGAGGGATTAATTCTTCCCCTTAATGGAGAGACATCATTTTCCTGTAAGTCTTGAGGGGACTCAGAGGAAAGGATGTGGAATATCTCTGAGAACAGAGCTGTGTCTCTCCTTTGGGGGATTTTTGTTCAGGCTGGGTAAAGCTGTTGGATCTCAGAAGGAAGTGGAGGTCTCTGAAAGAACTAATAATTCACCATGTCCCTTCATCTGTATACCATAGGTCATAGGACCTGCAGTGAGTTAAGCATGAGCAAAGGTATAAACATTCATTCAACAACACTACTGACCAGTAAAATTCATGTGAAAACTACAAGGTCTCACTGCTACATCTCTTGGGAAGGGCATGATCTGGGAGAGGAAGGACTGAAATAGGAAAGGTGCACACACCAAGCTGCTCAGAGAGTTATTCAGGTCTTTCAACAGGGAGCCAAGTGTTGTTGACCACCTCCAGATAAGTTCTCATATCACTGATTGGACTTTTCAAATGCAAAGTTTTTATTTCTGTTGATTTACTACTTTCTATCTCTTTATTAATATTCTCTATTTGGTGAGACATAATTCTCATATTTTCCTTTTACTCATAGAGCATATTAAAACTAGTAATTTATAATCTTTACTTATCAAGTTCAAAATCTGGGCTCCAGAATGAGGAGGATGGCGGTGGAGTAAGGAGCTCCCAGAGTCAGTGCCTGCTACAGGGCAGTTAGTAAACACCCAGAGCTATCTGGAGCTAGGTGAAGCATCCATCTGGGGGCTCAAGGAGGCCAGAAGAGCATCCTGCCACATCCTTGAAGGAATGGAAGGAGGAGACTGCCCATCTGCAGAGAAAACTTGTAAGTAGATCACTCCACACCACGGAGGCCAGTGCCCATCCTCTACTGAAGGTATAAGCCACACCACAAGCTGTTCTATGGCTGGAATTGAAAGCTCCACTTCCAAAAAATGGGGAGGAAGAGATAGTTGGGCACCAACTTCAGCTGCTGATGAGTAAATTCAGTGGGCCAAAGTATAATCCTAAGAACAACTAAAGTTTGGGACTGTCCATGTCAAAAAGAGGCTGGTAGCTGCCATCTTCACTCCACACTTGGCATGAGGGGAAGCAGGGTGGACTGACAATCACAGAGCTGGTGGGGACCAGTTTCCTTCAATCCAGGTCAGATTGCAGCTCTAGCCTAGGCACCAGTGTCGCCTCCAGCAGGGAAGAAGCTGCAGGGACCTGCATCAGCCTCTCCAGGAAATTACAAGCCAAGCCATGAAGGCCAGTGTTTATTCTACTTTGGCAGCATGAGCCACCCCAGGAGCTATTCTGTGGCTGGAATTGGAAGCTCCATTTCCAAAAAACAGGGAAGAAGGAGATGGTTGGTCATGATTTCAGCTACTGATTAGTAAATTCAGCTTACTAAAGTCTAACCCTAAGAACAGGTAAAGTATGAACCTGTCTAAGCTGGAAAGAGTCCAATGGCCACCATTTTGACTCCAAACCCCAGCCTGAGGGGAAGCTGGGCTGACCAAAAGTCATGGTGATGGTAGGAACCAGTTTCTTTCACCCAGATGAGCCTGCAGTCCTAGACTAGGCTTCAGCCCCACCTCTGGTAGGGAAGAGACTGGCCGGCCCTGCACCGTCCTATCCAGGTAACTTCAGGTACATTTGGCTGGCACAGACTGAATAATCAGAAGTCTATCAGGTCAACAGCAGTCATCTTGAACCTGCACTGCATAGATTGCTGCCCACACCTGCAGCTCCATCCTCACCCCAGGCAGGGAAGAAAGGGACGTGAAACTTCATCAGTCTCTCTGGGCAACTAGAGTCTAGGGCTGCATACTTGGGATTATTCTGTCCCAACCCTTGGCAAGAAGAAAGTTGGGAAAACCTTCATTGGTCCCTTAGGCAATGCAGGCAGTTTGAGCCTCCACAGCGTATAGCACCTACTGCACAACGAGGAAGGGAGAAATAGCAGGAAGTCCTAAACTAAAGAGAAAACCTCACCCAAAATAAATACTCTAATAAGCCAGACGCCAAGATACCAACATAAAATCACAATGCACACCAAGACACAAGAAGAAATGGCCCAGTTAAAGGAACAAGATAAGCCTCCAGATGACATAAAGGAGCTGAGACAACTAATTGCAGATGTTCAAACAAATCTCCTTAATAAATTCAATGAGATGGCTAAAGAGATTAAGGATACTAAGAAGACATTGCATGAGCACAAAGAAGAATTTGAAAGCATACATATAATAATAACAGATTTATGTGAATGAAAGGCACAATAAATGAAATTTTAAAAACTTTGGAATCATATAATAGCAGATTTGAGGAGGTGGAAGAAAGGATTTGTGAGCTTGAAGAAATGGCCTCTGAAAGTGAACATACAAAAGAACAGATGAAGAAAAGAATAGAAAAATTGAACAAGGTTTCAGGGAAACTAAATGACAGCAAAAGAAATGCAAACATATGTGTCATGGGTGTCCTAGAAGGAGAAGAGATAGGAAAAGGGGCAGAAAGAATATCTGAAGAAATAATGACAGAAAATTTCCCAATCCTATTGAAGGACATAAACATCCATGTCCAAGAAGCAAAATATACTCCCATCCGAAAAAGTCCATATAGACAAACTTCAAGACACATACTAAAAAGAATGTAAAATGCCAAAGACATAAAGAGAATTCTGAGACTAGCAAGAGAAAAGCAATGCATAACATATAAGGGATATCCAAAAAGATTAAGTGCTGATCTCTTACCAGAAACCATGAAGACAAGACAATGGTGTGATATATCTAAGATACTACAAAAGAAAAACTTCCAGCCAAGAATCTTATATCCAGCAAGATTGTCCTTCAAAAATGAGGGCAAACTTAAGATTTCACCATTGTAAATTATGTTAGCTGTGGGTTTTTCATATATACCCTTTATCATGTTCAGAAATTGTCCTTCTATTCCTATCTTTTGCAGTGTTTTTACCAGGAACGGGTGCTTTAGTTTGTCAAATGCTTTTTCTGTATCTAAAAATATGATCATGTGATTTTTTTGCTTTTCTGGTCATGTGACATATTAATTACATTGACTGATTTTATGTTGAATCATCCTTCCATACCAGGGATGAATTCCACTTGGTCGTGGTGTATAATTCATTTGATGTGTTGTTGAATATGATCAGCAAGTATTTTGTTGAGGATTTAAAAAGATTGGCCTGTAATTTTCCTATCTTGTGGTGTCTTTGTTTGGCTTTTGGGTAATGTTGCCATTATTGAATGAGTTAGGCAATGTTCCTTCTATTTCAATTTTTTGAAAGAGTTTAGGCAAGATTGGTGTTAGTTCTTTCTGGAATGTTTGGTAGAATTCACCTGTGAAGTCATCTGGCCCAGGGCTCTTCTTAGTTGGGAGGTTTTAAATAACTGATTCTCTTTATTTGTGATTGGTTTATTGAGATCAACTTCTTTCATCAATGTAGGCTGCTTATGTGTTTCTAGGAATTTGTCCATTTCCACTAAATTGTCTTTCCATTGGCATAGAGACTTTCAAAGTATACTCTTTGGATAGTTTCTACTTCTGTGGGGTCAGTGGTGATATCCTCTTTCTGAGGTATATAGAGTATATAAATATGTTCAGATATTCATTGGGTATTGTCCTTCAAGGTAGACATGACAACTGAGGGAGTGTTGAGCTCTACTGCATTCCCCAATTTAACAGCAACAATCGCTCAAGTCCTAGGGCAAAGACCAGAGAAGGATGGTAGAATGATGGGCCCTTGATACTGAGAACTATGCTTATAAGCCTGTGTGCTTGAAATTTCAACTAGGCCTAGAGCTGCAAGGTACCTAAATGTTACCTCCTGAGAGCCTCCGTGATGCTTAAATGTGGCCACTATCTAAGCCAAACTCAGTATGCACTACCTTCCCCCCAGTATGGGACATGACTCATGGTGATAAGCCTCCCTGGTGCTGAGGGATTACTACCAATTACTAACTGGTGATGCAACTAGGAAAAGACCTTTAATAAAAGGGTGAAATGGTAAAGACAAATGAATTCATATGGCTAAGAGATTTCAAAATGAGTCAGGAGGTCATCAGAGGGGTCATGCTTATGCATGTCTCAGAAGGATCCCAGAGATAGCAAAGTAGATACAACCCCAGGTAGTGGTGCTCCTGAGGGCTATGGAAACACACAGGTTCTCTGGTCATGGTAGATGGCTCTGGAGTTCAGTGCCTTATCAGTGGGCCATACTTTGGAATTTGTGCTCGTGAGTGTGATGGAGTTGGACTCCATCTCTACACATGCCTCTTCTGTCACTTTTACTGAACATGTGGCTGGCACTGGGGTTGGCGTATGCTCAGGAGAATTGAATCTCTGGACTGTCCATGTGCCAGCTCGTCCCTGAGCATCAGCAGAATTGTAAAACCTACTCTCTGGTTCATTGACCTTAACCAGGTCAGCTAACAGGGAGGTGAGGATGGTCAACTACCACACCAGGGAACTGAGAGAGTAGACAACTACAAGCAGGAGAATTGCATCAATCAACCATATTGGATCTACATCCCCTCTTGATTTAGAGGTGGTGTGGACATCACAATCCCAGGGTCCACAGGATGAGGAATAAAATATGGATTAGAGTGGACTTACTGGTATTCTACTATAGAACTATTGTGACTCTAGCAATGGAAGAAATTGTATCATTGATGTGGAGATAGTGGCCACAGGTGTTGCTGAGGACAGGGAGAAGAAAATAGAGGTGTGAAACGATGGCATTTTCAGGACTAGGATTTGTCCTGAATGATATCTGAGGGAGAGATGCAGGGCCTTATATATCCTACCACAACCCACTGAATGGACTAGGAGAGAGTGTAAACTACAATGTAAACTATAATCCATGCGGTGCAGCAGTGCTCCAAAATGTATTCACCAAATGCAATTAATGTGCCACGCTGATGAAAGAGGTTGTTGATGTGGGAGGAGAGAGTGGCTAAGGAGTGGGGTATATGGAAACATCTTTTTTTTTTAATATAACATTTTGTGTGATCTATGTATCTGAAAAAAGACAAGAAAAACATTTGCTAAAAAAAAATGAGAGTTTAGATTATTCACAGATAACCAGAACCTGAGAGAATTTCTAACCAAGAGATGAGATTTTCAGGAAATTCTAAAGGGTGGGCTAGAGCCTGAAAAAAAAAGACTGGAGAGATGGGCCTAGCAGAGAGTCTAGAAATCAAGATTATATCAGTAAAAGTAACTAAAAGTGTAAAAAGAGTGATGAAAATAAAACATGCCAGAAAACTCAAATACTCAGGAATAAACTTAAACCAATGTTGTAAAGCACTTGTATTCAGAAAGCTACAACTCAATGTTAAAGGAAATCAAGAAATGCCTAAATAACTGGAAGAACATTCCATGCTCATGGATTGGAAGATTAAGTATCTTTAAGATATCAATTCTACTCAAATTGATACACAGATTCAATGCAATTCTGATAAAAATTCCACCAACATTTTTAAAATTGAATACACAGGGACGTGGCTATGGCTCAATCAGTTGGGCTCCCATCTACCATATGGGAGTTCCTGGGTTCATGTCCCAGGGTCTCTTTGTGAAAGGCAGGCTCACCCGCCACCCAGCCCGCAGCACTGTTGAGAGGCAACTCAACAAGGTGATGCAACAAAAAAAGGGAGACAAGTGAAAAAAAAAAAACACAAAAGAGAGCACAGCAAATGGACACAGAGAGCAGACAGCAAGCAAGCTGCAAGAGGGGAGGGGAAATAAATAAATAAGTACACACATAGAAGGAACACAGTGAATGGACACAGAAAGCAGACAGCACATCAAAAAAGCCACAAGGTGGGAGATAAAAATTTTTTTGAAAACATGACTATCTAATATTTGGAAGGGTAAGTGGTCCTCAATAGCCAGAATCATCTTAGAAAGGAAAAAGGAACTTTCCTCTCTAGAGTTTAAATTATATTACTTAGCAATCATGGTAAATACAGCATGGTACTGGCAAAAGACAGTGGAACCAAACTGATGGTTCAGAAACAGGCCCTCACATGTATGGTCAAGTGATTTTTGACTAGCCTGTCAAACCCACACGACTCAGACAGAACAGTCCATTCAACAAATGGTGTTGAAAGAACTGGATATCCAAAGCCAAAAAAAAAGGAAAAAGTACCCCTATTTCACACCTTATCCAAAAATTAACTCAAAATGGATTAAAAAATAAATAAATAAAACAAGAACAATACAACTTCTAGAAGAAATTGTAGGAAAATGGCTTTAAGACCTGGTGTTAGGTGGCAGATTCTTAAAGGAGATAAGAGAAGGACTGAGATGGACTACTGATGTTCAATGTATGTAGTTTTAAAAGCTTTAATGTAAATGTGTGGAAATGCATAGAGTGGATGGAAACACATAGTAACAGCTAGTTTATAAATGGGGATATGGCTGAAAATGGTAGAAGTCTAGGTATGTAAATGCCAATTAACAGAATGCTAGAGAATATTCTGGGAACTGAATAGCACAGTAAACCAAGAGATGCATGAGAATTATGGTTGATGGTATAGATACAAGATTGTCCTTTGTTAGCTAGAGTAAATGTACTTATTGCAGGGTCATGGGAATGTGGAGAAGCATGGGAAAGATACAACTGGAGTGACCTATAGACTGTGGATATCAGTAATAATACAATATTCTTTCATTTATGCCAAAGAATGTACAGTACTGATAATGGGGCAGTATGGAAAATGTGTGCTAAATGTACACTATGGATGTGGTAACAATCAGATGATATTATATTATTTGTAATAAATGTCCCACCACAGTGTGGTGTGTTGATAGAGGGGTATTGTTTGGGAATTCTGCATGTGTGCACAATTGTTTTATAAATTTACAACTTCTGTCATAAAAATATATTTTAAAAATAATAGCATGGATTGGGAAAACATACATGAAATAGAAGATAAGGACTGTAATTAGGAAGATTTTGACAATATTCTTTCATAATTTGTAACAAATATCTCACAACAATGCAAGGTGTTGGTGAAGGATTGATCAATGGACCCCTGTATTATATTATGCACGTTTGCTATGTAAGTTCCCAACTTACGGTTTTGTATGTTCATATATAAATGATATAAAGATAATAATAATAGGGTGGGTTGGGGAAAATACTCCAGTTAGTAATAATACTTTGACAATGCTCTCTAATCATTAGTTAAAAATTCTAACAACAATGCAAGGTATTGGTGGTATGGTGAGGTACAAGAGCCCTGTATGATGTTACATATGTGTTGTACGTTCACAACTATTAATATTTGTTTATTGTTTATGTATGTTTACATGAGTGATATACTTCAATAAATTTTTAAAAATCTGAGCTTAATGGGGGATAGTTTCTATTAACTGTCTTTTACCTTGTGTGTGTAGTATTTTTTCTTCTTTCAGTGCATGTGCAAAAAACTGGATCTTTGAATATTTTAAGGTGGCCAGTCTGGAAATCCCAGTGTGTCAGAGCTGGACTCAGTTGCATTTTCCTTACATGAGGCTTTTCTGTCCCTTATATCTGAACCTATTTTTAGTACCAGAGTTAAGAGGTGTATGTCCAAGAGACTTAAATCTTTGGTCTGTCCATGTACCATTCGGCCCTGACTCTCAACAGATTTGCAACACCTACTCTCCAGTTCATTGGACTCACCCAGGACAACAGGGAGATGATGATGGACAACAAGCATGTCAAGGAACAGAAAGAGTCTTCAAATGGAAGCAAGATAGTCCCATCCGGGAAACGGACTTTGGCCCAGTGGTTAGGGCGTCCGTCTACCATATGGGAGGTCCGCGGTTCAAACCCCGGGCCTCCTTGACCCGTGTGGAGTTGGCCATGCGCAGTGCTGATGCGCGCAAGGAGTGCCGCGCCACGCAAGGGTGTCCCCCGCGTGGGGGAGCCCCACGCGCAAGGAGTGCGCCCGTGAGGAAAGCCGCCCAGCGTGAAAAGAAAGTGCAGCCTGCCCAAGAATGGCGCCGCCCACACTTCCCGTGCCGCTGACGACAACAGAAGCGGACAAAGAAACAAGACCCAGCAAATAGACACCAAGAACAGACAACCAGGGGAGGGGGGGAAATTAAATAAATAAATAAATCTTTAAAAAAAAAAAAAAAGATAGTCCCATCCATCTGCCCCATGGGATCTAAGCCCCCTCTCAGAGGTTAAGTGGGCATCACTATCCTAGAAACCTCCAGTTCAGGGAATGAACAATGGATGAGAGTAGACTTATTGTTATTCTACTACAGACTCATTATGATCCTGGCAATGGAAGAACTTTTATCACTGATGTGGAGGCAGTGGTCACTGGAGGTTCTGAGAGGAAGGAGAGGGAAAAACAGGTCTACTTTGGGGGCATTTTTCAGGATGTGGGAATTGTCCTGAATGGCATTATAATGACAGATATAGGCTATTATATATCTTGTGATAACTTACAAAAATGTGGAGAGAGATGGCGGACATGGCCCAGTGGTTAGGGCATCCATCTACCACATGGGAGGTCCACGGTTCAAACCCTGGGCCTCCTTGACCCATGTGGAGCTGGCCCATGTGCAGTGCTGATGTGTGCAGGGAGTGCCATGCCATGCAGGGTTGTCCCCCATGCAGGGGAGACCCACACACAAGGAGTGCACCCTGCAAGGACAGCCACCCAGTGCCAAAGAAAGTGCAGCCTGCCTAAGAATGGCACCACCCACATGGAGAAATGACACAACAGGATGATGCAGCAAATAGACACAGAGAGTGGACAACTGGGGTGGAGGGGAAGGAGAGAGAAATAAATAAATAAATTAAATAAATAAATAAATAAATAAATAAATAAATAAATAAATAATAAATAAATGTATGTATGTATGTATGTGGAGAGAATGTGAACTATAGTGTAAACAATAATCCAACTTAGTGGTCCAGTGCTCCAAAATGTGTTCATTAATTGTAACAAATGTATCACAGTAATGAAGGATGTTGTTAATGTGGGAAAGTATGGGAGGGTAGGGAGCAGGGCATATGGGAATTCCCTATATTGTTTATGTAACATTCATATAATCTAAGTATCTTTTTTTTAAAAAAAATAAAAACTATACAAAAAATAAAAGAATTATCCCTTGATCAAGGGTGATTTATCCCAGTAACAAAAGAGGGGTTCAACACAATATCATTCAATGTTATAATCCTTACTTCTCATGTAAGGAAATACTGCATGAACATTTCAATGAACAAAGAAAAGTTATTTCCAAAATCCAATATCCTTTTATGTAAAAAAACACTCTGGAAAATAGTTTGAGATATTAACTTCCTCAATGTGATGAAAGATCGTGTACAATAACTCACAGCTAAAATTATAGTCAATGGTGAAATTCTGAAAATCCACAACCCAAGGCCAGGAACAGGTTAAGGTATATCAATTTCATCATTGCTACTCATTATTGTACAGGAAGTTCTGTCCAGAGCAATTAGGCAAGAGAATATAAAAGGCATACAAATTGTAAAGGAAGAAGTAAAGCTATCTCTTTACAAAGATTACATGATCCTTTATATACAAAATCCAAAAGAAAACTTAAAAAAAAAAAAAGGATCTTCTAAATGAATTCAGTAAATTTGCAGAGTATAAAACAAAAATCCAAAAATTAGTTACATTTTGACACTCCAGCAAGAATTATCTGAAATGAAAATGAAAAGATTCTACTCAATTGACATCTAAAAGAAAAAGTCCTAAGTATAAATTTAATGAAATAGGTGCAATACTGTACACTAAACTAGAAAAAAGACTGCTGAACACAATTGAAGACTGAAACCAAAGGCAGGACATCCATTGGTCATGTCTCATAAGTCAAAGTATTGTTAATGTATCATTACTACCCAAAGTGAGCTACAGATTCAATGACATATTTATCAAATTCCTACTTTACTTTTACAGCAATGGAAAACTTAATCCTCAAATTCACATGGAATCTTTAATTGTCTCACATTATAAAAACAACTTTGAAAAAGTATCAAAATACAATAAGCATGCTAACAAGAATATTACCCAAAATTATACTACATAACATGCAGTGAACCAGGTAAATCTGTTCTCTTCTCCAGGGTAATGTCTTACAACAGAACTAGATAAATTTGCTCTCTTTTCAAGGGTAAATACTTATAAACAGAAACAGTCCTTAAGTAACCACAGAAAGGGTAATCAAAATACCTACTATATGTTGCTCAATGAGAAACCAAATCCTTAGAATGAACAGAAAGAAAAGAGTTCTCAGTAGATAAACAGAAGGAATTAAAAGATGTAAATGAATATTTCAGAGCTCAGACTAAATTATCAAATACAAAAAAATTACTGGTGGACTTAATAAAATGCAGGCATCAGAGGAAAATACTGTCATGCTGGAAGCTAGATGAGTAGAAATCATTTAAGCTCAGTATATACACAGAAAGAGGATACAAAATTAACAGTCTAAAAGAACTGTAGGACACTTAAAGTTTTAATATTCATTCCAAAGATGGAAGGAGAGAGAAGGAATTTGATGTGAAATAAATATGTTAAAAGTGACTGAACACCACCCAACTTGCAAATACAGATCCCAAAGATCTCAGAAAATGTCACCTGGAGAAAATCCAGTCAAACAATTGAAGAAATGAAGTCAATCTTGAAAAATCTTGAAAAGAGGCACAGGAAATGAAACATCTTGAAAAGAGGCATAGAGAAATGAACATTATTACATGTAGGAAAATATTATTTTGAAGGACTGTATTTCCCATCAGAAAACATACATGCCATAAGGGAGTTTAACTTTAAAGTGCTGAAAGAAAGGAATTGTTATTTACCAAAAAGAGTTTAGGCTGCAAATGTTGCTTACACTTTGAAGGGAAAATTAAGAAAGGACAGACTGAAAAACAGACTTCTTCACTAGAGTCCTTCCTCTATAAGGATGTGAAAGGAACTGCTTCAGGCTGAATAGAAATGATACAAGAAGGAAGCTTCAGGAATAAAAGATATAGTCCAGAAATGGGTAAAGGAAATAACCTATTTTTAAACTTTAAAATTGTTTCATATATTTTAAAAGGTACAACATTTTTGTAAAAGTTAGACTCTACTCTGGGTGGGAGGACACCCTCCATGTAGAGGGAATGTAGGTGACCACTATAAGAAGTGGGGTTGAAATGATCCAAGTGCTTCAAAGGCTGTCAGTTGAATTGCTATGTTAACTCTAATACATTTGACTAGATTGGTATACATATGTTATTCTCAGAGCAATCAGTTCAGTGCCATGTCAGTTGACCCAACTTTGGAGTTTGTGTTCCTGAGTGTGATGGAGTTGGACTCAGATGTGACCTTTCTACACATGCCTCTTCTGTTACTTTCACCAGATCTGTGGTTGGCGCTAGTGTTGGTGTGTACTCAGGAGACCTGAATTTCTGGACTGTCCATGTGACAGCCAGGTCCTGAGCCTCAGCAGACTCGCAACTCCTACCCTCTGGTTTATTGGACTTAACCCAGCCACCTAACAGGGAGGTGAAGAAGGTTAACCACCACACCAGGGAACCAAGAGTGCCTACAACTGCAAGCAGGAGAATTGCATCCATCATCTATGTGGAATCTAAGCCACCTCTCAATATAGAAGTGGAGTGGACACAACCATCCCAGGGTCTACAGAATGGAGGAATAGAGTATGGACAAGAGTAGACTTGCTGATAATGTACTATGAAACTATTGTGATTAGTAATGGAAGAAATTGTAGCATTGAGGTGGAGAAAGTGGCCATGGTAGCTGCTGAGGGTAGGGAGATAGAAGAGGAGATATGTGGGGGCATTTTCAGGACTTGGAGTTGTCCTGGGTGGTACTGCAGGGACAGATGCTTGACATTGTATGTCCTGCCATGGCCCACTGGGTGGACTAGGGGAGAGTGTAAACTACAATGTAAACCATTATCCATGTGGTGCAGCAGTGCTCCAAAATGTATTCATCAAATGCAATGAATGTCCCATGATGCTGAAAAAGGTTGTTCATGTGGAAGGAGTGGGTGAGGGGGGTGGGGGATATTTGTGGACTGCTTATATTTTTTAATGTAAATTTTAAAAAATAGAGAGAAAAAAACAATTGCAAAAAACTCTAGAAAAATTGTGTGACCTAAATAGTCCTTTATCTAAGAGACACATATAAAGCACCTAAAACATTGGCATACAACTTGTGGAGTGAGCAACAGTATTCATTTCTCTTGGCTGAAAACCTAGGAGTAGGATTGCTGGGTCAGAGGGGAAGTCGGTCTTTTCCAGCCATCCTCCCTACCAAGGTTGACCATACTACAGCAGGATCTGGGTGGCCACTACTTTTCAGCTGTGCATGGGTTGTCAGTCACCCTGGAGAAAATGCAAGATTTCCTGGTGCTGACCCCACAGCTCCTCCTATAGTAGGCTTCCAAGAGTCTAAGACCAATGACCCACCTGACTCTGCCCTGCAAGTTCAGGGGACTCCTGCCTTACATGGATGATGGCAGTGCTGGTGCTGGAGCAGAAGGTTGGGTATATCTACCATTAAGTCCTTTCTCAATCATACCAAACATGATTTTCAAACAACAGAGTCCAGTAATGCAGGAGTGTCCTGGGGGCTGGACCACAGGCTTTGACACACCAACATCCTGCCTGTGTTTGTGCATGTTCTTTCCTCCATTGCACCCCAGGCACAAGTCAATCAGGGTGGACTCTGCCTTTAATAGAGTTTTTCTGGACCATGGTAAGATATTCAGAGACCCACCCTATGTATCTGCTCTTTATGGGCACTTGCCTGGGCAAGCTTTGCCCCTGCCACCAGCTCTGCACAGTCTTAGATGCGCCTCTTCGGCTCTGCAGCACAAAGTTCACATTTATGCTCCAGGTGTCAGTGAGGGCCTCTCCTCCTTCCTGGAAGACCTTGACCTCTAAAGAGAAACCTCTGTTCCAACTGCTCAGAAAGCAGCTCCATCCAGAACTCACAGACCTCTCCCATGACTTCATGTGCCAAACAAAATGCCATTTTCATGAGCCCATACAGCAATACTGGAGGTTTCCCTGGAGGGCAGGAGTCCAGATCCACACCCCTCCCTGCTGCACCAAAGGTCCTCAGAGAACATGAGCTGGATGGCCAGAAGACCATCAACCCAGCCTCACAGGTGGCCAGAGGAAGGTTCTAAGAGAAGATGGTTTAGATTTGTCCACAGGAATAAAAGGAAGTCAAGGAATTGCTCACCCAAATCTGATAGTTATAGACAGAGTGCAGACATTTGACTGCCACACAGGCAAGGGGAGGCTCGGAGGTGGCTGCCATGCCCAGCTAGCTAAATAGACCACTTATGTGGCTCTAGACTTGAATATGGAAGCACATTCCTGAGCATCAATGCACTGGGTGGGGGGGGGGAGGGGTGAAAGAAGACTGAGTCCATACTGACTGCAGTGCCACCAAGCCTTTCAGTTCCTTCCTTCTGTCTACTGTTTAATCCTGTCTTTATTTATATGGTCAACTTCAGGAATTCACATCAATATACCCATTTTAACCTCCATCCACAGATACTGTTGAGATTCTTGCATTTACATATAAGTAGCTGTTTCCTGTATGCACATTAAGCAAATGTGATAAGATACAACACAGGATTGTTTGTTTCACTAGAATCCCATGGCTGTGGTGAGATACATGAATGGAACTGGTCACCTTTGGCCCACACTTTATACACTGGGCCATTGATTTGTTTCTTCTATTCAGCTTTGCACTCACTCTATCTCCCTGCTTCTGTCATCTCTGCTAAAACAGGGCAAAGCCTTGTGAAAACTCATGTAGTGAAGCATATCTCTCCTGTGAGATTGTGATAGACTAAATCATATCACATGGAGTGATCTCTGGTTGAGCTTCAGTTGACCTAGATATGTAAGAATTTGTGGGACTCTCTGATGATGTAGGCGTGTAATTACCCTCCTTAACAAAGGGATGCAATTCTCTCAAATGTCTTATTGGGACACATAGGGAAGGTTGTAGCTCATCTCACAGAACAGGGCTGGTTGTTTTCCTTGGGGGTTTTGGGATTGGGCTGAAAGCAGGATGGGTTCTCAGAAGGTTGTTGAAGCCTCTGAAAGAACAAATAATCCACAGTGTCTGCTTTTCTGTGAACCATAAATCGTTGGATCTTGTATTAGTCAGGGTTCTCTAGGGAAACAATCAGCAAGAGACGTCTGTCAATAGTATGTGATTCTATAAGAGTCTCTCACACAACTATGGTGATGCACAAGTCCAGGTTCCACAGACAGGCTGCAACCAGGGGCTGCAATGAAAGTCCAATGAAGGTTCGTGACAAGTTCTGGGAGATGATGGCTGTTGAAGATGAGCTGGGAAATCCTCTCTCAATGCTGGAATTACTTCCCTTTTTTAAGGGATTCAACTGATTGGGTTAAGTGTCACTCATTGCTGATTGCAATCTCCCTGATTGATGCAATTATAACCAGCTATCTATGATTTACCACTAAAATAAAGTTAATGGTGACTGAAGTCCATAAATACCCTTGTAAGACTTGTTAGTCCAGTGCTTGATTGACCAAACAACTGGGCACAATTACATGGTCTGGTTGACACAATAGCCTAACCATCACAGTCCACCCCTTGTCAACCTGGTAACCATACACATTACCTTAAACCATACTTAGTCTCTAAGCAAAAACAGTAACAGACATGCATATATCTGTATTTCTGCCTAACAATGTTCAACTCTCTTGTGTACAACTGGAAAAATATTAATTCCATATAGAATAGGGTGCAAGTTCTTGAGTAATATTCACTCTCAAACTTGATATCCTCAAATATTATGACATTAAATTGATAAAACTTGTTATATGATAAGGCAAAAGTTTGGGGAAGAAGACAAAGAAATTTGTTTTGTGTACATATAAAATCATCATAATAATGAAACAAGGAAGAAAGATTCATGACCATTCACTTTTCTAACTGGTCACATGACAAAGTTCATATTTATCACTTCTTCCACTACCCATTCCATGTTTCCAAACCATCAGAAAGCATCTCAGCTGGCCATGGTTCTTTGCCTGGTGGGGTGACTGAAACTTTCATTCCTGAAGAATATGGGCCATTGTTAGTCCTGCTTGGATTGGGTTGTTGCAAATTTCCATTGACATTAATCATAGGACATGGCAGTACTAGGAGATGCCCTACAGGATCTCGTGTATTCCAGGCAAACTCTTCTGTACTCCTATTATGTAGATGCAGTAGTATTTCCCCTTGACAGTCAGGATCAATCACCCCAGCCAGTACAGTAATTCCCTTATTTGACTGTTGATTCAGAGGTAAGAGATCTGGTAGCAGTTTTAACTTCCATTTCAATGGAATCATTGTTGTGTTCCCTGGTGACAGCACTCCTTCTTTTGTGACTAAAACCTGTAGGCCAGCAGAGTTTGAGGTTGCAGGGACAGGAAGCAAAAATTTTCCTGGTGGGTCACTAGGGGTAATAGTCAGTGGTGCCACTCCCCCTTCCACCCCTTGATTCCTGGACCTATGGATCCTGGTTATGGGAGAAACAGTGCCATAGAGTGGACACTGATTTAAAGCATACACAGCCTCCTGGAGAACACTGCCTCAGCCCTGCAAGGTATTGCCACCTGGTTGGCACTGTATTTGAGTCTTCAAAAGGCCATTCCACCATTCTATCAATCTAGCTGTTTCAGGGTGATGGGGAACATGGTAAGACCAGTGAATTCCATGGGCATGTGCCCATTCCCACACATCATTTGCTGTTAAATAGGTTCCCTGATCAGAAACAATGCTGTGTAGAATGCCATGGAGGTATATAAGGCATTTGGTTGGTCCACAGATAGTAGTTTTAGAAGAAGCATTGCATGCAGGAAATGCAAACCCATATCTAGAGTATGTGTCTTATTCCAGTTAAAACAAATCACTGCCCCTTCCATGGTGGAGTGGTCCAATGAGGTCATCCTGCAACCAGGTAGAAGGCTGGTCACCTTGAGGAATGGTGCCATTTCAGGGGCTGAGTGTGGGTCTCTGTTGCTGGCAGGTTGCGCAATCAGCAGTGGCTATAGCCAAGTCAACCTTGGTAAGGGGAAGTCTATATTGCTGAGCCCATGCATAACCTCCATCCCTACCTCATGGCCACTTTGTTCATGGGCCCACTGGGCAATGACAGGAGTGGCTGGGGAAAGAGACAGCATTAGTCACAGAGCAGGTCATCTTATTCACTTGATTAAAATCTTCCTCTGCTGAAGTCACCCCCTGGTGAACATTCATGTGGGACACAAATATTTTCATGTCTTTTGCCCACTCAAAAAGGCCTATCCACATACCTCTTCCCCGGACCTCTTTGTCAGCAATTTTCCAATCATGTTCCTTCCAAGTACCTGACCATCCAGCCAAACCATTGGCAACAGCCCATGAATCAGTGAACAAATGCACCTCTGGCCATTTCTTCTTCCAAGCAAAATGAACAACCAGGTGCACTACTCCAAGTTCTTCCCACTGGGAGGATTTTCCCTCACCACTGTCCTTCAGGGATGTCCCAGAAAGGGGCTGCAGTGTCGTAGCTGCCCACTTTTGGGTGCTACCAGCATGTTGTGCAGAACCATCTATAAACCAGGCCCAAGTTTTCTCTTCCTCAATCAACTGATTGTAAGGACTCCCCTAGAGGCCAAAACAGTGGGCTGGGAAAGAAAATGTAACAAGGCAGGAGTGGTGACCATGGGTATTTGGGTTACTTCCTCATGTAACTTACTTCAGGACCAGCTCGAGTCCTATCTCACATGTACCACTTCCACTTTATTATGCAGTGCTACTGTGCACTCCCAACTTTATGGTTTGGTGGGTCAGACAATAGCCAGCTCATGATAAGAAACTCAAGTCTCATGGTAACTTGATGTCCCATGGTTAAGAATTCAGTCTCCACTATAGCCCAGTAGCAGGCCAAAACCTGTTTCTCAAAAGGGGAGTAGTTATCTGCAGAGGATGGCAGGGCTTTGCTCCAAAATCCTAAGAGTCTGCATTGTGATCCTCCTGTAGGGGCCTGCCAAAGGCTCCAGGTAGCATCTTTATTTGCCACTGAAACTTCCAGCACCATTGGATCTGCTGGATCATATATGGACACCTAGAAATTTCACTGAGGTGGAAGGACCTTGTATTTTAATTGGATTTATCTCCCATTCTCTCTTATGCAAATGCCTTACTAATAAGTCTAGAGTCTTTGCTACTTCTTGCTTACTAGGTCCTATCGACATGATATCATCAATATAATGGACCAGTGTGATGTCCTGAGGGAGGGAGAGATGATCGATATCCCTGCAGACAATATTATGACATAGAGCTGTAGAGTTCATAAACTCATGAGACAGGACAGTGAAGGTTAACTGCTGGCCTTGCCAGCTGAAAGCAAACTGTTTCTGGTGGTTCTTACCAATAGCAACTGAGTAAAAACACATTGGCTAAATCAACAGCTGCATACCAGGTACCAGGGAATGTGATTTACACAAGCAATGGTAACACATCTGGAACAGCAGGTGCAATTGAGGTCACCATCTGGTTAAGTTCACTATAATCTACTGCCATCCTCCAAGATCCATCTGTTTTATGCATAGGCCAAATAGGACAGTTGAATGAGGTTGTGGTGGGAATCACCACCCCTGCACCCTTCAAATCTTTGATGGTGGCACTACTTTTTGCAATCCATCCGGGAATCCAGTATTGCTTTTGATTTACTATTTTGCTAGGTAGGGGCAGTTCTAGTGGCTTCCACTTGGCCTTTCCAACCATAATGGCCCTCACTCCACAAGTCAGGGATCCAATGTGGGGATTTATCTAGTCACTTACTGAGTATGTCTATTCCAATTATGCATCCTGCAACTGGGGAAATAACCACAGAATGAGTCCAGGGACCTACTGGACCAACTGTGGGACAGACCTGAGCTCCATTAATCATCCAACTTCCATAAGCCCCTACTCTGACTGGCGGACCATACTGATATTTTGGGTTTCCTGGAATTAATGTCACTTCTGAGCCAGTATCTAATAATTACCAAAATGTCTGATCATTTCCTTTTCCCCAATGCAGTTACTCTGGCAAAAGTAGGTCTCCTTGGGGAAAAGTGGGAGGAAGATTAACAGTATAAATTTTGGGCAGTTTAATGGGATCCTTCCCCCAAGGAGACTTGGCCTTCTCCTCATTCAAGGGGCTCTGGGTCTGTAAACCATCTCAAGTCTGGGAATTGATTAAGGTGCTGTGATACTCTGCATCTGTAATTTGAGTTAGGGTTTTATTCACTCAACCTAGAACACTTCTGTTTATAAAGATTGTGAAGAAAATTAGTAGACTGCTTATTTCACTGCTAGGTCCCCCATTATGTATTATCCAATACCATAAATCTACGCAACTCAGACTATTTTGAGTGCTTTTTTGAATCTGCCTTTCATGGTGGTAGCCATGCCCACCTTGACTTTGAGATTATCTGCTATTTGACTTTTACCAGACTGACATCCAATCATCCCCATAATGTTTAAGGATTCTAATTCCATCAGAGTCCCCCCCACAGTTATATCTGGACTACAGAGAACAACAACCACAGAGCTCTCCAGGGAAGATGGAATAAGTCTTACAAAATTATTCCTTACAGTCCTGATTAAAGGTGTGTCCTCTGGACATTTCTGGGGTGGGTGGGCAGCTCTAAAATGGTAAATCCATTCTAGCATTACAATCTCCCTAAACCTTTGAATTCCTTCTACTGTGTACAAGCATAAATCGGGTATCTCAACCTCAGACATGATAGGCCGTCTTTTGGCCCATGCTTCAATCAGCCACCCAAACAAACTGTTAAAGCCCTTTCTAACCCATCCAGCTATAGCATGGAATCCCGAATTTCTGCTTAGTGGGCTCATATCAATAAATTCAGTCTGATCCAACTTTATATTTCTTCTACCATTATCCCATACCCTTAGTATCCATTTCCATGCATATTCCCATGATTTCTGTCTATATAAGTTGAAAACTCATGCCATTCTTTCTGAGTATACATTACTTCCTCATGGGTCACACTTTGTATTTCACCTTTGGGGTCTTGTTGTGATTTTAGTCTAGTAATAGGTCTCAAATACAAGAGAGGTGGTGGGGGTGGGTAAGGAGAAGGATTAGAAATGCCTTGCAAGCTTCTGACCTCAGGGCATTCTCTTGCATTTTCTTCTGGTGAGACAGGATTAATCTCTTCAGGCAGGGGTTGGAAGGTAGTTTCCTCAGGGCAGACTGGAGGCTAGGCAGTGCATGCTGGAGTTTCGCTGGTACATGTCTCAGTGCTGGGAGGAGGTCCAGACTCCTTGGGGCAGGCCAGAGACTGGGCAGGGCAGGCTTCACTTTGGCTGGTACCCACCTCAGGGCTGGAAGTTGTTTCAGACTCCCTGGAGCAGGCTGGAGGTTGGATGATACAAGGTTGGCAAGGTATGATCTGGACAGGGCAGGCCATGGCAGGCTTATGTGATAAAGTCACAGCAGAATTCAGGGTTTCAATGTCTCCATCAATATCATCATCCCGAGAGGTCCTTGGCAAGATGGTGGCTGCGTGAGCTTGCCTGGCAGTGTCTCTGCAGGGGGCGGCTGGACAGCGTTGAAGGCTCTTTAGGACCGCGCTGTTTCGGGGATTTTTGCTGGTTGGAAGGTGTCTGGACGTCAATTCAGTGGGAAGGTAACAGAGAGGATACGTCTATAATATATAAACGGAGGTCCCAGCTGGGCGCAGGAAGTTCCCTCCTTGGGTGGGCGGAGCCGCGGTAGCGGGCGCTCTTGCAGCTCCGGAGCCACGGCGGCCAGGGTTTTTGGTTTTTTTTCCTTTTTCTGGAGGCTTTGCAGTGCTGAGAAATTCGCGGATACTGGGCTGGCTGGTGGGGGATTGTTGGGACAAGACTCCTTGGCGGATTGATTTGGGGAGACAGACGGTGTTTTCTTGTGAAGCGGGGGACGTTTTAGTCGCCGGACAGGGGGGGAAGCTCTTCCGCCTGGAGCCCCATCCCCACAGGTCTGGCTGCCGATCTGCAACGGAATTGGATTTTGAGCAATAAGGGGACACAATTGGGAGACTGTTGTAGGGTGCAGTGAGGGAGGAGGACACGTCTGGAAGCTGATTGGGGAATATTTTGCGAAGTTTGGGATTTTGGATCTTAGAGTCTGTTTTCCGCGTTTCCAGCTGAAGCCCACCCCACCCGGTGGGGCTTGGGATCTGGGTCATTGAACTGGCCGTGGTGTAGAGGTGCCCTCAAGTGGCCGTTGCGTGGGAGCACAGGGAGCGAGCTGTCCAAAGGCTGATACCCTGAGGAGTAGGTGAATTTCAGGGATTCAATATAGAATTCGCGGATCTGGCTTCCCCCACGGGGCTGGCACCTAGCTACGGGGATCCCTGAGGGCTGTGTTGCACTGCGGGGCTCCTAAGCTTTCCGTGGACCAGATTTGAGGTTCCCAGGTCTGGGTCCCCTGGACTCTGGCGGGCCACACCCCAGACTCACACCTCTTGAGTCTTCAGTGTCTCAGACTTTCCACCCCTGAATCCATCACACTCTGGGGTCTACCTGGGATCCTTGAGTGCTTTGGACCTTAAAGTTTGTGTTTTATCTATATTGGTTCATATTGTTTTGTTTTTATTTTCACTTTATCTTATTTTTTACTCTTTTTGACGCCCTGATTGCTAATATTGCATTATCCCCTAGTCTTTTCTCCTAGTGTGTCCCCCAAAGTCCTTTTTTTTTTATATACAGTTATTTAGGGGTTTTTTTGGTTGTTGTTTTAGATAGTGTTGCAATTGTGACACGTGTATACCTGTATCACTCTTCCCCCTATCTGTTCCCCACCGTTTGCTTATCCTCTTTTTCTTTCTTCCTTTCTTCTTGTCTTTCTTTTTTTCTTTATTATAATTAGTTTTTTTTTTCGGTTTTCTCTTTCCTTCTTGTCCCTCATTTTCCACTTATTTTATTTTAATTCAAGTACACAATAGGTGCTACAGGGAACACCTCACATTTGCTGGGTTTTCCCATCCTCCACTGCCTCATTTCTGTGTGAACTGATTTAGGTTACCTACACTATCCCCCTTCCCCTGCATCTTGATATCCACTATCATCTACTGTCTCTACTATATTCCACCCCCCACCTCCCATTCTTTGATCCACAAAGTGTCTAACTCTTAATTTCTAATACCTTTGTTCTGTTTTCTGTCTGTTATCCACTCTTGAAACTATTACCTTTCTTTTCTTTTTCCCTCTCTCATGAAAACAATAGCTTTGTAGTTCATACCATATTCCTCCCATATTCAGTCATCTACTTCATAAAAGGTACTCTACCTACAGCTATAACTCTGTACAATCTACATGAATCTAACCTCCATCCTCCCAGATCTCATATTCTTGCTTTGTTAACATACATTACTAATACTACTTTACACTTTTCCCTTGCTGACACAATTGCCTTTCCCCAACACTAATACTTTCTTCTAAAGTGAACTTAACCAACAACAAGTAACTTGAATAAGAAGAAAAAAGTGACAAAGAGAAGATATAACACCTATGCAAAAATAACAACTAATTAACCTCCAAAAGCAGACAAAGAAGCTAAGGAACTGATTAAATTCGTCAAAATAAAGAGATGACCAGAAAGCAACAAAAATCTACAAACCAAACCAATAATCAGGAAAACATGACTGAATCCAATCAACAAACCAATAATCACGAAGGGGAGCAAAACTTGGCACAAGCAATGAAAGAACTCAGAACATTTATCACCGACAAATTTGATGCAGTAATGAAAGAGGTTAACAACATGAAGACATCACGTGGAGGGGAAATTGCAGACATACGCAAAAACATAACAGATATGATGGGAATGAACACCACAGTTCAAGAAATCAAAAATACACTTGCAGCAAATATCAGCAGACTAGAAGAGACAGAGCAGAGAATTAGTGATGTGGAAGACAGTACCTCAGAAATCAAACAGATAGTAGAAGGGGTCAATAAGAAGATAGAAAAAATCCAATTAGGATTTAGGGACCTGAATGACAATGCAAAATGCTCAAACATACGTATTATAGGCATTCCAGAAGGTGAAGAGAAGGGAAAGGGGTCAGAAGGAGTGTTGCAGGAAATAATGGCTGAAAACTTCCCAAATATACTGAAAGAGACAGATGTACATATCCAAGAAGCACAGCGCACTCCACAAGTCATAAACCCCAACAGGCCCACCCCAAGACATATACTTATCAAATTATCCAAAGCTCAAGACAAAGAGAAAATCCTAAAAGCAGCAAGAGAAAAGAAAACCATCACATACAAGGGAAGCTCAATTAGATTAAGTGCTGATTTCTCTTCTGAAACCATGGAGGCAAGAAGACAGTGGTATGATATAGTCAAGGTACTAAAGGAAAAAAACTTCCAACCAAGAATACTCTATCCAGCTAAACTAGCATTCAAACATGAAGGAGAGTTCAAAATATTCACAGACAAACAGACACTGAAAGAGTATACCAACAAGAAACCTCCCCTTCAAGAAATTCTAAAGGGAGTTCTGCAGGAAGAAAGGAAAAAACAGGAAAGGCAAAGTTGGAGGAGAGTATAAGACCAACAACAACAACAAAAAAGACAAAAAAATATATACAAACAAAATATGACAAACACAAATCCAATCAAAATATGGCTAACACAAATAATTCCTTGATAGTAATAACACTGAATGTCAATGGATTAAATTCACCTATCAAAAGATTCAGACTGGGACATTGGATAAGGAAATATGACCCATCCATATGCTGTCTACAAGAGACACATCTTAGACCCAGAGACGCATGGAGATTGAAAGTGAATGGCTGGAAAACAATCATACAAGCTAACAATAATCAAAAAAAGGCAGGAGTAGCTATATTAATATCAGACAAAATAGACTTTAAATGTGAAACAATTGTGAGAGACAAAGAAGGTTACTACATTTTAGTGAAAGGGAAAATCTGTCAAGAAGATCGAACAATCATAAATATCTATGCTCCTAACAAGGGTGCCTCTAAATACGTCAGGCAAATGCTGGAAAAACTAAGTGAAAGAATAGATACATCTACACTTATAGTGGGGGATTTTAATACACCACTATCAACTCTGGACAGAACATCTCAAAAGAGAATCACCAAAGAAACAAAACATCTGAATAGTATATTAGAGGAGCTCGATCTAATAGACATATATAGATCGCTACACCCAAACACAGCAGGATATACATTTTTCTCAAGCGCACATGGATCATTCTCCAAGATAGATTATATGCTAGGCCACAAAGAAAGGCTGAACGAATTCAGAAAGATTGAAATCATACAAAACATTATCTCTGACCACAGTGGAGTCAAGCTGGAGATTTGCAAGGGACAGAAGCCCAGATTTCACACCACGATTTGGAAATTAAACAGCACACTCTTAGAAAAACAGTGGGTCAAAGAGGAAATCTCAAAAGAAATCAATGACTACCTTGAAACAAATGATAATGATAACACAACATACCAAAATTTATGGGATGCAGCAAAAGCAGTACTGAGAGGGAAGTTTATAGCCATAAATTCATATATCAAAAAAGAAGAAAGAGCAAAAATTGAAGAACTAACTGCACATTTGAAGGAATTAGAAAAACAACAACAAAGTAGCCCAACAGGAAGAAGAAGGAAGGAAATAACAAAGATAAGAGCAGAACTAAATGAAATAGAAAATAAGAAAGCACTTGAACAGATAAACAAGACCAAGAGCTGGTTTTTTGAGAAGATTAACAAAATTGACAAACCTTTAGCAACACTAACAAAGAAAAAAAGAGAGAAGATGCAAATACACAAAATAAGAAATGAGAAAGGCGATATCACCACTGACCCCACAGAAATAAAGACTATCATAAGAGGATATTTTGAAAAACTATATTCCAACAAAAATGACAATCTAGAGGAAATGGACAAATTCCTAGAAACACATAAGCAGCCCATATTGACAAAAGAAGAAATTGATGATCTTAACAAACCAATCACAAGCAGAGAGATAGAATTGGTTATCAAAAATCTCCCAACTAAGAAGAGCCCAGGGCCAGATGGCTTCACAGGTGAATTCTACAAAACATTCCGGAAGGAACTGACACCAATCCTGCTGAAACTATTCCAAAACATTGAAACGGAAAGAACATTACCCAACTCCTTCTATGATGCCAACATTACCTTAGTACCAAAGCCAAACAAAGACATCACAAGAAAGGAAAATTACAGACCAATTTCTCTAATGAACCTAGATGCAAAAATACTTAACAAAATACTTGCTAATCGTATTCAACAACACATTAAATGTATTATACACCACGACCAAGTGGGATTCATCCCAGGTATGCAAGGATGGTTCAACATAAGAAAATCAATCAACGTAATACACCATATAAACAGATTGAAGGAAAAAAATCACATGATTATATCTATTGATGCAGAAAAAGCATTTGACAAAATACAGCACCCTTTCTTGATAAAAACACTCCAAAAGATTGGAATACAAGGGAATTTTTTGAACATGATAAAGAGTATATATGAAAAACCTAAAGCCAATATTGTTTACAATGGAGAAATCCTAGACTCCTTCCCTCTAAACTCAGGAACAAGACAAGGATGCCCACTGTCTCCGCTCCTATTTAACATTGTCTTAGAAGTACTTGCACGAGCACTGAGGCAAGAACCAGAAATAAAAGGCATTCAAATTGGAAAGGAAGAAGTCAAAATTTCATTATTTGCAGATGACATGATCCTATACATAGAAAACCCTGAGAGATCTACAAGGAAGATTCTAGAACTCATAAATGAGTTTAGTAAAGTCGCAGGTTATAAGATCAATGCGCAAAAATCAGTAGCATTTCTGTACACCAATAATGAGCAAGATCAGGAGGAAATCAAGAAACAAATACCATTCACAATAGTAAATAAAAAAATCAAATACTTAGGAATAAATTTAACTAAAGAGGTAAAGAACTTATACAACGAGAATTATACAAGATTGTTCAAGGAAATCAAAGAAGACCTAAATAAATGGAAGAATATTCCCTGTTCATGGATAGGAAGACTGAACATTATTAAGATGTCTATCCTACCAAAACTGATCTACACATTCAATGCAATCCCAATAAAAATCAATGCAGCCTTCTTTAAGGAACTAGAAAAACTAACTATGAAATTTATTTGGAAAGGAAAGAGACCCTGAATAGCCAAAGACATACTGAAAAAGAAAAACGAAATTGGAGGAATCACACTACCTGACTTCAAAACATACTATAAAGCTACGGTAGTGAAAACAGCATGGTATTGGCATAAGGAGAGACACATAGACCAATGGAATTGAATTGAAGGCTCTGATATAGAACCTCACATATACAGCCACATAATATTCGATAAAGCCACCAAACCCTCTCAATTGGGAGAGAGTGGCCTATTCAACAAATGGTGTCTGGAGAACTGGATAGCCATATGTAGAAGAATGAAAGAAGATTACCATCTCACACCTTATACAAAGATCAACTCAAGATGGATCAAAGACCTAAATATAAGAGCCAAGACCATAAAAACCTTAGAAAGCAGTGTAGGGAAACATCTACAGGACCTTGTAATAGGAAATGGATTTATGAATATCTCACCAAAAGCACGAGCAGCAAAAGAACTAATAGATAAATGGGACTTCCTCAAAATTAAAGCCTTCTGCACCTCAAAGGAGTTTGTCAAGAAAGTAAAAAGGGAGCCCACACAGTGGGAGAAAATATTTGGCAATCATATATCTGATAAGAAACTTATAACTTGCATATATAAAGAACTCCTATATCTTGAAAATAAAAAGATAAACAACCCATTTAAAAAATGGGAAAAAGACTTAAACAGACACTTCTCCGAAGAAGAAATACAAATGGCAAGAAAGCACATGAAAAAATGTTCCAAATCTCTAGCTATCAGGGAAATGCAAATCAAAACTACAATGAGATACCATCTTACACCCATAAGATTGGCAGCTATGAAAAAAACAGAAGAATACAAGTGCTGGAGAGGATGTGAAGGAAGGGGAACACTCATCCACTGCTGGTGGGAATGCGGAAGGATCCAACCATTCTGGAGGACAGTATGGTGGTTTCTCAAAAAACTAGCCATAGATTTGCCATATGACCCAGCAATACCACTGCTGGGTATATACCCAGCAGAACTGAAAACAAGGACACAAACCGATATATCTACACCAATGTTCATAGCAGCATTGTTCACTATTGCCAAAAGTTGGAATCAACCCAAATGCCCATCAACAGATGAGTGGATCAATAAAATGTGGTATATACACACAATGGAATACTACTCGGCTGTAAGAACAAACAAACTACAAACACATGTGATAACATGGATGAATCTTGAGAACCTTATGTTGAGTGAAGCAACCCAGACATTGAAGGACAAATACTACATGACCTCAATGATATGAAATAAACAAGCTGCCCGAGATAGCAAGAGACTGAACGATAGGCTTACAGGAAATCGGAGGGTGGAGGAAGGATATGAGCCAAAGTCTGCAGGGGGGGAATTTAAGATGAGATGGTGGTAAGTATGAACACAAAGAAGAGATAAAATGGGGGCAAGGGGTTGCCTTTGGTTGGGGCTTTACGGGTTTGAGGGTGGCTGGGGAGGGATGGTTGGGTAACGTTGCCCAAAAGTGGGGGGAGGGAGGGGGAGCATACAAACACAGGAGAGGGTCAGGAGGTGGTGGAGAGTAAAATGCCGAGAAAATCATATCAAAATATAATAAAGAGGGTTACCTTTTAGAATGCTCGGAGGGGAGGGTCTGATGCAGGACGGGCTCCTGGGGAGTGCCTAAATGCTCATTCTGCCAGAGTGGGTGACACCATGGGGTAGAATCCCAAGTAGTGAGAGTGGGGGTGGACCCACATCCTGGGGAGGACTGATGCCACCAAATAGAGGGAACTGTATCCCTCGAGAGAAAGGGTGGCTCCCAGGGCATTGGGGCAGTTGAGCAAGTTAGGCCCTGAACACTATTCCATCTATTTCTGGAAGTGGCTCCTCAGGAGAAGAAGGTTGGCTGTCACTGTGGGCACCAAGGTGGAAGGGAAAATGGACGTTAAATGTGTGGAACCAAAGTAAAAGGGGGGCAAGAGAGGAGTTTTTTGAGAGTACACAAGGATGGATATAAAACATGTAATATTACACCATAACATATAGGAGATGACAGACTGATAATGTAAACCATAATGTAAAACATAGGATAACTAAAAATGTAAAGAACTATGTATCCTAAAGTATGCACCATAATGTAAGCACAGATATTACCTTGTTAGAAAGCTAATATCTCAGACTCTGTACATCACCTTAAGTAAATATGATGTGAAAAGGGTGTAAGAGTATCGCTGTGGAAGGAAAAAGGTTTTGTGGTGGATGTATGGGAGTGCTGTATATTATATATATGCATTGCTGTGGTCTAAGACTCCTGTGAAGAAATGCTGAATAATTAGGGGGGGGGAAAAAAAAAAAGAGGATAGGATGTGGAATTTTTTCAAGTCAACATTCTTTATCTAAGTTCTTTATCTAACTTTATCCAAGTTCTTTATCTATCCTTTAAACCCATCGCTATATACCATTCCCTAGTAAGGGACCATGACATTATATTGGGCTTCAAATTTCGGGGAGTTCTGGACCACAGAGTGTTTCAACAATGGCAATGGAGGGATACTGGTATGGGATACCAATGACAGGTGATATATGGCTGACAGGGAGCTGTACAGAACATATGTCCAGGGGGCATGGTAATGATTGGATATACTCATAGTGGCAACAATTAAAAACCACAGCAGGGGGGGTACTGGGTTCCTGGCCAGTGGTGCTCTGTCGCGGTCCCTAGGGGAGCAGCGACAGTCTCCCAGGTACAGCGGCGGGGACCTGGAGGGAGTGAGGGTTCAACAGTGAGCCCCTGATGCTAATGACTATGCTTGTGAGCTGATAAACCTAAAATAAGAACAAGGCCTAGAGCAACATTGTGCCTGGGAATTTCCTCCTGTCAGCCTTCATGTTACTCAAATGTGGCCAGTCTCGAAGCCAAACTCAGCATGTAAATGCAATGCCTTCCCTCCAGCGTGGGACATGACACCCGGGGACGAGCCTCCCTGGCAACGAGGGACCACTATCAAATACCAACTGATGATGCAACTGGAAAAGGACCTTATATGGAAGGTTCAATGTGGATCAGCAGAATATCCATGTCTACATAAAATAACATGACTTTAAAATGCTGTTTGACCTAAAGTAAGGGGGAAATGGAAAGGAGAAATGAGTTTATATGGCTACGGGTTTCTAAAAAAGAGTCTGGAGGCTGGCAGAAGGATTGCCCTCATGCACAACTGAGCAGAGTCAGAGAGACAGATAAAGCAGATACAACCCCCAGATATTGGTTCCTTTGAAGGCTAAAGAGACCCATGAGAGTTATGGCCATGGCCGATGGGGTTAACTACCAGGGCAGATGGCCCCTCTTTGGAAATGGTGTTTATGTGTGATGAATCTGGACTCAGATGGGATCTCCCTTCATAAGACTGTCATGCTAATGTGCTGGAGGTGCAGTTAATGTTGGGGTTTAAGATATATTTAGGGGATTTGAATCTCTGGACTGACAATGTGATAGCCAGATCCTGAGCCTCAACAGACTCCAGCACCTACAATCTGATTTATTGGACTTACCACACTCAGCTAAGATGGAGGTGAAGAAGGACAACCACCACACCATGGAGCCTAGAGTGATTACAACTGAAAATGGGAGGATTGCATCCAGCATCCAGGTGGAATCTGAGCCTCCTCTTGACATAAAGGAGCAATGGACACAACCAATCCAGTGTCCACATAGAAGAGGTGGCATTGGATTGGGAAAAGTGGACATAATGGACAAAGGGTATGGGGAAAGGCAGGAAGAGATGAGAGGTGGAGGCATCTTCGGGACATGGAGCTGCCCTGGATGGTGCTTCAGAGGTAATCACCGGACATTGTAAATCCTCACAGGGCCTACATGATGGAATAGAGGAGAGTATGGGCCATGATGTGAACCAATGTATATGAGGTGCAGAGGTGCCCAAAGATGTACTTACCAAATCCAATGGATGTGTCATGATGATGGGAACGAGTGTTGTTGGGGGGGGGGAGAGGGGGGGTGGGGGGGTGGGGTTGAATGGGACCTCACATATATATTTTTAATGTAATATTATTACAAAGTCAATAAAAAATAAAAAAATTTAAAAAAAAATGTATATTATATATATGCATTGCTGTGGTCTAAGACTCCTGTGAAGAAATGCTGAATAATTAGGGGGGGGAAAAAAAAAAAAAGAGGATAGGATGTGGAATTTTTTCAAGTCAACATTCTTTATCTAAGTTCTTTATCTAACTTTATCCAAGTTCTTTATCTATCCTTTAAACCCATCGCTATATACCATTCCCTAGTAAGGGACCATGACATTATATTGGGCTTCAAATTTCGGGGAGTTCTGGACCACAGAGTGTTTCAACAATGGCAATGGAGGGATACTGGTATGGGATACCAATGACAGGTGATATATGGCTGACAGGGAGCTGTACAGAACATATGTCCAGGGGGCATGGTAATGATTGGATATACTCATAGTGGCAACAATTAAAAACCACAGCAGGGGGGGTACTGGGTTCCTGGCCAGTGGTGCTCTGTCGCGGTCCCTAGGGGAGCAGCGACAGTCTCCCAGGTACAGCGGCGGGGACCTGGAGGGAGTGAGGGTTCAACAGTGAGCCCCTGATGCTAATGACTATGCTTGTGAGCTGATAAACCTAAAATAAGAACAAGGCCTAGAGCAACATTGTGCCTGGGAATTTCCTCCTGTCAGCCTTCATGTTACTCAAATGTGGCCAGTCTCGAAGCCAAACTCAGCATGTAAATGCAATGCCTTCCCTCCAGCGTGGGACATGACACCCGGGGACGAGCCTCCCTGGCAACGAGGGACCACTATCAAATACCAACTGATGATGCAACTGGAAAAGGACCTTATATGGAAGGTTCAATGTGGATCAGCAGAATATCCATGTCTACATAAAATAACATGACTTTAAAATGCTGTTTGACCTAAAGTAAGGGGGAAATGGAAAGGAGAAATGAGTTTATATGGCTACGGGTTTCTAAAAAAGAGTCTGGAGGCTGGCAGAAGGATTGCCCTCATGCACAACTGAGCAGAGTCAGAGAGACAGATAAAGCAGATACAACCCCCAGATATTGGTTCCTTTGAAGGCTAAAGAGACCCATGAGAGTTATGGCCATGGCCGATGGGGTTAACTACCAGGGCAGATGGCCCCTCTTTGGAAATGGTGTTTATGTGTGATGAATCTGGACTCAGATGGGATCTCCCTTCATAAGACTTTCATGCTAATGTGCTGGAGGTGCAGTTAACGTTGGGATTTAAGATATATTTAGGGGATTTGAATCTCTGGACTGACAATGTGATAGCCAGGTCCTGAGCCTCCACAGACTCCAGCACCTACAATCTGATTTATTGGACTTACCACACTCAGCTAAGATGGAGTTGAAGAAGGACAATCACCACACCATGGAGCGTAGAGTGATTACAACTGAAAATGGGAGGATTGCATCCAGCATCCATGTGGAATTTGAGCCTCCTCTTGACATAGAGGTGCAATGGACACAACCAATCCAATGTCCACATAGAAGAGGTGGTATTGGATTCAGAAAAGTGGACATGGTGGACGATGGATATGGGGAAAGGCAGGAAGAGATGAGAGGTGGAGGTGTCTTTGGGACATGGAGCTGCCCTGGATGGTGCTTCAGAGGCAATCACCGGACATTGTAAATCCTCACAGGGCCCACTGGATGGAATGGAGGAGAGTATGGGCCATGATGTGGACCATTGACCATGAGGTGCAGAGGTGCCCAAAGATGTACTTACCAAATCCAATGGATGTGTCATGATGATGGGAACGAGTGTTGTTGGGGGGGGAGAGGGGGGGGTGGGGGAGCGGGGTTGAATGGGACCTCACATATATATTTTTGATGTAATATTATTACAAAGTCAATAAAAAAAATAAAAAAATAAAAAAAAATATCATCATCTCATATATCTCCATCCCAATTCTCTGAATTCCACTCTTTTCCAATCAAAGTCTTCAGTTTGAAGAAACCCTGCAGGATTGGGATTTTAGTTTCCTTTGTAACTCCATTACTCATACAATGAGAGTCTGAGTTTGGTTCTCAGATATTTCAAGCCTGTGGCACAGGAGACAAGATTTTCTTTCAGAGCACACATAGAAACTTTTGTATCATCCACGTGGAGTTTAAGTTTCAAATCTGAAGCCTTTAACTCATCTCTTTCTTTTGTAACACTATCCAGACTATCTAGGAGGAGCCATCGAACATCATTACACTGTTTGACTGCACAGAACTCTGTTAAGGTATTGAAAACACTCTCACCCAGATCCTTGCTTCTTATAAGTATGGAAGTAGGGGAATCCAGTGATGCTATCTGTGCATCTCGATTGCTAACTCACACCATAAATCATTAGCAGTCTCTTTGTTATTGGAAAGGGAATTGTCAGTTCCCTTGAGTCCAATTAAAGAGACTATTGCAAAACTCCCAAAACCATCTCAGACACCCCATGTAAAGACTCTGTTCCTCAAGAACCACTCCCAGGCATTCTTGGGACTTGGAGTTGTCCTGGGTGGTACCCCAGGGACAATTGCCAGATGTTGTATGTCCTCCCATGGCCCACTGGATGGAACATGGGAAAGTGTGGGCTGTGGTGTGGAACATGGGACATGGGGTGCAGCGATGCCCAGAGATGTACTCATCAGATGCAATGGATGTGACATGATGATGGGGAAGAGTGTTACTGAGGGGGGAGTGGTGAGGTGGGGGTGGTGGGGGCGAATGGGGACCTCATATATATATATATTTTTAATGTAATATCTTTTTTAAAAATGAATAAATTGAGTAGAAATTGGGAAAAAAAACCACTCCCTGTACAAAGCTGTATGTCAGTGTTCTCTAGGGAACTAGAATCAACAAGAAATTATGTCAATAGTATGTGATTCTATAAGAATCTCTCACACAGCCATGGGGATGCACAAGTCCAGGTTCCACAGGCAGGCTGCAACCAGGGGCTGCAATGAAAGTCCAGTAAAGGTTCTTGACAAATTCTGGGACATATTGGCTGTACAAAGATGGGCTGGGCAATTCTCTTTCAATGCCAGAATCACTTCCCCCATATATATATTTATATATATTTACATATATTTATATATATGTAATATATATATATATTTACAAAACAATCATGCTGATATGCAGAATTCCCATACTACAAGCCTTCAACAACCACACCATTGTGGAACATTCATTTGTTACAGATTATGAGATTTATCATCAGACTATTACCACTAAATATGGTCCATAGCATACATTTAGTATATCTCTTCTGTACTCCCCTAGCCTTAACACGTACATTTTGATATTGATGTAAGAATGTTACAATCATGGTTGTTAATAACTTTTAATTGGGTTTTTGCTTTCTTAATGTTGGGTGGCATTTAACTGATTGGGTTAAGCATCACTCACTGCTGATGGCAATGCCCCTGACTGATGTAATTATAACCAGCTATCCATGATTTACCACTGCAGTAGAGTCAATGGTGACTAAAAGTTCATAAATGCCCTTGTATTACAGTTAGCCCAGTGCTTGCTTGACCAAACAACTGGGCACAATTACATGGCTGAGTTGACACATTAGCCTAACTGTCACAGATCTGTAGTGAGTTCAGCTTGTGAAACAGTAAAGAAAAAGGCATGTAGTATCAGTAATGGTCAATAAAATTCATAAGGACTGTAAGGTCTCAGACCCATATCTTCCAGAATGGACCTGGTTTGGTGAGGAAGAACACTTGCAGGGAAGGTACATAATTAGTGCTTGTGAACTCTATGCCTATTTTCAATCCAGGCTGCTCAGACAGGATTGAAGACCTTAGCCAGGGAAAAAGCTGGGGGCTTCCAGACTTCATCCATTGAACCAAAAAGCCCTGGTGCAGTGGGTCACTATCTCTGTTGATGAACATCAACTGATCACCCCGGGTTGCTCAGTGGAAGGTGAAGCTAATCATTTGAGGAGCTGCTGTGTAGCAGTTGGTCTGGGATGTCCAGGGTTCTGCACCAGCTTGGGAAGCCAAATAGACCACCAGTCACTCAGGGATGTCCCTTGACTGTCAGAGAGGCTCGCCAAAGTAGGTGACAGATAATGTAAAAATGCTGTGGGAAGAGGGCTACAAGTCTAGACTTCATCTAGACCTTTGGGGGGGGTTCATGTGAGGGAAATGACATAATTGTTAGGGTTTGAAATGTAGAGTCAGGAAATTGTGTCAGCATTGGGGCCATTCTTGTGGCTCATGAACATCCTTTGGGCATTGATTCTCTCCCTCAACAGCTTTGAGAAAGCAGCATTTTTAAGGATGGTCTCAACGGTGAAAGCAGGAAAGTAATTAGGAAACATTCTGAGATGATTGAAAACAAAACCACCACATACAAAAACTTACAGGATGTAGCAAACGCAGTACTGAGGGGGGAATTTATAACCCTAAATGCTTAAACTACAAAAGAAAAAAGACCAAAAGTCAAACACCAAACTGCACATCAGGAAGAACTAACAAAACAACAGCACAAACTAAATCCAACACAAGCAGAAAGAAATCACAAAGATTGGAGAGTTTAAAAACCAAAAATGAAGGGGGAAAAAAAAACAATATCATCTAAATTAATGCAGAAAAAGCATGTGACAAAATCCAGCATCATTTCTTCCTAAAATCACTTAGAAAAATAAGAATAAAAGGAAACTTCACCAACATTATAAAGGGCATACTTGAAAAACACCACTGCAAACACCATATCACTGGTGAAAGATTGAAAACTTTCCAAGATCTGGAATGAGACAAGGATGCCCAATGTCACCGATGTAATTCAACATTGTACTGGATGTTGTAGGCAGAGCCAAGTAAGCAAGAAAAAGAAATTAAAGACATCCAATTAGGAAAAGAAGTAAAACTTTCTACTTGCAAATGACATGATCTTATATATAGAAAGTCCTGTAAATTATACAACAAAGTTATTCAAGCTAACAATTCCAGCAAAGTGCTGTTTGTTGAGATAAACATGAGCAAATCAGTAGTATTTATGTATAATTTCAGGAAGAAATGAAAAAAAAAGAGTCCATTTCCAACTATCAGAATAAATTTAATTGAGGATGTAAAGGAATTATGCATGGGAAACTTCAAAATTATGAATACAAAAAGAATTTTTAAGAGAATGGAAGGATATTCCCTGCTCATGGATTGGAAGGTTAAATATACCAAGATATATGAATTACCGATGCTATGCAGTCCCAATGAAAATTGCAATAAACAACTTTGTAGAAATGGAAAAGACAAGTCAACACATTTATTTGGAAGGACATACAGTTCCAAAAAGCCAAAACCATCATGAAAAACAAACTCAGAGGACACACACTTCTTCACTTTAAAACATATTACAAAGCTACAGTGGCCTAAACAACATGGTCCTGGGACAAGTAGATACATAGACCAATTGAACTGAATGGACCCTCAAAATTATTCAGAAATAGACTCTCATAACTATGGCCAATTGATTTTTGACAAGGCTGCCAAGTCCATCCAAAATAGTCTCTTCAATAAATGATGCTAAGAGAACTGGATATCCATATGTAAAACAATGACAGAGGACCCTGATCTCATCTCATATACAAAAAATTAACTGAAAATGTATAAAGATCTAAAAGAACTAGTAAGATAAGATTTCTAGAAGAAAACATAGGAAATGATCTTCAGCACCTCATGTTGGGCAATGGTTTCTTAGACTTTACACCCAAAGCACAAGCAACAAAGGAAAAATTGATAAGACCTCATCTAAATTAAAAAGTTTTCCACCTAAAATAATTTTATCATGAAAATGAAAAGACAAGTCATTCCATGGGAGAAAACAATTGGAAACTATATATTCAATTAGGGTTTAATACCTAGACTATACAAAGAAATCCTCAAACTCAACAATACAATGAAAGAAAACCCAATTAAATATGGGGAAAAGACTTGTGTCTCCAAAGAGTATACACAAATGAACAGAAAGCACATGAAAAGATGCTTACCTTCATTAGCTATTATGGACATGCAACTCAAAACCAAACTGAAATACCATGTCACACTCACTATAATGGTGTTATTAAGAAACAGAAAATAAAAAATATTGGAGAGGATGTTGAGATATAGAAACACCCATTCAATGCTGATGGCCAAGTAAAATGGCCACACAGCAGCAGTTGGACCTTGCAATATGGAGAATACATTCCCTTTGAAAATTCTGTGATGACTGGTTGCCATGGTTATCTCATGATGCACGTAAGGCTCATGGTCCTAACTGTCACTCTATGCCCAGAGAGATTTGGAGTTGGTAGCAGGTGGAAAAGCTCCCAGCTTAGTTTCCACAGAACATAGAGATGGGAAATCTCAATTGCTGCTTGAGAGGTATGATCATATTGGCCGACATGATTAATTCAATCCCAAAAAAATTGGCAGGAAATTTTTCCACAAAATATGATTCACTTTTCTTCTGGTTTCTCCTCTCCAATTTGTCCTAAAGAGTTTTAGATGTGATTTATACTTTTCTCTTAATTCTTATTTTATATTTTAGATCCATCTATCAAGCTGGTTGCCTTAAAATGAGTCTCCCTTTAGAAAACTTTAGCATTTCTTATAAAGTTCTTTACCATTCACTCTCTTCCTCAAGACCATGTCTGTGTTAATGTTATTTTACTCAGCAGAGATGTAGTAAAATAATTACTGCAGAATATGGAGTGAATCTGGATTGGTAGGGACCAGAAAGGATGCATTTCATATGATGAGGTGTACTAAAGATGTTTTTAACACCCTTTTCAACCTCTATTCATCATTAAGTGTATATATAACTCAGTATACTTGGGGTATGTTAGTACCATTCATATAACTAGTTTTCCAAACCTAGCTATAAGAACTTGAGTTTCCAAATGTCAGTTTATAAACCAATATACATATTTCCTTTAATCCTTGGGGGTTATCCAAAATTTTCATTTTAAGAAGTTACCTACTGATTTTCTCACTGCCCTGTATGCTCTTCAATAGTAAGTATGGGGAAAATAGAATAATTTTTTTCCATTGTGTTTTACATTACAAAATAAGCTTCTTTAGATGTTGACCATAATAACACATATTAGACTTGTTAGTGGTTTCATGGTTTAGGAAGCTAGACCATAAGTAAGACAAATGTTGAACTTAAATGGAGTGATTCCCTTCACTATCCTTTCTCACTAATGGATTGCCTATCTTTACCTAAAAGGGCATATGATTTTGCCAGATTTCATGGTGGGATTTCTGTGGGATAATAGCAGAGGGTGCAGGTAATTGAGTGCAACCTGAGGGAGGGAGAAGAAGGGACATCCCTTAGTACATGAGCAATTGGGGCCCAAAGAAAGGAGGCTAGAGGTGCTGAGGAAAGTCCTGGGTGGGGATAGCTATGGATGGGACTCTCTCCTCTGCCACTGCTTGTTCAGACTTGAGTGCAAGGAGAGCACATTCTCTGCAGAGCTCTCATGTGGCGGCTCTTTGTGAAAAGGTGGGTTCTGAGCCAGGATGGGAATCAAGCACACCCCTGATCACTAGGAGAGATTACATGCCCCCAGGAAGGCTCACATGAGGCAGCTGACAGTGGGAGTATTTGGGGCACGATGTTCACAAGTTTTGTTCCCTGGTCCTTCAGAGGAACTCTATGAGGGGAAACCTGAGTTATGGTTTGGGTCAGAGAACTCACTTATGCAGAAGGCAGGGTGAGGGTTTGAACCACTCTCTCTCCTGTAATAAAGTAGTTGGCAGGCCTTTCTCCACAGCTCCTGGGAGGTAACTTGTAAACCCAGAATCTGCTGAGTGGGGGCACTGACTACATTTCCTGACTAGAATCATTCACTCAGCAGTGTTGTTGACCACACAGGGTTGATGTGGGATCTCAGAACAGAGCACGTGTTCTCTGTGAGCTGTAAAGGATCACCCCACTGAGGGCTGAAAGTCAGTGTCCATCCCCCTTGTCCTAGAACCATCAGGCACCCACTCTGGAGGGAAGTACTAGCAAGTTTCTTGAAATTCCTCCCAACATTTAATAAGTGAACTCTTCTGGGGCTTTTATGATATATTGGGCATTTTTCTTAAGGATTTCCTTACATTTGCTTATTTTTAGTCTCATAATACATACTAATAAGCAGGTCTGGCTAAAATCTTCAAAAGACAGCATGGAAAACTGGACACATAAAGAGTTTACATAATGTTCCCTGTTTTGGGTGGCCTCTGAATGAGATTTGAATACAGTTGACCAGACCTTGGCACCCATGCTTTTGGTCACTGTGCTCTGCTGCCTTCCTATGCTGTGTCATCTATATAAAGTACCCTACATCTGTCTTTTGGGTGTCTAAACTGAACCCCAAACTACAACTTTTTTTGAAACCCACCTTTTACTCAAGTGGGACACCTGTGTAGACTGTAAATAAGGGATCATAGTGTGAACTGTAAATAAATTAATAATGATTTCCTACATTCATCTGTTGGTAAGATGTCACCTGAGAGTTCTGTTGTGAATGCCTTTCCCAGTTCTTGTCTCAAGCATGAAAAAAGAAAATTTGCTACCCAGTCCAAAAAATCTACTATCTGACAATCCCATTCAGTTGGGAACCTCAAAATCAGCATCTGGCGAAAGAAAAGGAAGTGTCCTCAAATATTCCCTAGAAAGTATTCCACAGACAGTACAGTAGAAATGCAATTATTTTATTGCATCAGTAATGTTGACTGTAGATACTAAGTATTCCATATTGAGAAAAACCTTTAAAAAGGTTAAGCCATGATAGTTTTCTTAATTCACATGTGAAATTTTGCTTTTAGTAATGAGTCAGTAGTGCCACAACCACATAATTAAAAATGTAGTTACAACTAAAGTTGGTTCACATTTACTGGTAGATTGTATTTTAAGTTAATGTTTGGTCAGTCTATATCTGAACATTAGTAGGAAGAGTTATCTTCTGAAAAAGTGCTGTGAGATTATTAAAAATCTGATATATTTTTAAGAGAAGTTTTAGATTCACATAAAAAACTGTGGAGAATACAAACAATTCCCACATATTCCCCTGCCACCCTCCCAGTCTAGAGCCAGCAGTTTCCCCTGTTAATAACTCTCATCACTGTGGAATGAACAATTGAAGGGACAGTATTGATACAGTGTTTTGGAGGCTCGCTCTTCCTAATCCTCAGCTTTGTGCATTTTGACAAAGGCATATTGTGATGTACCTACCATGACAGAACATCAGTGGTTGAATTGTGTCCCTCCAAATTACATGGAGAAAACCTTGGTACCTGTGAGTGTGACCACTTTTGGAAATAAGATGTTTGCAGATGTGATTAAGATGAGGTCTACTGAATCAGGGTGAACTGCAATATAATACAATTTGTGCACTTACAAGAAGGGAAGAGACAGAGAGGAGAAGGCTGTGTGAAGATGGACCAACACTGGAGAAGCAGGCCAGGTGAAGATGAGGAAGAGATTAGAGTCATGCTGCCAGGAGCCAGGACACCTGGAGCCACCAGAAGCTGGAAGAGTCAAGGAATGGTTCCTAGCAAGGATCTTCAGAGAGAGACACAGAGTATGGTGCTGTGGACACATTAATGCTGGACTTTTTGTCCTTAGAATTGTGAAGGTTTAAGTTTGTGTTCTCAAACCACCCAGTCTGTGGCAATGTATTATAGAAGTGCTAAGAAACTAAACACATATAGTGCTGGGAAGTAAGGTGCTGCTGTAACAGATACATGTGGAAGGCTCACAGAGGCTTCTAGGCAAAATATAACTTCTGAGCAGTCATGGGTGAAATTAGCCCAGATATTTCCAGCCTACCTATAGCCATGACACTGCATTGAAGCTTCAGACTCCAGAAAGCACAAATGGACCTCATCAATGTGCCTGTCTGGATTGCTAAAGATGTGATACAAAAACCTACTGAAATTGTTGTATTCCACAATTTGGGACAGTAGGGTTTTCATACAAAATAGCAGCAAAAATAATGCATTAATAAGAAATTTAAAATGTATGCAGGACTGTATATTGAAATCTGATTGACCTACCCTCCATTTTCTTTAGCCCTCTAGGTTCTGTGTCTCAAGTAACAACAGTTAAGTTTTTGCACGTCCTTTTGGATTGAGTAATTGAGTATTCATATAAAATTGACACTGTACCACAGTTTTCTAAGGGCTTTACCTATATGTACTCATGGTCTTTTTTCCCTTTACTTTTAAGGAAATTTTAGATTACATGAAAGTTAAAGCAAAATTAGGTGGGATTCCCATATACCCCACCTCCACCCCCTCACACTTTACCCATTAAAAACATCTTTCACAAATGTGGGATATTTTTTATAAATCTTGAAGCACTGCTACTAACCATGGTCCATAGTTTCCAAGGTAAGGCCCACTGACGGGTTGCCAATTTCCTGGGGATATCTGCCCTGGCTAGAATGTCCAGATGTCTTTAGAGCCCTCAGGAATACTCCTGCCTGAGGCATTATTTACTGTGGCAGCCACAGAGATCCTCCTATGACCTGCCTAAACTTTCCTCTGGAATGACTTCCTGACTCATATTGAAGTATCCTAGCCATAAACACTCATTTGTATTTAATATTCCCTCTCTTGGTCAAGGTCTTTTTACAAATGTATCTCTAGTTGGCAATTGGTAACAATCCCTCAGTGCCAAGGGGGCCCATCCTTGAGAGTAATGTCCCATGCTGGGGAGAAAGCAGACTTCTATGCTGAGTTTGGCTTAGAGAGAGGCCACATTTGAGCAACATACACATTTTCAGAAGGTAACTCTTAGGCAGTATATATCACTAGGCTAAGTTTCAATTTTACAAGAATGAAGTTCATAACTACCAGCATTAATATCAAGGGCCTGGCATATTGGTCTGTCCTCTTTTAGCTAGGTTCTGATGATGTATTGATATTCTTGCCACTGTATTAGAAAATGTAGCAGGGCTCCAAGAATGGGAATTGAAAGTTTTGTTGGTTATTGTATGGGTTCCATCTACTGAGATAACACCCCATGACCATATGCACACATTCATAATCCCTAGAGGCATGCCTGAGGTGCATCCTTCCCCATGCATCTGTCCCTCACTGTCACCCTGCACCAGTAGACCTCCCCTGCCATAGCTGTAACTTTTGTGTAGTTCAAAACCTCCCCATAAAGAAAGTCAAAAGTTTTTTGCATTGTGACTTTCATCACCTTAATATCTGTTATTTTTTATGTATACTTACAATTTTATCTGTATCTTCCCCCAACGTCTTATTTTTTTTCACTTTATCTTCAAAGAAGCTTTAGGTTACAGAAATGTCACATCAAAAATATAGGGAATGAGCAGATGTGGCTTAAATGTTTGAATGCCTGCTCTCCACATGGGAGGTCCCAGTATGATTCCCAGTGCCTCCTAAAAACAAAGACAAACAAAAAATGAAAAAAGCAAACACACACACAAAAACAACTCAAAGGAACTGATGTGGCTCAGTGGTTGACTACTGGCTTCCCACTTACAAAGTCTGGGTTTCACTCCCTGGTCCTGGTACCTAAAAAAAGAGAGAAGAAAATAGAAGAATATATAGGTGATTCCCATATACTGCACCCCTTCCCATCTCATATTTATTCCTATTAGCAATATCATACATGAGTAGGGTTCATCTGCTACAATTGAAAAAAAAAAAACGGAAGCATTGCTACAAACAATGGTCAATGGTTTATGTTATGGTTTACACTTTGCATCATACTTTTATACGTTTTCACACAATGTACAATCATCTGTATCCATCATTGCAAAATCACACAGAACAGTTCCAATGCCCTCAAAATGCCCTATGATCCATCTATTCTTCCCACCTTCTTCCCTCAGAACCTATGTTAGCCACTAAGTTTCAATTTTCCAAGAATAAGGTTCATAGTCTTATGCATTAATAATGAGGCTTTGACATACTGGTCTGCTTTTATTTGGCACTGCCCATGTACTCTAGAGATTCTTGCCCCTCTCTTTGAGTATACAGCAGGATTCCTAGGATGGAATTTTAATATTTTCTCATTGTTTGTGGGTCTCCATCCACTGATATAACACCTTATGACAAGATGAACACATTCATATTCCTTTGAAGCACACCCCAGGGGCATCCTTTTCTATATGCCCCCCTAGCACCGGTACACCGCACCAGTGACCTACCTGCTGTATTTGCCAAAAAAACATTCCCATCCTTGTAGTCCCAACACAAACGAACAAATCCCAAGTACACTTGTTCCTTCCTCCAAGACTTCCACAATTCCATACAGTCCAAATTAAATGCCTCCACCATGCTCACCCTTCCATTCCAGTTCCATCAACCCACTCATATCCCTGCATCACCATCACCCCATCCTCTGCCAAACCACCCCTTTCTGCCTTATCATAGGCTCTGCCCATATTGAGCTTGGTTCACCACACTCAACTCCCTTTCTGTCTCCTTCAATCTATCTTCCAGACTCTCTGTGAGTCTCCTAAATAAACTTAGGTCATATCAGTGAGGTCAAGAAGTATTTGGGGAAACGGACTTTGGCCCAGTGGTTAGGGCATCCGTCTACCATATGGGAGGTCCGCGGTTCAAACCCCGGGCCTCCTTGACCATGTGGAGCTGGCCATGCACAGCGCTGATGCGCGCAAGGAGTGCCGTGTCACGCAAGGGTGTCCCCCCCTGGGGGAGCCCCACGCGCAAGGAGTGCACCCATAAGGAGAGCCGCCCAGCGTGAAAAGAAAGAGCAGCCTGCCCAGGAATGGCACCGCCCACACTTCCCAAGCCGCTGACAACAACAGAAGCGGACAAAGAAACAAGTCGCAGCAAATAGACACCAAGAACAGACAACCAGGGGAGGGGGGGAAATTAAATAAATAAATCTTAAAAAAAAAAAAAAAGAAGTATTTGCCTTTAGTGACTGGCTTACTTCACTCAACATAAGGTCAAGATTCATCTATGTTGTCACATATATCAACATGCCATTCCTTCCTACAGCTGAGTAATATTCCATTGTATATATAAACCATATTTGCTTATCCATTCATTTGTTGCTGGTCACAATTCTTATGCATATATACCCAGTAGTGGGATTGCACAATCACATGGCAATTCTATAATAACCCTTTTGAGCACTGCCAAATCATCCTCCAAAATGGCTGCACCATTCCACTTTCCCAGCAGCAGTTGAAGAGGCTTAGTCTTTAAGGAAATGGAGATTCCATTTTTAATAAGTAGGGTGGCTAATATTTTAGAAAGAAACAAAACTAGAAAATAACAAATAGAGATGTGGATATGAGTAAACTGGAGTCCCCATATATTGGTGATAGGAATCTAAAATAAAGCAGCCAATTCGGGAAATAGTTTGACATTCCCTCAAAAAGCTAAATCTAGGACTACTATATGACAGCTACCTATTAGGTTTATATATTAAAGAATTAAAAACAGAGGCTGAAAGAGGTACTCAAAACCAATATTTATTGCAGCATTATTTGCAATACCCAAAAGCTGGAAACCACCTAAGTGTGCTCATATAGAGGAATGAGTTTTTTTAAAAGTGGCATATCCATACAATGGAATATAATTGAGCCATAAAAAGTATTGAAGTTCTGATACATACTACTATATGCATGACCCTTAAAAATGTACTGAATAAGGCAGGCACAAAAGTAAAACAGTTGGTGATTGCAATTATTTGAAAGCTAAGAAAAAGTAAATTCACAGAAACTGATAGGAGATTAGAGTTTATTACTAGGGACTAGCAGAAAGTAGAATGGGCTTAATAGCTAATAATTAGAGTTTCTGTTTCAGGTAATGAGAAAGTTTTGGAATTGAATGTTTGGTGACAGTTACAAAACACTGTAAATGTAATTGATTCAAGTAAATTGTACATGCTGTAAAAATGGGTAAACTGGCAAATTTTCTATTACATAGCTATCTCATTGAAATTTTTAAAAAATCCTCTAGAATGGATGGGATATTAAAAGTCAACAAGGCTGTGAGGCTGAAGCAGTATTTCTTAAAGTCAGTGTGATACTGACATTTCCTTGGACTTCAGAATAGGTTGGATGTATATCATCATACTGTATAGTTCAGTAGAACTTATACATGAACTATTTCACATTGACTTAGATTGTCTTCAGCTACAAAGCCAAGGATTCTATTCTGATTACATTCCACTCTCTCCTTTGTCTCTCTCTCCTACATGAAGGGTTTCTGGGTAGCTCCACCATCCTTGTTTGCACATTGTAGCCTCTTGTCTGGGCAAAGCAAAGTGCCCTGAGTAATGCAGGAGCTGCACCCCAGTGTACTGACCATTACTCTGTGTCCCCCTAGCTCCCATGGAAGACCTAGTAGAGGAGCCTTCTAGTGACAGGGTGGTTGAGGAGGTCCCATCTAATGTTGAGGTGAAGTCATCTGTTTTTGTCTAAGATAGAAATGTTCCTTTCTCAGATTTGTCCTTTTTAAAATTTGAGTACAGCACTTATTATATGATGGTATGAATTATAAATATTTTTAAAGATTAGACTACAGCATAATTATATTTTTTCTTCTCCTCCCCCAGCCCCAGCCCCACCTCCATCCTACTGTTCTTACTGTCTGTGCCCATTCACTGTATGACCTTCTGCATTTTTGTCTTGTCTTCTCATCTTTCTCCTCTAGGATTCACTAGGACTCAGTCCTGGGGACCTCTGATGTGGAGAGAGGTACCCTTTCTCATGTGCCACATCAGTTCCTGGTCTCTGCTGCCCTTCACTTTGACTTTCCCCTTTGTTTCTCTTTTGTTGCATCATCATCTTACTGTGTGACTCACCTAAGCAGGCACTGGCTCACCATAGAGGCACTCAGCTCACCATGTGAGCACTAGCTCACTGCATAGGTACTCACACAGGCACTTGGCTTAACACATGGGCACTTGGCTTACTGTGTGGGCACTGCATCCCTTTACGGGCACTGGCTCAGCACATGGGCATTCACATGGACAATCGGCTCAGCACATGGGCACACAGCTCACCATGAGGGCACTTGGCTCACTACATAGGCACTGGCTCACCATACAGGCTCACTTTCTCTTTTTTACCAGGAGGCCCCAGTGATCAAACCCAGGTTCTCCTATATGGTAGGTGGAAGCCTTATCACTTGAACCACATCTGCTTCCCTGAACTACAGATATTAGCTGTCCGATCCAGTGGGGGTGGATTCCAGGGGCCTGTGGGAAGAAGTGGGGGCAGGGAATGAGAAGAATGGAGGCAAGACAGGATTCTGATCAAGCCTCATTTCTTGGGGGTAGAACATGGGAATATATACTGAGGGAAGGGAATGTGTCCATGGGTGATAGGTTGGTCTTGTGGGTGGCAGGCATCCAAGGAGGGAATTGGCTGAAAATTTGTGCCAAGTCTGCAGATTTTCGCACCTTGCACCTGCGTGCTGCTGTGGTTACCAGAGTTGTGGTGGGAAGGGGAGAACAAAGAAACAAGGAGGAAGAAGAAGAAGGAAATGGCGGGGCAGGGCTGAGGTACTTGTGAAATCCGCCCATGTTGTTGGAGGATGTAAATAGATTTCACAGTGGGTGGCTCCCCACAGGTCCCCCTTCTCTGTTTAATATGTTAGGAACTGAAGTGAAGAACAGCTGGTGATGGCTCATGTTAGGGCAGGGCTTATGCTCAGTGGTGATGTGCAGCTGCAAGGTGCTCCCGTACTGAGGGGGCTGTGCCTGTCTTAGGTTGGGGCTGCACCTGTTAAGTGATCAGTCTTACCTGTCATTGGGAATCATGGCAGCAAAAGGCCACATCTGTCTTAGGTTGACTGATGGGTCAGCCCAGTTGCCCGTCGTTGGCTAACCAGACCAGCGCCTCAGTGATAAATGACTTGCAAATATAACAAGCTATAACAAGGAGCTCTACACCACACATGACATGCATGATGTACTGAGATTAGTGGGTGAGGCCACACCCACCCTGGTCTTGTTTGGCTAGGGCACCTGCTGCTCATTTGAACCACTAAACTCCTCACTGAAGCTGTTTTCCTTACTGAAGCTGTTCAGCGATATTAATTAAACAAAGAAGGGTTAGCTGCAATAGGGGCAGTTGTGACCATGGGCAGGGAGGACAGGCAAGGAAATGCCATTAGGGTACAGGTTGGTGATGAGGCAACATAAGAGATTTGCATTTTCAAAGGTTGGTTGTTTGTTCTTCGGTCTGGATAGGCTGGTATTGACGAACAGCAGCAAGATACATCACATAGGCAGAAATTTGCTTCATCCTTTCTTGGAGGAATTTAAGGAGGCAAGGTGCAAATGCACAGATTAAAAGGAGAGTGATTAGGGGGCTGAGGAGGGGACCTAGCCACATTACAAAGGGGGAGGTGAGCCAGGCAGATAAGGAGAGGTTGATTGGGAGGGCAGTATTCCTTCCCCCAATTCTTACAATTTCTTAGCATTTTCCTCAACAATACCAGATTCATTTATATAGTAGCAGCATTCCTCCTGGAGGAAAAGGCAGGTTCCCCCCTTTTTCAGCTGTAAGTTAAGGGCCCTGCAGTTTTGAAGGACTACTTGGGCGAGGGATGTTAGTTGCCACTGCAGAGAGTCAAGAGACTGTGCACTGGATTCTAGGCTAATTTGTCGTTCTTGTTTAAAGTATTGCAAGCTGATGAGGCCATGACCAAGAGCACCACCTGCCGTGGCAGCTGCAGTGACTGAACCTGTGAGGCTAATTTTTTACCAATATAGGGAGGAAGGCGGCTCTCTTTGACACAGATGCGGATAGTAAAATTTTTAGTTTGCCTTCTCCATAGTATGTTAGTTGCGGGGTACTGGCTATTAGGATGCAAGGCCTCATTTTTATAGAATAGAGCACTTTTGGGTTATAGTTAATTTTCCGACAATCATGAGTAGGATTCTTGGTTATGATTAAATTGTAAGAGGGAAACAAAGTCACAATAAACTGAATATTACTATTTTTGAAGATAATTATGGTCTGATTTTTAACCTACATACAGGAAGGATGGTTACTAATGCATAAGGGTTGATAATCAAATGGTAATATGAGATTATCAATTCTTTGTCTTTCTTTATAGGGTTTAATTGGCAATTGATTATCAATTGGTTTAGGGAATATATGGGTTTTATTCAGATATATATGAAAGAATGGATTTTTCCAGGTTAACACTCTAAGTAATGGGGCTTTAGGTATAAAGGCCTAATAAGTGTAATTACTGGCAGCTTCCTTATTACTTACGATCACCATCATCAGAAGTTGTAGAAGACTCCATCTCTTCATTCTGGGGTTTAATCCTTTTCAGTGATAACTAAATTTGTTCTCCATTTTCTGAAATGATAAGAGCATAGCCTCACCCCTTACTTTAATCCTGCTTTTTTCCATTCATTGCTTAAAATATCTTTCTACAATATTGGTTGATCTTCATTTCCTGTGTCTACTGTAGATGTTTGACATTTTCCAGAGTGACATTCCACAGGTGTTAATGAATTATAAACATTAAGAAAATGTAAAGTAAATAAAGCTTTTGCTAATTAATCTTTTGGTGTCTTAATAACATTATTTCCCCCTTTTTGTTTTAAAAGCATAGTTTTTAGGGTATGATGGTTGCATTCAACTATGGCTTGACCTGTAGGATTATAAGAAATATTAGCAACATATTGAATACCATATTTTAAAAGGAAAGATTCAAAGGATTTACTAATGTAAGGTGTATTATTAATGTTTAGAGGGCATCCCATTACAGCAAAAGCAGACTATAGATGTGAACAAACATGATGCAACTGTTCCTTACTTTGAGCAGCAGTGTACATAAAATGAGAATAAGTGTCAATATAAACATGAACATATTGTAGTTTACTAAAGGATGGTATGTGAGTAACACCCATCTGCCATAATTGATTAGGAGTCAGGCCTCCGGGATTAGTTCCAGCTTGAAAAGGCACCACTGTTAGTGGTCCACAAGTAGGACAAGAAAGAATAATTTTTGTGCCTGTAGTTTTGTTAACTTTTGATATTTATTTCACACACCTTTAGCATTAATGTGAGTTAGAGCATGAGCACCTTGTAAATACCCTACTAATAAATCAGCTCAAGCATTATTTGCTGTCATAGGACTAGGCAAAGAGGTATGAGAGCGTATGTGAGTAATGTAAATAGGATGCTGTTTTAACCTGATGAGATGTTGCAAGTCAGTGAAAAGTTGAGATAACTTATTAGTAGCAAAGATATGAGCTGTTCCAATATGCTAAACAGTAAGGCATACATATTCAGAATTAGAGACAACATTCAAAGGTTCCTTAAATATTGTTAACACCTTAATGATGGCAGCAAGTTCAGTATGCTGAGCAGACATGAATGGAGTCTGCCAAGCCTGTTCTTTTCAAGAAGTAACGTATGCTGCTTTTTTATTACTATTACAATCAGTAAATACTGTACAAGATGGTTAGGCCATGCACATAGTCCTGAAAAGCACTGCAAAAGTTCATTGTTAGGTTTTTTATAGATAGAGGAATGCAGCTGGCTTGATTTGTGTAAGAAGACACTAAAGAAAGTCTTAGCAAGTTTTAAAACAAAGTGATAGCTGTGCTGGACTTTAACTTTTTGCAACAAACTAGCAGTGTTTGGAATTGCTGCATACTAGTGTTGTTACTTTAATCTATGATAAGAGGTTGCTTCTGTGACACATACTCTTTTATTATAATTAAAACCATGAATAACCACACTGTACTGCTCTTTAATATTATGCTGAAATATTGGTAACTTTATACACTTTTAAGCATTTATAGAAACCTTTTGTTCATACGACTTTAATTAATAGAGGGTTTAAGGGAAGAAAAAACTTGTTAATTTTATAACACTGTAAAACACCTTTTATTTACTTATAACATATTAAAAGAACTTAATTATTACTTTAATTTTTCTCTCAAGGTAAAAGAACAAATCTCTTATAATTAGTTTGGAATAAAAGGCTACTGTTCAGGATTAGGTTTTGAGAAAGCAGTTTTGAACATTATGTTCCTTTAAAAGAGATAAAACTTTCCTTTCTTGGAACACCGAGGAAATGATAAGCAGAAGAAGCACAAGAGCTATTTTGATAAGACAGACTTTCTTTGTATACTGATTATTGAGGATAAGAACTTTTACCAAAACAGATTAATGATGAGAGGCCTTGAGAAAGAATAAAAATTTTCAACTTTGCATCAGCATACTACTTGATACTAAAGCCTTTAAAATTTTATAGATAGGCCCATCAAATCTTATTCAACTTTAACTATAAAATTTCCTTTTTCACGAACCTTCTGCACTTTTAGTGGTCACTCAGGTTTTCTTCCATATTTTACCCTTTCTTAATAACCAATCATTTTATCTTAGGACAAAATTATCCCGTTTCCTTAATAATAAAAATACATTCCATATAGCCTACATACAAAGTTATCAAGCAAACTTTTAATAACATAATACCGTGAACACTAAATGAGCTTGTTAAAATAATGAACTTTACTTTAAATACTTAGTAGCATGCAATATCAGAAACAGTTTCCTAAAAGCAAGTTGTCAAGGGAGGCTGACTGCAGCCAAGCTTCCCTGTTATAAAATTACTTTTTATTATTATTATTATTAATTCAGGTTTGTTTAATAATGACCTTTTGGAAATAGCCACTTAAACACTTTAATTTAAATAATGCTTTATAAGACCTTTTATAATTATTTATAACCATATAGACTATAATTATATCATTTTTAGACAAATTTTATCTTTACAGAACACATTCCCTTACTTAAAATTATCACAATACCTTCTACAACTTGCCACATGCAAATTAAGTTTCAAGAGTTTATGAAAAATTAGCCATCCTACTTTAGGACAAAACACACCCCCTTGCAAAACCCATTAAATTTCAGCTAGCATTGCCACAAACACCCAACTCTTTAACATTCATTCAAGTTTCACATCCCCCACACCACCCTGCAAAGAAAAACAAGCCATTCATTTCAATCTAGGCAAGAACCATCCCCTATGAAAAGGCATAGTAATTTTGTTAATCAAGACTTACAATTTTTATCATTGTAGATATCTTATTAACATTTAAACTTATGTATTAATATAATTAACTTAACTATTAATATAAGTGCTTATTTAATTTTTGGCCATTTGAATAGAGCTCTTTTAAAAATTTCTACTAATTTATATTTACCATCTGGAGGTATCACAATATACACTGACATTGAATGAACAGACAAACACAAAACAATTACAACACATTAACAGAAACATACAATTTATTTACAATTGACTCATAATTCTTACTTTCTTGGTATAGCTGCTTTTAAATCCTCTGTTATATATCACATCTTAGATTGTACCTTTTAAGATTTCTTCTGGAATTCATGTCGCCTGTAATATGCAAGCTTGTGCTTGGAAACATTATTAGTTATCAGCAATCAGTTAAAATAACTTGAGCAGCATAAATATAGTTAAGTTTTTATTTTGCAGTTTAGACAGACTATTAACACACATTTTTGGATTATTACTGTAAGACTATACTGAGACTTGGAGTTCTGGAGAAAACTATTGATTTAAAACTGAAAATTCCTTTTAGACCTTGATAAAAACTTCGTATTAATTTTATTATCTTGGTTAAGTAAGCCCAATCAGAATTAGCATGGAAACAAAACAAAACACAAATGTTGCCACATTTTTCTCTCTTTCCAGTGGCTTAACTATATTAGCCCTCACTAGCCTAGAGCTACATTGTCATGTAGACAGCAGGGAGTTTGAAAAGTTGTGAAAGGGATTGGCATTCGCTGGAGCAAAGTTGATTGCCTCATAAGCTTGTTTGGGTTTCAGGGCCTGTAGCTGGCCTCATGTTCCGTTTCCCTAATGGGGAGGGAGAGGTTGACCCTGCATGTTGGTTTGGGACCAACAGCCACTAGCACAGTGCTGGCTGCGGCAGCAATGAGGACAGACTTTAGGGGCACTACTAGGCTTTTTGTTAATAGTGGGGGTGGGACAGTCTTGGGTGAAATGGCCGGGATCACCACACTTAAAACAAGTTCTTATTTGCTGTGGCTGTAAAACCTCTTTTAAAGCGGTGGCCGTAGCAAGGCCTTGTTGGTAGGTGGGGCCAATTTCAGAACAAAGCCTGATGTAACCAGACAAGTCCTCCTTCTTTCTATAAGGTCTAACTGCAGCCTGACAAGCCGCATTCACATTTTCAAAGGCAATTTGCTTTACATAGTCTGTTTCTGTATTGGTATCACCAAACAGTCTTTCTGCAGCCATGCACAATCTGCCTACAAAATCTGAAAAGGGTTTCTCTGGCCCCTGCTTAATATTAGTGAGGGAGGAGGCAGGGCATTCTTTTGTGAGCAACCTTTTGCAGGCTCTAAGGGCTGCAGTTTGAATTTGGGCGAATAGGCCAGGGTTATAATTCATATGCTGTACAGTGCCTTCATAATCTCCCGAGCCTGTTAAAGAGCAGTGGGCCCATAGGTGGAGGCGGCAGTTTTAAGCTCTTTTAAAGATTTAAAGGGGAAAGTGGAATGCACACGAACTATCTTCACCTCACCATCTCCCTCATTATCTGCCTCATTGTTTTGCCCCTCGGTTTGCCTTTTGGTGACCCGGATATGCAAAAAAAGGGGGGGGTTCACTGCAGGGGATGCATGCCTGGGTGGCCTTTCTAAGCAGGCACAGGTGGGTGGGAAGTTGATAAAAGGATTGTGGTTAACTGCCTTTCTGCATTTATGGTGTTGTAATCCTTTTAGCTGCTGTAGCTCCTTTATGAGTTGTAAATGCTCCCTTCCTGTGGAAACCAGGGATAAACTTCTTTTAGGAACACAAAGAATTTAGAGAGTTCTTTAACATTAACCTTTACTCCTCTTGTCCTAAGTGGGGCCTGCAGGCCAGACAGGAAAAGGGAACAATTATTAGAGGATGCCTGCCCCATCCTCGCCGATCACTTACCGAGCCTTCAGAAGATAGGCAGTCTTCTGAAGGTCTCTTCTGCCCAAGCTGATAGCTCAGGTCTTCTGCCCAAGCCAATGGCTTAGGTTTTCCACCCAAGCTGATTGCTCAGGTCTTCTGCCCAAGCCAATGGCTTAGATCTTCTGTCCAAGCTGATTGCTCAGGTCTTCCGCCCAAGAATTCTCAGGTCTTCCAAGTTCGCGTAGATCACCTGGCCAGGTTTTCCGTTGTGTCGGCGTATCAAGAGTACTTCATTCCTGGCCCCACCCACGTAGGGCACCGCTTGTCCGATCCAGCAGGGGTGGATTCCAGGGACCTGTGGGAAGAAGTGGGGGCAGGTGATGAGAAGAATGGAGGCAAGACAGGATTCTGATCAAGCCTCATTTATTGGGGGTAGAACATGGGAATGTATACTGAGGGAAGGGAACGTGTCCATGGGTGATAGGCTGGTCTTGTGGGTGGCAGGCATCCAAGGAGGGAATTGGCTGAAAGTTCATGCTGGGTCTGCAGAATTTCATGCCTTGCGCATGCATGCTGCTGTGGTTACCAGAGTTGTGGTGGGAAGGGGAGAACAAAGAAACAAGGAGGAAGAAGAAGGAAATGGCAGGGCAGGGCTGAGGTAGTTGTGAAATCCGCTCATGTTGTTGGAGGCTGTAAATAGATTTCACAGCGGGTGGCTCCCCACAATTAACCACTCTTTAGGGGAAGGATAGTTGGGAGATGCCTACCAAAAGATCTCAGACGATGGAAGTGTTAAAATGGCAGTGTTGTTTCATAAACTATATGGTAGTGGATTTATGCTTGAGCACCATTATTCCTGATCAGATTAGGACTTTGCTAATTGCCATCAAAATGGATTTGAGAAACACATACTGCAGGAAAAGGTTGACTCCCAAAGTTAGTTGTCAGGCTTATTCATGGGGGCTTTGACTTTACTAGTGCTTCCTATATGTTTTTATAAAATCACCATCTGAACAGACCCTATTCAACATCATAGTATCCTCATAGTTTTCTTTTCTACAATTGCAGGGGAACTCCAGAGCAAGTGAAAAAGTAGGTGTTCTGGGCTCATCCAATGTCTGATGAGAAAACAAATATAAGAGACTCGGGCTTCAAACTAGAGACTCAGGCTAATCACAGCATTGTGGTGAGATGAGGATTAGGGGTATGATGAAGGGTTTCCATGGAGGAAATGTGCCCTTGTTACTACATTCTGTGGTAATGGCTGTGATCTCTCTAAGTTGTGCAAGTTTTGCACGCAAGGGGGTTTGCAGGTACTCTAGTTTTAGTTTCTGTGGTGTAATTTTTAGTTTGTCTCTGAGCAAAAGGGGTGACCATAAGCAGCTCCCTAGATGTTAGCTGCCATTTACACTGGACAATTACCAGGGACAGTTTTCTCAAATACAACCCATCACCACAGCATGCTCTATGTATATGACCTTGTTCTGTCCTCACCACAGCTGGATCTGGGGTTTGCTTTCTATGATGGCAAAAAGATGTAAAAGTGAGGTGCAGATGTGAACTCACTCTTGCACTGCTAAAGGGAAGGTCATAAATGTGAACTCAGCCATGTGTCATAATACTGTGACCTACAGACATGAACTTACCACACAACCATATGCTTGCTAGAAAGCATGCAAGAGAGTTCTAGCACATGTGTATGTACCTACACCCAAATTACCTGGGCCTACAAAGAGACCAAAACTGCCCATCATTATAAAGTAGCCTCCATAGTCACATGGCCTAGGGAAGTTAGCTGTCCAGAATATTACAGACTTTGGCATAGTTATTAGTACCCAAAGCACACAGTACTCCCACATGCAAATGAGCAGCTCAAAATTCTGAGTTGTGTGGCAATACATAGGATAACATGGTCAATCCTAAGAGGGCTGAGGACACAGCTCAGCAAGTCACCAAAAGCAGACAGGCAGGAAGTGGCTGTGGCTCAATCAGTTGGGCTCCTGTCTACCATACGGCATGAACCCAGGGCCTCTTTGTAAAGGCAGGCTCAGCCACATGCTGCAGAGAGCTACTGGCCCAGGTGCCATGGAATGCCACGAGCCCGCAAGCACTGCAGAAGGTATCCAGGCCTGCAAACACCATGGGGCGCCAAGTCAGCAAGGTGACATAACAAAAAGGGAGACAAGCAAAAAAACACAGAAGAGCATGCAGCAAATCGACACAGAGCAGACAGCAAGCAAGCCACAAAGCGGGGGGGAGGGGGAAATAAATAAGTAAAAATACAGACACAGAAGAACGCACTGTGAATGGACACAAAGAACTGAGAACAAGCAAAAAAAAAAGCTGCAAAGGGGTGATTAAAAATACATATATATTAAGAAAAAGCAGATAGGCATTGAGAAGACAATACAGTGCATTTGATAACATCATCCCAAATGACACCACAGATGCTCAAATCATGAGTCAACACAATACTGTCACTGAAAAATAAGAACTCAGGAACATCATCATTCTTAACCTGGTTTCTAAAACCCTTCTTGAAACATTCTTAAACAGCTGTCTTTATGGGTGTTGGCACTCAATCTAGGCAGCCCTCCATAATGAGCATCCCAAAGTTGATGGCCAATAATGAACAAACAATATTTCAATGAATTAACAAAGGGGGTTGCAAAGAAAGATTGGAAGAAAATCCATATGATTAATAAGCAGTAACATTTAAATGGTAATATTTTAGATCATCAATCTTCTACAATTGATTATCTTTATTACAATATGATACTGAATAAATGCAATGGCATGTACAATGTAGACTGGAATCTAGACCACCAAAAAAAAGTTGCTTTTAATCAAGTGGAAATTCCTGTGGAACAAATGGTAAATGTAGCATCAGTACATGTGTATCCAAGGAGCTGAATTTGTTGGATTTGTCAAGAGGATACTGGCAATTTAGGTGAGATACACTAGAGAGAGGAGATGTGATAGTACTCAGCCACTGGGTCACAGCATGTATTTTTGTGCCATTTGTACACTGGGTATGGCCAATTGCTTTAGGCTTCCCTTAGCTACAAAGCTGGGGACACTGAGTTTTGTTTCTTTCCTCCTACTCTCCCTGCCATCTTTCTATCATGATGGAAGGCCCCACAGTAGCAAACGTCATGCTTGTTAAACTACCATCTCTACAAAATTTAGCATCTTGTCCAAGGCCATAAATTTCTTTAGCAATTCATAAGCAACCCACACCACTGCATATTTCACATATATTAACCTGTAAAATCCTCACCAGAATCATTCTTGCAATGATGGACACTCTCCCCATCCCTTACATGAAGATTCTGAGGGGCAATGATTAATGACCCAAGACTTCAAATTTCTAAGTGGTAGAGTCAAATATTCTACCACTAATATCTGTGATAGTGCTACCTATCACAATATATACTAATATTGAGATAGTATATCACAATATACCAATATTGTGAGCTATCATTTACATCACAGGCATGATTTATTAGTGACAATGAAGGAGTTTCCATCATCTGTATATATGCATGTGCCTTAGACAGTTCTTAAACACTGCACTTAAATATTTGATATACTCAGGGGTCATATAACCCAGGGTTGCATTAGTTGCATTTTACCAAATCTTTTAGTTATTAGTTTGAAAAGCAAGAGAAAGCCCAAAATGTTTCTGGTAAATTCCGAGACTTGTGAGGCATCAGTAGAACAAGTTGCCAATCTCTGCCAATGTTGGGTCACAGCTCAGTGCATGGCCCAAGTAGACAGGTATTGGGGAGATATTTTCATCTACTTGGTGACTTTATTGCCACAGCCATTAAAATGATCATTCTGTGAGTACGCATTGGAGGAACAGTAACCAGGAAGTAATCAAACTCCATCTTAGTCATAAGCTTCATGTTCATCACTCTCATTGCCACATTCCTGCATAGGTGGGATAAAGAATCAATGCTCAACCTCTCAATACAGTTAATCCAAATTAACTGTCCCACAGTGGGCTGGTTCATGTAAGCATGGAGAGTCACATCACTCAGTGAATACAAAAATACAGTAATGAAAAGAAAGAATGAAGGAAAAATATAAGTTGAACAAGTTACTTTTAAATGGTAATGCTTCAGTATAATGACAAGCTCTATAAAGACTATCCTTATGACACATCTCAGTGACTCAATACAAAGAATAATTTACCTAGAATTATATCCAGTCCACCAATACACACAAAGAAAAATACTACACAACAAATGAGTATTTTAGTAGCAACATTTTGTAGTGTGGAGATTGAAATGATCTTGTGAAGTACAAAAGGACACTACAATTAGCTTTGATTCAAAAGAGGAAGGAAGAGTGATAGGACTCTGAGGGAATAGCATCTATTTAATACTATTTGTGGGTTGGATATATCATGTTGCTCTTGGATGCCTTAAGCTACATAGCCAAACATTCTTGTTTCTCATTTGTTTCCTGTTCCTCTCCTCCTTTAAAATCCTTCCACCAGAAAGCATGGGCTACCACACATCATTCCAGGCTTATTGCCCTCAGCTCCATATTTTCTTGCCCATTGCAAAGACATGGCAGCTGCCTGAATAATTCATGAACAACACCCCTGTAAAGACACTTACTCTGTGTCCTCCCAGCAACCCCCAAGGGTCTGTTAGAGAAGTCCCCTAGAGATAGGGCAGACAAAGACGTTTCATCTAACTCAAAGGTAAGGTCACCCTTTCATTTACTGAAATAAACTTCCTAATTTTAGCTTTCATTAAGATATGAAAATCAGACCAAGTAATTATTCATGATGTATACAATTTCCTTGGTCAGGGGGAGTGTTCATTTGGAGCCTGTTACTAACTTAGCCCTGACACAAGAGGAATCACCTGTATGATACAGGGCTAGTTTTTCCTCGTAGGATTAAGATTTTATTTCCAACCTAAATAGACAGGAGAGATGGATCAAACAGGAAAATCCTGTGCATTTCCACACATCTGTTACAGTTACTTTACGGGCATTTCACTGGACCACTTTTTACCATCAGCTTTTCTAAAGGAAGCAACAGAGTAAAATATTTGTGCAAACATAAACAGCATGGTCCAATCCTCAGTGTTTTCATTTCTCTAATTGTAAGTGGCTTCAGGGGTAAGTGCAAATGGTGGTATTGGTTACACGTTAAGAAAAAAAAATCTAGATAATTTAACCACAAGGTTTTTCATGCTTACTTTATTGTGGAGAGAAGCCTGCTTTCAGCTTCCACTGGGACATAAGAAATAGGGATGAGCTTCTGTTTAAGGTGAAGACAAATGGCCATGTACTACAGTACTTGGAAGCAGCTGTATTCCCATTAGGTGGTTTGGGATTTTGCTCATACTCCACCACAATTGCACACTTTACATATATTTGCTCAGTCAATGGTCAAACTATAACACTGGGCTTCAAAAGGGGCAGGAGGAGTGGTAAGAATCTCTCATTGAACAAACTGCTGCATTTTATTCCCTTTGCAGGGTTATTTCCTGCTAAACACCAGTGACAGCTTCCCTTGCTATTGCTGCCCCTCCATGGTGTGGTTCTTCCTCTCCTCAGCAGCTCACTTGTGCTTGCTGATTACCTGCCTCATAGACCCTAATCCCTGCTCCAAATAAGGCCTCATGACCAATCCAGGAGGAACACACCCAAGGTACTGACTGTGACTCCGTGTCCTCCAAGATCCTCCTGAAGGCCAGCTGGAATAGTTTCTAAGTGCCAGGGCAGAGAGCATACACCATTTACTTCAAGGTGAGGTCAACTTTCTTCATCTGAGTTAGAACTGAGCCATTCTTCATTTCTTCCTTTTCCCATCTAATTCAGACATGAAAATTTGATCCTGTGCACTAGAGGTGGGAAGTACAAATGTCTGGTGGGTCAGTGATCAGTGGGCATCTCTTAGCTAATCACTATGTCAAGGGTAAAATCACAAAAGGCAGCATGAAGTTATTAACTATATGGTAGAAAAATATATTCTACTTGGGTTAAAAATTTTGGACTTAGTAATCAAAATGGACTTGAGAGATACATCATCCAGGACAAGCTTCTGTCTTTTCCTGATGTGTCTCCTTTCCTTGAGTTCTTTCCCATCCTGTATTCTAAAGTCACCAAGTGGACATAAGCTTCTGATATCACTATACAGTGAGTTCTGATCCTTACAGTGCTTTCTTTTTTTTAATGAGCATTTATTTTTATTGTATTTTCTGTAGACACAGACCACAAAAAATGTTACATTAAAAAATATAAGGGAAACGGACTTTGGCCCAGTGGTTAGGGCGTCCGTCTACCACATGGGAGGTCCGCGGTTCAGACCCCGGGCCTCCTTGACCCGTGTGGAACTGGCCATGCACAGTGCTGATGCGCGCAAGGAGTGCCTTGCCACGCAAGGGTGTCCCCCGCGTGGGGTAGCCCCACGTGCAAGGAGTGCGCCCCATAAGGAGAGCCACCCAGCATGAAAGAAAGTGCAGCCTGCCCAGGAATGGCGCCGCCCACACTTCCCGTGCCGCTGACGACAACAGAAGTGGACAAAGAAACAAGATGCAGCAAATAGACACCAAGAACAGACAACCAGGGGAGGGGGGGAATTAAATAAATAAATAAATCTTTAAAAAAAAAAATATGAGGTTCCCACATACCTCCCACACACACCCTCCTCCAAAGTCAACAACTTCCTTCATCACTGCAGCACATCCATTGCATTTGGTGAATACATCTTGGAACACTGCTGCACCACATGGATTATAGTTCACACTGTAGTTCACACTCTCCCCCAGTACATTCAGTGGGTTATGCCAGGATATATAATGTCCAGCATCTGTCCCTCCAATATTCTCTTTGTAATTGCAGCAGGCCCATAGAGAAAGCAACAATGGTAAGTATTCTGAAATCTCACTAGCTGAGGAAAAAAATCCACATAGTGAAAAAAAAAAAGGGGGGGGGGTCTTCCATGCTAGTTTAGTCTCAAGAAGTCCCTGATTATAGCCTCCTGGTAGGAAGGAGAATTGGGGTGTGGTGAAAGCTGCAGCTATTCCAGGTAAGACAACAATTATGTTTCCTGAGAAGCTGTGTTCTCTTTCTTTGGATTAGTCTGTGTGCACCAGAGTGGCACATGATGAAATGAAAACAGACATATGTGGCCATTCATTAACATATGAGACAGGGAAGACTTGAGAAGATGTACAAAGTATTCAGAGCTGCACATCTAGTGAAAACAGACCCAGGCACTGGAGATATTAGAGGCTTAGATTCCTAAACCACACACTTTCTTCATGCCTCTTCTGCCTGGCAGGGTCTCTAAAGTTCTAGTATGAATTTGTCAACATTTCCTATTTTAATTCCTGGTCCTGAGCCCCACAGGGTCAGTGCATGTATAGCAGATTGCAATTTTTGCAAATTTTCAAAAGCCCAGTATCCATTTGTGCTAGTAGTAATGATATGGACAATAGAGAGAACATATTCACCCTTGTAAAATGATCTCCAGGACAGCTACCCAGAGTCTAGCACTAGGTCCATTCTTTGTACTCACCTTAGTATGTGTGTCCAGTCAACATTTCAGGGTGATAAGATTTGAGAAGAATGCTGTAACTTTTGAGCTAAATGAGGCAGTGAGAAGTTGAGGGCTGATTCCTTCACCTCTTCTTCCACATTTGCAAACTGCTTGCAACATCTCGTTGGAGGCCTGGGACTCCAGAGAACACAGGGAATGTCTCAGGACCCAGGCTAGGGAGCTGGGATTCCTATGGTAGCCAGCACAGCCTCAGGTAGAGAAGAGAGGGTGGAGGCCTTATTTTAATAATGTTCCTATGGATGCTTGTGTTCCTAAAAGACTGACTTGTGGATCAGAGGTACATCTCCACCAGAAGCAAAGATGACAATCCAGGTAGGTAACAATTCTCAAGAAAGGATCTAATGGAGAGGATTCCAGATCAGTAGTTATACCTGGTGCCAAATCCAAAATGCTGGATTAGGAATTAAACCTACATTTCATCACATTCAAGAAAGGCTTGATTCCAGCTGCCCCTTCAGTGCTAAAAAACCCTAGCAGGTTTTTGTAGGACTTCTGTGAATGGGCTGCTGGATGGCTTCACACACTGGCTCTCCAAATCCTACTCAGCTGGAGTCCTGGAATTGAGCAGGCCCAAGAGAAAATCTCTGGGCAACAGGACCACAGCTTCCCTGCTCCTCCCTAAACCAGTGCTGCTGCCAGGCATCTCTGCTATGTCCTTCAAACAACATGTGTGTCCCTCCCTATACCTTTCCCCAGGCTTGTCAAAGCACCCAAGGTACCCAGTCCTAGAGAGGCTTGATGAAGTCACTTCTTTAATTGCCCATGCATCCTGCATAAACCCTATTATGTCAATTGCAGGACAAGGGAATGTGGGCAAGTTACCTCTAATCTTGTGTTCATCCACCCAAAAGGGTTAGGAAACCTATGGGGGCATTGAGAGGACAAAGGTCTGCCCAATTCCAAAGGTCATCCCAGGCACTTGACAGCCACTTGGTTTGTGAGGTGGGTGGTAGCTCTCTTCCCCAGGATCTGATTCAACTCCAGGTTGCAGAGAGTTGCCCCTGGAGATGGGTGAACTGGTAAGTGAACAATTTATTGACTGGAGAGGACAACAATATACACTTGATCATTCCTCCATGTTCTCCTATGGAACAACAACACGAATGGAAATTAAAGCAAATAAGCACTAATTAGGAGAAAGAAAAGAGGCAGGGAGGTTCTGAGCCAGGAAAATGGGAAGGAAAGCAATAGCATGCTTAGAAAGACAAGGAGACACTGACTGCTTTCTTAGTGCTCAAGGAAGATAAGAGCATTTCTCCCTAAAATTAGAGCATGTGAGGTCTAGAACACAGACCCTATATCTTAGGCAAACCCCACAAGGCAGAAGAGAAGCAATTGAAGCTCAAAATCAGGATGAGATGAGGACAGAATTGTATCCTAGGTGCATGTCATGTTATGACATCAACAATAGGGGCTTGAGCTCCCCTTTCAACCTGAACTTTCTCCTTTCCTTTTGCAAGGCCACCCCATCACCGTTACAGCATTGTGCATTCAGAAGCATTTTTCACAGACGAAGAAGATTCAGACATAGAGAATGGCAACTTGCATGTAATTTATTTCCTTTCCCCCTATTTTTAAAATGTTTCTTATCTGTAAGCATTTCTTTGTAGCTCTTCCTTTATCCATTCTTTATATAATTATCTTGAAGGTCTCTTCCAGGAAGATGAGTTCATACCAATGACAATGTTTTTAAAACATGTCTTCAACTTCCTACCTACTATATTTCTACATCACACTGATTTTTCAACCTACTCTGCACCATGAATCAACTCATGGAATCCAGATGGGCCAGACAAGTAGCTGTGCTGGGATCAGAAGCCTGGATCTCCATCATGGGGAAGGGGACTCTGTGAAGTTGGTTCTGGGCTGGGCTATCCCCTCACGGTAGTGATGCTGCACATGCAGCTCTGGAAATGCAAGTCTGCTCTCCTCCCTGCAGCTGCCTACACTCTTTGAGGAGGAGTCTCTTTATGTCAATTGTCTGTTCCTGGAAAGCACAGATGGCATCCAAGATGTAGAAAGAGAAGAACAAGAAGAGGAAATGTTGAGTGTGGTGTGGGTAGAATGAGGAGGAGAAGGGAAACAGGTCAACTAACACTCCACTGATTCTTTACTTTCTCTTGACACTTCAGGAAATCCAGCCTTCTTGAGGAGCTTACTGAAGAGACTGCAAGTGTGGGAGCATGGAGATAGAGGTGAGAATTGGATGGTGAAAATAAGTGCAGGCAGGTGAAGGATGCCCTGAGACCCTCACCCTAGGGACTAGAAACCCATTCCACAAAATTCCTAATTTGCTCAGCTATGGCTCCCTAGTTAAGAGGAGAGAGCTCTAGCCCAGTTTAAGAACAGAGTTTGCCCTCCCAATCCCCTTAAAGTCCACCAGCTCTTCCCCTCTCTATTATTGAGTGTGGTGGATAAAGTGGAGTGTCATTGAGTGCCACCTAGTCAGGTCTCAAGGGAAAAGGTTGAGTTAGATTGTTAGTTTGCCAGGGCTGCTTTACCCAATACCACTGGCTAGTTGGTGTATATGCAGGAATTGACTGCCTAAAAGTTTCAGAGGTTAGAAGTAAACTCTAGGTGTGAGCATGGCCATGATTTCCCTCAAGCTGGTGGCAGTTTGCCAGCAATCCATAACTCCACTTCTCCCTCCATCACCTATCATCTCTTTATATTTGTCCCCTCTGCTCCTGCTCATGAATTTCTCTAGACTTGCTCTCTTCAGGACTCCATGCATAAAGGACTAAAGCCACCCTGTAGCAGACTGGCATCACTTACACCAATAAGATCTAACAGCCCTATTCACAAATGAGTTCACTTCCCTAGGAGTCAAGGTGAGGGTGAAATCATGACTTTATGGCTGGACCTGACTTGATCCAACAAGAACAGTGATGCTCTGAGGTCCCTCTTAAGCAAGAAGGGTAGCTACTGTGGCCATCTGTTCTCACTGAGACCTCTCAGTTGCCCAAGACATGGGGTTCTCAGCCTCTGCAGTTCTCTACCCAGATACCAGATTAGTTCATGCACCTTTTCTACAGATGCAGGTCTTCAAGATTTCTCTATGTATGTAGAAGTCAAAGAAACAAAACCTGAAGGAAATTTCCCTGCAGAGCTAACTTGGGATGAGAGAAGCAAGGGAGATTTCGCATTACTCATTTCCCCTTATTAAAGATTGCAATTATTAAAATAACTCTATTATACTATAATGAGGAGTGTTTTATAATATCTACATTTTGGAACATATTAATGTAAGAAAATTTGTTTTTGGTATCACAGTATAACTTTTTAAAAATGGAAAATGACAGGTAAGCTTTGTGTTTGATTAAGAATGAAACTGTTGATTAGGAAAAGGAAGGGTTTTTTTTTAATGTGAATCTTTCATGACTGAACTCTGTTGGAAATTTCTAGACACTCTTTGTCACAGACAGCACCCTCTGCAAAGAGCAGCAATAGGAATTCAATGCCTCCTGGATCTGGCTCCCAGGGGTATCAGGGACCTAAGGTCACTTCTCCAGGGTCTGAGGTGCCTTCTGGGTCTTGCAACCCACCTCAGGTATTCCAGATTCTGTATTTGTGTTGCAGATCCTACAACTGACAGCTGCAGAGACCTTGACTAGAGGCCCCAGTTTGAGGCTAAGAGGAGCTGGAGATCTCACAGTGTTTGGAGATGCCTCAGTACTCACTCTTCTACTCACCTCAGAATGAGTCAAATTAATGACAGTTCAGTTTTACTTCAAAAGATTAGCTGTTTCAGAAAGAGGTTAATTTAATTTTACTTATTAAACAATATTTGTATCTTTAATACATGTATATATATAGATAAGCACCCTAAACAAAGTTAGCACTATATGAATTATATTTGGTCTCCAAAATGGCTCCCAATTCATACTCTCACTCCTAGAATCCTCATTGTTAGTTGAATAATGGTAAATTGAGTGTGTATCATCCATCCTCCTGTCAATGAATTTCAGTAATTTCATTTACTGAACTCTGTTCACTCACATGGAACATGTCTAGTAGGATAATTGAGTTTCAATGAATTTTTTGCTGTTTTTTCTCTATTTATTTAATGTTACATTCAAAAAATATGAGGTCCCCATATACCCCCCACTCCCCTCACCCCACTCCTTCCACATCAACAACCTCTTTCATCATCATGGGATATTCACTGCACTTTATGAATACATTTTGGAGCACTGCTGCACCACATGATAATGATTTAAATTGTAGTTTACACTCTCTCCCAGTCCACCCAGTGGTCAATGCCTTTTTTTATTACATTTCTGTGTTGCTGGGTATAAAACCACAAATATTGCTTTCCACGAATATACTGCCCCATTTGCATCTGGTACAAAATATTGTTCTCAAAAATGTTGATGAAATAGTAATTACTTTGTATAATGCATGTATAAGGATTTTTATATTTTCTTTAATGGGTAATTTTCCTAAAATATGCCTTGCATTTAGCCTTTCTTAGTCAGTGCTCAGTGTGCACTTTTGATATGCAGCTTCAAAGAATTTCATATCAAACAAAGGAATTGTAATTTTTAGTATTTCTTTCAAGTCTTTCAACTGGTTTTCTGGTTCAGACATTCTATACCATTCCTCATTGTATTAACTCAGGGTTCTCTATGGAAACAGAATCAACAGGAGATATCTGTAAAGAGTATGAGATCTTATAAAATTCTCTCATGTATAGTGGGGATGCACAAATCCAGATTCTGTAGGCAGGCTGCAAAGCCAGGGGCTCTGATGAAAGTCCCACGAAGTTCCCAGGAGACGCTGGCTGTCCAAAGAGGAGCTGGGAAATTTTCTCTCAATGCTGAATCACTTCCCCTTTTTAAGGCATTCAGTTGATTACATAAATCATCACACATTGCTGAAGGCAATCTCCCTGGTAGACTGTAGACATAATCAGCCATCTATGCAGTAAACTCACTGATGACTTAAGTCCACAAATGCCCTTACATTACAATTAGCCCAGTGCTTGCTTAACCAAAAAAGTGGGCACACATTCTGGCCAAGTTGACATATTAACATAACCATCACACTCACCTGTTGACTTCTCTTTCAAATCTTTAACATTCTACACTCAATATCTTTTCAGCACTTTCCACTTATTACCTTCTCTTTCTACTTAAGCGTTGTCACTCTATTTCATATATATTACATTTCAAGTTTGAACTGATATTTTTCCAATTTTCTTACTGCCTAATTTCTCCCCATTCATTTTTTGTTTTATAAATAATTTATAATGTCTTCTCAAATATTGTTTCATTTTCTTAGTGCCTCGTATCTTCTTTTGAGAAAGTATATTTCAGTACATAATATAAATCATGATAAAGAACTTTCATTCATTTGGGGTTATTCTGTACTTACTCCTTTTCTCACTATATTATTTGAAAATAACATGAATTTTTTCTTTTGATTTTCACATGATTTTTAAAAATTATAGACAGAAGTGAGATTCAAAATACCTTTTCCAACAACACAGAACTGTTTCTGTGTCTAGATGTATTATGAAATTTTTTTTAAAGCATGGAAGCTTTCTTCCCGATATTTCTGGATTCTGTACTTTTACCACTCCTAAAAATGCATCGTCACTCTCATTACCTCTATTGCACCCATCATTGTGTATTTTTTTCCTCCATGTGACTACTGAATATTCCTTTTAGCAAGTGAAACATGAATTACCACTTTGCCAAAATCAAGTCATTCTCCATAAATGGTTATGTATTTTTAAAACCAATTATCTGTTATTTTCAAATATATAACTTGCATTGTATTTCATTACTGAATTAACTTATTTTTGAATATTTATATACATATTATTCCTATACTCATTAGGTTTTAGTTTCTTATATTTCTTATATATGTAAATTTCTTTGTTTTTACACTTTATATCCGAGTTGACTTCAGAGTTAACTTCCTTTTTATTTCATTTTAAATCAATCTATTTTCATACATATTTGGTGTTAGCAATGGCAGTTCATATCAGCAATTTTTAAAAAATTTCTATTATTTTGATTCACAATCACATGGGTTCAGTGTCATTTATATGGACTACAATATCACCACCATATGGCTTTAAACTTATCATCAGGCACATACACCAACATCCCTGAAGGAATCTTGGTATTCCCATGGCCCCCCAGGATTGTCTTTAATACTTGTCCTTGACCCATTAATAGTACTGTTTTCTTAATAACCTCTAGAAAGAATAAATTCATTTGATATGCTTTACTGAATTTTAAAACTTAAGAACACATCAAAATGTTTCAGGCATATTTTATCATGAGCGGATTATTAAAACTTGAACACGTGGACATTAGAAAGAATTCAGTTCTTCAAAACCATAAAATTGTAGGTATGCTACAATTAACTCACATTCCAGGATTTCATAAATGCACTCACAGGATGCTATCACCTGGGAACTTTCTACTGCTTACTAAGCAGAGGGACATTTGTGGAAGTCATTCTACTCTGTTCATATACCTGCATCTACAAAACTCACTGCTAACATAATACTCAATAGTGAAATCCTGAAAATCTTGCCTATGAAGTCTAGCCAGAGCAGTTGGGTAAGAAAAAGAAATAAAGTCATTCAGATTGTGCGGTCACCCCTTGGGCTGAAGTGTGGTTTGCTGGCCTGGCGGGGGAGCAGCCGCGGCAGGCCAAGCCGCTGCCCCCATAATAGGGTGGCTGATCGGATTCACCACCACCCCTGAAGGGAGCTTGGCATGGGCGCAGAGTGCCCTCGGGTCTCCCCTTCTCGGCAGCCATGCTTCCGTGGCCACCCCTCCTCCCGGATGGCACCACACGATGCCTGTGGGACGGCATCCTTCTTCTTCTTTCTCCCTGCGCAGGCGCAGGGCGGAAAATTCCAGTCTGCCCTTTTCCCCTCCCCCAACAGCAGCAACAGCCAGGCATGGGCGGAAAACTCAAGTCTGCCCTCCACCCCAGCAACAGCAGCCACCAATCCCTAAACCCTGCCCCTTCCCCCAGCAACAGTGACAGCCAATCCCTAACCACCACCCCTCCCCCATCCAGCACCTCCCACTGACCTTTCTCTGGCAACCAATCAGAACAGGGCATGGCTTCGACCAATCAGCCTTCCCCAGCCCCTATAAAACTGTTGCCTCTCCCTCAATAAAGTGGACCTGCGTGTTTACCTCGTCTCCACGGTAGTTCTTCTGCCATGCGCCCTCCAGTCCTGAGAGCCCCCGACAAGGGCCTGGCCTCCCTTGTCCCCAGTTCGCTGCCTGCTTCTCCGGGCGACCCCCTCATCGCCTGCTTCTCCAGGTGACCCCATCAGCCGAACCGCGCAACCCCTGTGAGACCGACCCCTCGTCCCAAGTGGGACCGATCCCTCGTCCCAAGCAGGACTGACCCCTCATCCTGAGCTGGACCGACCCCTCGTCCGCAGCCAGACCCCACCTCTACTCATCGAGCAAGCTGGCACAAGATTGGAATGGAAGAAGGAAAGCTATCCTTACATACAGATGACATAATCTTATAAAAACAAATTCCAAAGAACCCACAATACTAATTTTACAATAATTTTACAATAAAGCAAACTTGTCATGTATAAGATACACAAAAAAGGTTTTATAATACAGCAAAGGATTTTTTTAGAAGTCCATTTAATTATCCACTAACAAATTGAATACCTAATGAATTTAATGAAAGGGTGAAACACCTGAACACTAGCAAACATACCTGCATTAAACTGAAGTCCTAGACATATGGTAAGACATCATTTGTTCAAGGATGGTAAGACTCAGTAATGTTCTAATATCAATACTACCTACAGGAAACTACAGATCAATATAATAGTTTAAAAAATCCCAGCAGCCATTATTCTTTTTGCAGAACTGGAAAAACTGATTGTCAAATTTAAATGGCATCAATTACTGTCTTGAAGAGTCAAAACAATCATCTTTCTCCTTTGTGAGATTGGGATAGGTTAATTTATGTAACATCAGGAGGTCTTTCCTTGAGATCTGGTTGACCTAAGAATTTGCAGGATCCTCAGGGACATTGGGGTTCACAGAAATTTGGGTTATAATTCTCCTTGTTAATGGAGGGCCACTATCTTCCTGTAAGTTTAATGGGGACTCAGAGGCAAGAATGTGGAATATCTCTGAGTATAGAGCTGTATTGTTGTAGAATTTGAGAGGTTCAATTATTTGAGTATAGAGAGGCCAGGACTCAGGAATGATTTTGAGAAGGAAAAATGGTTTATTGACAGCAGGCTGGACTCAGGGAACTTTCCATTTCAATCCCTTTCCGTTTCAATCCCGAGCCCCAACAAGATTTTTTAGTCCCTTTTATACAGAGAGGAAAGGCCAAATGGTCCTTTTGTTTCAGTTCTCAATAGGCTTGAATCAGCATATATTTCCACTTCTTAGGTAAGCTTTTAGCATGGACCTCAGGCATTCGATAAGCTTTTAGCATATTTTGTTTGCATTTCCCCTGAATACGTAAAGTTTATAGACCTTGCTTTGTTAAACTGTTTCCTGCTCACCAAGGGCAGGACTGCAACCTTTTATCATCCCACACCCACAAGTCACAGATAGTTTAAGGTTATCTCTGAAGAGACAAAGAGCCTCTCACCCATAGCCCACATCAGTATCTCTCCTTTGGGGGACTTTCATTCACACTGGGTGCAGTCTTGGGTTCTCAGAAGGAAGTAAAGGTCTCTTAAAAAAATGAATTGACCACCTCCCTCCCCCTAGACCTTAAGTCATAGGATCTGCAGTGAGTTAAGCATGAGCAAGGGTATGAACATTCATTCAACATCACTAGTGACCAGTAAAGTTCATAAGAAACCTAGAAAGTCTCACTGATACATCTTATGGAATGAACATGATCTGGGTGAGGAAGGACTGAAACAGGAAGGTGCACAACTCCAGGCTGCTCAGAGAGTGGTTCAGGTCTTTAGCCAGGGGAACTACTGTTGTCGACCACCTCTAGAGAAGTTCTCATTATCACAGATTATACTTTTCACCTCCAGAATATCTATTTCAGTTGATTTTATACTTCTTAGCTGTTTATTTATAGTCTCTATTTGGTGAGACATCCTTCTCATGTTTTCCTTTTACTCACTGAGCAGATTAAAAATTGGTAATTAAGAGACTAGTCTGGGAAAATGGCATCAATGGAGGTGGGCACTGCTGAGTTCTTTCACAAAAATGGTAGAGAAAGGGCAGGGGCCTAACCTGAGTGAGCTGTTTGGGGAATCCACAGAGCAGGAGGCTGCAGGCATGCAGGCATCATTAAGGAGGGAGCTGGACAAAGAGACAAAGATCCCAAGGGAAAACCATGAGGTGCTCAGCCCTGTGGCTGGACAAGTTGGTGGATAAGTCCCACCGTCAAGGCAAATAGCCTGTGTGGACCCCCTGCTCTCAAAGGCCAGCTGAGTGGGAGGAAGCATTCCCTGGAGGAAGGGAGCCCTGGTGAAGGGTGGAGAGTGGTTTCCTTTCTGCCATTTGGGAACCTGAGCCACCTTTGAATCTCAGGGAGGACACCAGCCAGCACTGAGGTGGCCCTGGGGAAAAGAAAGGGGGAATCTGCTCAGGAAAGCTGTCAGACCCAGCCACCTTGGGAGAGGAACTTGGCCAAGGAGGGGGCAGAGACAGGCATCTAACTAGTCCAGCCACTGAAAACTGTTAGAAGTCCACCTGCCTAAGGGAAATGGGGGCAGGAAGAGCCAGATAAACTTTCTTTTTTGTTGTGTTTGTTTCTCCGTGTTATTCAGGAGAAAAACTCTATCAACTTCTACTAAAACAGACTAACAGCTTAAGAAATTTTGTCACATTAATAGAGAAAGAACAAAATTTTAGCTTTACATCATTAGATTTGATATTAAAGCTTTTAAATTTTTATAAATAGACCCATCAAATCTTACTCAACTTTAACCATAAAAATTATTTTTCCATGAACCTTTCGAACTTTCTGTATTCATTCAGGATTTGTCCCACACTTTACTTTTTCTTAATAACCAGTTATTTTATTTTAGGGCATAACTACTTTCTTTTTCCATAATAATAAAACATCCTATTTACATACATAAGTTACCAAAGTGATTTTGGAAACTATCTCAGAGCAAATCTCTTACAATATATAATTACCTTGCTTACATTAACAGGTAGTTTATTTTAACAATACAGGAAAAATTACTTTTTCTAATTCTAAACCTAAGATTCCCAATGGAATCAAGATCACTTTATTTTTACCACCACCTTAATATGAAGATTGAGGTGTTTGTTGCCTATTTAGCTTGTAGAGCTGCTGTAGAAAAAGAGGGAAATGCCTACCTTGCGCATAGGTACCTGGTTCAAACCTTGGTACCTCCTAAGAGAAGGGATCTAGAGAGAGTAAGGCACCCAGCTAGCACCTCATGATAGGAACTCATAGACTGTGTTTCTATTATTTTGTTTTATGGTTGTTTGGGATCTTTTTTCTTTTTTCTTTTATTCACTAAAACTGGTTACATCACCTGCAGAGGGCAGGCTGCAGGGTGAGTGACTGATGAGCACCAGCAGTCTTGGGAGGTCCCTAGGGGCCTAAGAGGGAAGGCTGCTCTTCCTGGGTTGTTACTCTTTCATTTCTTGTTTGTTCTTTTACCTTTTGTTTCCTTCATTCTTTTACCTAATTTTTCAACCTACTTTCTCTTCTTTCCTTCATTTTTCTGTCTTCCAGCTTCTGTTGATTTTCTTTCATTCCACCACTTCTTCTTTGGTCTTTATGTTTCTTTTTCTTTGTCTTCTTTTTTCCCCTTTCTATTCTCTTCTCATCTGCTTAGTCTTTCAATTCATTATTTTTTTTTCTATTTTGTTTCTTGTTTTTTTTCCTCATCTGTCTAGTCTTCAAATTCATTCTATTTTTTTCTAGTTTTTTCAATCCCAACTCTTTATTCTTATTCCTTTGTATTTGTTATGAATTTTACTCATATTACTTAGTTTCCAAACTTTTGTACAGTTCCTCTTGTATGTTTTATGATTAATACTATTCTCCTTTGCTTATCTCTTTCCTTTTCTCTGAACCTTTTTTTTTTTTACAAGGGAACAGAGACAACTGCAAGGATATAGAATGAGAGGAACCAAGCAAAAAAAAAAATCCTTGGTGAATGCAAAGAAACAAAATAGCTCATCAAGATAAACAGATGGTTAGACACAACAAAAAATTACACGCCATACTAAGAAAACAGGAAGACACGGCCCACTCCAATGAACAAATTGAAAAACAGGAGAAGATACAAAATGGGGAACTAATCAACGGTGTCCAAACAAATATCATGAGTGAAATTAATGAAGTGAAGGAAGAGATAAAGGATATTAAGTAGTCACTGTGGGAACATACTGAAGAAATTGTAAATATACATAAAAAGATAAAAGACCTGATGGTGATGAATGGCATAATGCAAGAAATCAAAAATACCCTAGAGGTACAAACAACACATCTGAACTGGCAGAGGAAAGAATCAGCAAAGCAGAAGACAGGACAGCTGAAATCAGGACAGATAGATAAAAAGACCCAAAAAATTTCAGGAGGAACTAGGGATGTGAATGAGAACAAGAAATGCACAAACAAGCACAAGAACAGATAGAGCACAGTAATGTCCACAGTGGCATTATTCACTACTACCAAAAGATGGGAACCTAAATGTCCATCAACAGAGGAATGGATACACAAATTGTGCTATATATATACAATGGAATATTACTCAGCTGTAAGAAAGAATGCAGTGTTAACACATGGGATAACATGGATGAATCTTGAAGACCTTATGTTAAGTGAAGCAAGCCAGGCACTGAAGGACAAATATTACATGACCTTACTGATATGAATTAAACAAATTAAGAAAACTCACAGAGCTAGAGCCTGGAAGATAGGTTTACAGGAGATAGAAAGGGAGCAGAAGATTGTGAGCCAAGGCCCATATGAGAGAAACCTATGGTAAGGTGTATAGGAGTAGTTGTACAGTGGAAGGGCATGACAGTGTTGTATCAGCAGTGATGCCATTAGGTAGGTGCTGGTTTGTGAAGGGTTAGGGAGGGGAGGGTTGGTTGGACTGTCAATGGAAATGGGGGAATGATGGAGGAGGGAGCAGGTGAACACTGGGGATTTGTAGGTATGTGATTGAAACTACAATGTTGGGAATGTTATTTTGCCAAGTATGGCAAGGGGGATTACCAGTTTACAGAGTTGGATGTAGGGAGGATGCAGGACAGGGTGCACCTGGGGTAGGCATCTAGGGAGTGAGAGTTCATCTTGTCAATTGTGTGTTGTATCAGTGGGTGCAGGGCCATATAATGAGTGGGAAGGTGTTGGACTCCCATCCTGGGGAGTTCTGCTGTGCTTATCAAATAGAAAGGAGGGAATCTCTTGAGAGCTAGGGTGGTTCCTCATAGGGGAGGACAGAACAGTATGTAAAGCCCAAAATGTTGTAAGTAACTCTGAAACTTGTTCTTCAAGGGAGGGGAAGGAAGGAATAAAATAGATGGAATATGGGGCATTTTTGGGGTGATGGAAGACCATGTTAAATTTCATCAAAATTTATAAAGGAGTATGGTTTCAAATGTAAACCATAATGTAAATCACTGACCATGGTTAGTAGCAATGTTTCAATATCTGTACATCAATTACAACAAATGTATCATCCACATGTAAATGCCTTCAATAGAGGAAAAAGGGGAAGATGTTGGGTATATGGAATCTCCTATACATTGTATGTGAATTTACTGTAATAAAAGCTTCTCTGAAGACAAAACAAAAATAAATAACACCCTGGGGGAATAAACAGAAGAAAATGTCACTTAACACACAATACAACACATCTTACAATGATGAAAGACATGTTAAATTTTTAAAATTTATTTTACTTTTCCTCATTTCAAATTTTAAAGGTATTTTTTTTTGTATTTTCATTGATAATTTTTAAACTATCATTATTTCATTTTCCTATTAATTGTATTTGATTATTGTGTTGGTTTCATGTCTGAAGAAGTTCTGGATCACAGAAGGGTTACAACTGTGGCAGGAGAGGATGATTACTGTAGGGTATCAGTAATGGGGGATGCATGGGAGGAGGGTGACCTGGGGCAAACCTATAAGGCATATAAATGTACGTAAGTATTCATGGGGCATTGTCACAATGGGCAGAGATTTACACACAACTGAAAGAATATCAAATTCCCGTTCTGGGGAGCATGCCACATTCTTGAATGGGGCAGCAAGAATCCCCCAAGTACAGAGACAGTGACTAGTGAAGAAGGATGGACTGATGGCAAGCCCTTGAAAGTGATGACTGTATTTATGAAACTTCACTTCTGAAATTGAAACTTAGCATAGTATTATAGGGTGCCTAAGAGTTACCTCCTGAGAGACTCCTTGTTGCTCAAATGTGGCCTCTCTTAAGTCAAACTCAATATATAAATGCATTACCTTCCTCCCAGCATGGGATTTGACTCATAAGGATGAGCCTCCCTGGCACTGATGGATTACTACCAAGCACCAACTATCAATGCTAGGAGGAGAAAGACCTTGACCAAAAGGGGGAAAGGGTAAAGACAAATGAGTTTATAAGGTAAGAGACTTCAAAGTGAGTCACGAGGTCATTCCAGAGGTTATGCTTCAGCATGATCTCATTGACTGCCAAAGTAAACACTGCCTCAAACATTAGGGCTCCTGAGGGCTCTGGAGACATCCAGACACTATAGGCAGGGCAGACAGCTCAGGCCTGGCATCATGCCAGAGGGCACTATATTGAACTTATACTCCCCAGTGTGACAGAGGTGGACTCAGTTGTGGTTTCCCTACACGTGACTTTTCTGCCCCTTCTACCTGAACCTATAGTTAGTACTAGAGTTGATAAGGGTATGTAAATCTTTGGGCTATCCATATGCCATTTGAGGCCTAAATCTCAACAGAGTTGCAACACCTACTCTCCAGTTCATTGGACTCATCCAGGAGAACTAAAAAGGAGATAATGATGGACAAGGACCATCCCAAGCTACACAGTGTGTGCAACTGCAACCAAGATAGTCCCATCCATCTGCCCCATGGTATCTAAGACCCCTCCCAATTAAAGGATGGAGTGGATTCACCATCCCAGAATCCTCAGGATTGGGGAATGAATGATGGACTAGAGTAGACTTACTGGTATTCTACTATAGACAATGTGATTCTGGCAACGGAAGAACTTTTACCCTTCATGAGAAGGCAGTGGCCACTGGAGGTCCTGAGGGGAGGGAGAGGGAAAAATAGGTGTAATATGGGGGCATTTCCCAGACTTGGGAATTGTCCTGAATTTAATGGCAATGACAGATACAGGCCATCATATATCCTGTCAAAACTTACAAAATTGTGCAGGACATGGTGTAAACTACAATAGGAAACTATAATCCATATATAATGCCTATATAGCATTATAGGCAATGCTCCAAAATGTGTTCATCAATTTTCAAAAATGTACCACATGTATGAAGGATGCTGTTAATGTGGGAAAATGTGGGAGGAATGAGGAACAGGGCATATGGGAATCCCCTATATTTCTTATATATCATTTATATAATCTAAATACCTTCTTTAAAAAAATGGAAAAGTATATAAAATTTGGTAATTTGTAATCTTTGCAGTGTATTAGTCAGGGTTTTCTAGGGAAACAGAATCAACAAGGGATATCTGTCAATGTAAGAGACTTATCAGAGTTTCTCATGCAGCCATGGGGATACACAAGTTCAGGTTCTGCAGGCAGGCTGCAACCAGGAGCTCTGGTAAAAGTCCAGTGAAGATTCTTGATGCATTCTGGGAGATGTTGGCTGTCCAAAGATGAGCTGGGAAATTCTCTCAATGCTGGAATCACTTCCCCTTTTAAGGGATTCAACTGATTGGGTCAAGTGTCACTCATTGCTGATGGCAATCTCCCTGACTGATGTAATTATAACCAGCTATCTACGATTTACTACTACAGTAAGGTCAATGGTGACTAAAGTTCATAAATGCCCTTGTATTACAGTTAGTTAAGTGCTTGCTTGACCAAAGAACTGGGCATAATTACCTGGCCATGTTGACACAATAGCCTAACCATCACACCTAGTAAGTTCAAAATATGGGTTTCCTAAAGTTTCATTTATATCACTTTTTTCCCTTGTATGTGGGATATTCTTCCTTCTTCCATTGCATGCTCTGAAAACTGGATCCTTTGAATATTTTAAGGTGGCCAGTCTGAAATCAGATTTTCCTGAATCCATGGTTTGTTGTGACTGCTTGCTGTAGTTGTTTGTTTAGTCAGTTTCTGGCACTAATTCTGTGAAACTGGTAAAATTTTCCAGGTATGGTCACTTAAATTTCTGTTCCAATAGCTTAGTGGTCACAAAGGGAATGGGCAGAAATTTCCACACAGACCTAAGATCAATAAAAAATTTCAAAGTCCTTGCAGATATGTTTTATCTGTAAAATGGAACATAGGTTTAACACTCAGTTTATGACTCCACAACCCTACACATCTTGTTTGTACAAATCTTAAGGGTCAACCAGAGCTGAGAGATTAGGACATTTTTAAGGTCTTTTCTATTCATGCACCTAGCCCTTGCATGCACATTGAATCTAGATATGCAAGAATATATTGCAGCTTTTCAAAGACCTTATTAGACAAACCACCTCATTCCTCCAAAGCATTTGGCTTAGTCTTTTCCAGCCCCAACTACAATCCTGTGAGCCATGTAGCAACTAGTTTATTTACTTAAATATTTTGGTAAATAGCCTGAGCATCCTGAGCACTGGGAAGGTTCTGAGTTAGGTGAAATAAATGCAGGTCCCTGGAGATGGACCTACAGGGAGTTACCATCCAAGTAAAACTATCAACTACAAACCATTGAGAATAAGTCCTTCCTGCTCCTTACAGTATAGATTATAACAGAAATGCAAGCTGTCATCTTCAAAGCCATTACCAAGCTGATGAGAAGGATTGGACCAAAGTAAACAAAAACAACTCAAACTCTCTCTTACACATTTTTATCTATTCTTTTAAAATCATGATTCAAAGTTCCCCTTGTTGTATTCTTTTGTTTAGCATGGTTTTGTGAAAATTTTTATTTCGCTAGTTTTCTCATATACTTGATGCTTTTTTAGATGGAATGATCCCAGGACTTCCTAATGCACTGTTTATTATTCTTGTTTTAGGAGGTATCTGGGAATGCCCCCCAGGACCCCATACATGGGAAGCAGGCACTCAACAACTGAGCTACATCTGCTCCCAATAAGAGTTGCTTTTTTAATTTATTTGTTTTCAGGAGGTATTGGGGTCAAATCCAGGATGTGGTACATGGGAAGCAAGTGCTCAACCACTTGAGCTACATCTGCCTCCCCCAAGGAACTATTTTTGCTTCTTTAACATTATCAGCTCTTTAAATTTATAAATATTGTGAAGGACTTTCCCTATATTCCATGCTCTGAATTTCCAGACATATTTTACCAGTTCACTCTTCTGGGTGTTACTCTTTATGTGAAGTTTTAGAACATCATAAGAATGGTTTATCTCTTCCCTCATCTTTTTTCCCAACAGTTCCTCTCAATCTGCCTTTGTTGGATATTTTTCAACTCATGTGGGGATAGGAGGAAGGGTGAGAGCTCCTCTATGGTTCATTGTTATTCTTATTTGTCCTCAAATTTATTTTTGACATTTCAACATTCTTTCTCTAAAATGCATGCTGAGAGTGTGGCTGTTTCATAAATTTCTTATTTTGTTTTCAGGGTGTACTATCATTTTTAGAAAGAATATTGGGAGAAAATCACCTACACAGATACCATTGTCGTTATGTAACCCTAAGAGTCAGTTTCAGTTTATAAAAAGAAAAATATTCATAGATACAATCCATACAAAGGAAAGCACTTTGGGATCCATATTTTTTTTCAGGCTATGAAGGAAATTTTATTTATTTATTTTTAATTTTTATTTTTGTATTTTTTCTCTGTTATTCACAATATTTTTGAAAACTGCAAAATGAATACTGAGACAACGCATTGGAGAAAAAATGATGCATCTGAGTGTGTCAGCTAAGGAAAGGAGAGTTCATTTCTAGACCCCCTGATGCCTCGAGGAGGCAGCTTCTGTGCTAACAGATTTATAATAGAATGAAAAGTCAGGCATACAAGAAGGCCTTGAAGTGCTGGCTTCATTCTGCCTAAGTCATTGGAAACTCCTCAAGGGAGACAAAGACAGGCTCTGAAAAGACAAACACTTCCGAGGAAGTACTAGCCACCTGATTGGCCAAAACTGCCTTTAGGAGAATTAGGGCTCAACCAGTCACATCATCTGAGACTGGTCCACTTATCTCAGTGGGACTCTAATTATGTGATCATTGTCTGTTAATGCTATATGCAGAAATGTAACTGAGTCATCAGACAAATAATTATAACAATAAAAACCTATGGATAACAATAGAATAATACAGATTGAGACTGGATTTTAGGCAGGACCATAATTTCCTTCCTAAGGCAGCCTATGAGGTATTATCTCTGTATTTCACATTAGGAAATGAGACCCAGACTATCTAAGTTGCCCAATTGGTAAGGGCAGAGTCTGGGTTTAGCCCTGACCCTGTGGCTCCAAGGGCCATGATCCTAGTCACACTAATATTCTGACTTTGAACATCATAGATGCTGTCAAAATATCATGGATAAAGTATTGGAAAATCATTTCAAGACAAATCTTCACAAGGCCATTCAAGTTTTTTTTCCTTTCATAGACGTCATTAGCACTCAAAATATATCTTATTGCAATTTATATACCCTAATCCAAAAATTCACGATACAGAAGAGAAAGCAAAGGAAATGAAAATCACAAATAATCTTACCATTCAAGGGAAATCACTTCTAATACTAGAAACCATTTTTTCTCTAACATTTCATAGCACATATTTATATGTAAACTGATCATTTAAGAACATCATGACACAACTTATATTGTTTTACCAGAAAGTATTCCAGCTTTTTCTTTCATTTGGATCTTACCATATCAAATATTTGTTTTCAACATATCACTTGTTAAGTTTTGTTCCATTGTATTCATATACCAATCTTTAACGCAGTTTCAAGAGCTTTACTGACATGAAATTTATGTACAAGATAAATCACCCAAGTTGTGGTTATTTAGCATTTTACCCATTGCTTTACTCATTTTGAAATTTCTGTTGGGGAAATACTTAAAATACATGAAGGAGATTCCATGTTAAGATTGCATTTCCTCTCTCTGCACTCCTTATTAAAAGCTACATTATAATGCCATATCATTTTTATAAAGTAAGGATTATTAGTATATAATTTAAATAAAGTTTTTAGCATTAGTTTTTATATTTCCTGTTCAATGACAAAGAGGAGAAAAAAATGTTTGCATCTGCATTAATCTAATTCTTTGGTTTGTTACACATAATTTCATTCATGGTTTTCCTGTGGAAAATTTTATGAAAGTAATATTATTTATGTATATTTTACTGTTATTTTTAAAGTGACCTAGATATTTTGGTATATGCTGTCAAGGGGGAAATATGTTTTCATATTCCTGTTATTTTCTAAAAAATGACATTTATTGAATATTGGTAATTTTCTACACCTATTTTTATAATGCATTAAATAATTATTATGGATGACAATGTTTTGGGAATGTTCATTGATCTGTTCACTAAGTATGTACCATAACTACATGCATTTCATATGGCCAATGCCTGAAGTTCTGGAATTTTCTAGAAAACATTGCTATCACCCAGATATAATGGAGACTACAGGTGAATATCTTCCAGTGACAACAAAAGCATGGAATAGATGTGGAAGGCTGCAGGAAGGCCTTTTCTCCGGTGTGGACCAGGAAATTGTTAAAAGTGTGAACTGTTTGTGTCTGCAATCAAAAATTCCCCTGCTTCACAATAAAACTCCCGTTTGTCTCCCCAAATCAGTCTGCAAACGCCTCCTGTCCTATTAACCTCCCAATAGGCCACTCAGGGCTTATGAATTCCCCAGTACTGCAGAGCCTCAAAAAAAAAAAAAAATAAGAACAAAAAACGCCACGGCAGCGCCCGGTGCCGCAGCAGCGCCCAGTACTGCGGCTCCGCCCACCCAAGGAGGGAGCTTTCCACGCAGCTGGGACCTCTGTGTATTTTTTCTGTTACCTTCCCACCAAATCGATGTCCAGATACCTCCTGTCCTGCAAAAATCCTGAAACAGCCTGGTGAAAGAAGAGGAAGTTGATACAATCTGTGGGGATCCCTCTCTGTGCTCATCACTGAGTGAAAAGCTGGTGAGGAACAAAAGAGTCAATCTTTGGCCTCACAGGGCTTCATGTCTCTAGTGAAAGTGACCACTATGCAAACTATACAAATATATTTGGATTTACAAGTCTGTGCACTGCTTAGAAAGAGAAGTTCAGGAAGCTCTGAGGGTATGTACCCACTGTAAACCTGACCTGACCTGTGTGGGAAGTGAATGATTTCCTCATAGAACACCATATATGGAAGACTTTACTTTTAAAATGGCCAATACTGTCATCTGAGGAACCTGAGATGCCTTTGTTTACCTGCTGCCCAGCTCATGGTGAAGGAGGTAGGTGTCAACCCTGTGTACCTAACTCATGATCCTATCCCATGGCCAAAATCTCCTGCATCCTATACTTTGGAGTGGCATCCGGTGACTGAGTATTTCTTAAGCTAGTCCAGGTGTGTTGTGGTTTGAAAATATGATTACAAGTTCTTTGACCAACCTGTTCTGAGACTTCCCTGCTGCCTAGAAGGCCTGGTGACATAGGTCATCAAGGCAAAGCCAGCTTCAACCACAGCAAGTGAGTGAAGTCAAGCCAGATGAGTCAAACTCCTGGCTGCAGAAACAACCCCAGACAGGGAGCTCTTACTGCTGAGGCCCAAGACATCATAAAGCAGAAAAGACATCCCCACTGCTCCCTGCTGAACTCCTAACCCATGATACATGGGCAAACTAATAGTGTTTTCAATCATTATGTAATAACCTAGGATTTCAGCTTTGTTCTTCCTCACTTTGAAATCTCACTATTGGTGACAATGCAGGGGAAAAGATCATTATCCCTCATGTAACTTATTTTCAAAGAAGATAATGTATGGGTCTAGGATTCCATTTTTAAAACAAAACATTTACTCCGAAATGACACACTTGTCCATGTAAAAACACACGAGTCTATACAGCAGCAGCTGGAACTTGCAAAGTGGAGAACACATGCACTCTGAACATTCTGGGATGGCCCCTCACTGTGGTTATCTCATGAAGCATGTGTGGCTCATGGCTCTGACACTCTGCTCATAGAGTTGCAAAGTTGGCAGCAGGTAGAAAAGCTCTCAGCTTCATTACTACAGTTCACAGAGATGGGAAATCTCAATGGCTGCTCCAGAGGAATGCTGGAATGCTCATATGGACCTGCTAATTAACTCACTCCTCCAAAGGAGCTAGTTTACTGTTCACAAATTATTTTCATCTCTTTACAGTTTCTCCTTTTCATTTGATAATGAAGAGTTTTAGATGAGTTTTATATTTTTGTTATTCCTTAATTTATATTTTTGATTATTCTATCAAGCTGGTTGACTTAAAATGAACTTCTATTTAGAATACTTGAGTATTTTTTATTATTCCTTCAGCCCTCACTTCTGTTCACTCTAGGTATTCATTGGGGGATCATATTATGATGTCCATTTTGATGCTGTTCTTTACACATTAAGCATGTATTAAATTATTTGTTTCAGAAATTTAGAGTGAATCTGAACAGTGGAGATAGGAAAGGAGGCATTTCACAATGAAGGGTACTGGACTTGTTTTTAGCATGCCATTCCACTTTAATTTATCCTGAAGCATGATTAGCTCAGTATAACTGTGTACCTGTTGATTTGATGCATATAAGCAATTTCCCAAAGCACATGTTAAGAGTTTTCTTTCCTAAGCATGAGTTTATGGCCCAAAACACAAATTCCTTTACATTCTTGGTAATTATCCAAAATTCCCATTTTAAGGAGATAACTATTTCTACTTTCACTGAACCAACTTGGCTTCCTAAAAGTAACCAAGGGGAAAATAGAGTAAGTTTTTTTTGCAAGTAATCAAAGAGAAGGCTCTTTCCTACAGAGCAGTAGACAGAAGAACAGCCCAATGAACTAAGAGACTGCTAGATAAGCAAATAGTTACACATGCAGAAATATAATGTACACAGGCAAGATAATAAATAAAAAGTAAGAATAATAAAAAGGATGAAGTGGATGGCCCAGCAGCAGCTCAGTTCATACTTGTTAATCAACATGCATAAAGTATACTGTTGGTCCTACATGAAAAGTTCGCTGAGCAATTCATGGGCAGAACCACCTATATACTGACAGTTATTCTTTCTCAGCCCAGGTCCCCCAGGGAACCCACTAGAGGAACTTCCTAAATGCCAAGGTAGAAGAGGAGAACCCATCTAATGCCAAGGTGAGGTTGCCTATCTTTGTTTGACATAGTTATATTGCTTTCTTGGTTTTTGTCTTTTCTGTCAAGTTCAGATTTAAAAACATCATGCAGATCATAGAAGCTAGGTACCATCTTCTTGTGTGTGTATTGTATGTGTGTGTGAGTACAATCCCTTACTAGTGGATACCTGGATCCAAGGGCATTCAATGTCAATAGCATCACATTGGAAAGTGTATGCTAAAAGTCCTTATCAATAGCAGCATTTTTTCCTCTTTGGATTAAGAATTTTTTTAACTGTCAACCAAAATGGACTTGAAAGAAAACTCCTCAAGGCCTTTTCTACAGGTGTCTTCTAATCTTGCTTTTGTGATCTTGATATGATCATGGTTTCCCATCCTCTTTTCTAGAGACACCAAGAAGGAAAAAAATGCAAACAACACACAGGTTCATATAACCTCAGCATTTCTTTTCCTTCATTGCAGGTGGCCTCAACTACCAGAGGAAAAGGTGCATGTTATGGTGTCCCTCTGGCTCAGGGAAGGAATCTAGATGACTATGATGGGGCTTCCTTGATTCAGAGTGGAGAACGCAGTGATTCCATATCCATGTGGGAATAAGGACTGAGGGTGTGGTGAGAAAGTGACTTCCAGGAAAAGACCCTTGATCATGTTTCTACAGATCCTGGAGTCAGCAGTAGTCCCTTTGGGTGGTCTTGCTTACCACAAAGTGGAGTTATGGTTTGTTAATGGATAACTATGTAGTGTGATTGTGCATGCTTCGTGTGTGTGTGCACTTCTGTGTATTTATCCTGGGCACAGGTTTTCTTTGCACAAGACAATTGCCACTATCAATTATGTCAAGAAAATAATCTCATCTTACCACTACAAAGTTTACACATGGGAAATTATTAGTCCTCATCAAAGCCACATGTAGTGAGTCTTTACTATACACAAACTCAGATGGAGAATGCCAGGCAGAGACAAAGGTTCCCAATCTCATGCAGAAAAGCCTAATGCATACCCTATCATTAACATCAATACACTGAACCTACACTTGGAACTGTGAAGTAGAAATAGATACTGTACAAGGGAGGTCTAGCATCTGTGCATATTGCTGAAATTTCCCAAGCCTACAGAGTTTACAAATACTGCCCAACATTGTAAGTTAAGCTAAGTAGTCACATCACCTACTGTAACATTCACATGCCTTCATATCTGTCTGTTGGGTGTTTCAAGGAAACACAAAAGATTTTCTTGAAACCCTACTTTGATGCACAGGGGTCCACTAGGTAACTTATGAATCAGGGGATCAAATGTTTGAATTGCAAATAAATTATGAATAACGTTCCTACCTTTGTCAGTAAAATGTTAACAGATCTTCTGATTATGAATACTTTTCCCAGGTTTTGCTTCAAGGGCACAAAAAAGAAAATTTGTTTCTCTGTCAAAAGTATCTACTGTCCATGACACTAGTCCATCAGTAGCACCAAAATCACTATCAGGCCAAAGAAAAGGAAGCACTAGAAGATATACCTGAGCACCTGCTCTACAGAAGATAATGTGGAAATGCAATCATCATGTAGATTCAAGAATAACAATTGTAGCTTATCAGTCCTATATATAGGAAAAATCCATAAAATGCCTAAGCCATATTCTTGTATATGTGAAAATTGTAATTTACTAGTTCAATTGGAATTGCCACAATCACAGAATTAATGCATGTACAATTCAAGATTGGTTCACATCTAATAGTGGACAGTGTTTCAACCTAAAGTTTGGGCATTAGCTTATATTTGAACATTACATGAAATACATCCCTCCTATGATAGCTTGATATTATTTATGATAATTCAAAAAAACATATTGATTATGGTTGTAAACTGGTCTGTTCCTCTGGGCATGATACCCCTCTGATTGTACTGAATTAAAAAGTTTCACTTTTGAGCTGACACAGCAAGGTAATGCAATAAAGAGACACAGATTCCTGGTGCCACTGACAAGAAGGCAAGCAGACAGAAGAACACACAGCAAATGGACACAGAGAATGGAAAACTGGGGGGATGAAGGGGGAGGGGAGAGAAATTTTTTAAAAAACTTTTTTAAAGTTTCACTTTTATTTTATTAAATCAGGATGAAGTGGACACTTGCTCATGTAGAACACAGAATAAGATGCAGAGAAGAAGAACATAGGGGCAAAAAGACCAAGCCATGGACATTGCAGAGGCTCCATGAAGAGAAATGAGCTTGAAAGACTATCTGAGGAAATAGATTAAAATTCCCCAACTCTACAAGGAGCTGCCCTGGATGGTGCTTCAGGGGCAATCACCGGACATTGTAAATCCTCACAGGGCCCACTGGATGGAATGGGGGAGAGTATGGGCCATGATGTGGACCATTGACCATGAGGTGCAGAGGTGCCCAAAGATGTACTTGCCAAATGCAATGGATGTGTCATGATGATGGGAAGGAGTGTTGCTGGGGGGGGGGGGGAGAGGTGGGGTGGGGGTGGTGGGGTTGAATGGGACCTCATATATATATTTTTTTAATGTAATATTATTACAAAGTCAATTAAAAAAATAGATGAAACTATCACCTAGATTTAGGATAAAGGGAGTTCATGTTTCTCAGCATTGAAATGCTCCCCAATTTCCATGTGAATCATAGCCCGCTAGAGTCTGATGTTTTGCTGGTTATCAGTCTTTCATTATGTGTCTATTATTCTTTCAAAAATTTTCAAAGTAAATTATAAAAATGATTCTCACCTTAAACAACTGTTTGCTCCAATGGAGATTCAAAAATTAAAGAACTTCCACACACACACAAAAAAAATCCCCAAATCTCACAAAAGAAATGACCTACATGTCCAAGAAGCCCACCATACCCAATCACAATAAATCCAAATAAACCAACTCCAAGACACATATACTCAGAATGACAAATGTCAAAGATGAGAAAATTCTGAGATCGATAAGGGAGAAGCAAACCATCACTTACAAGGGATGCCCAGTAAGACATATGCAGATTTCTCATCAGAAATCAAGGAGGCAAGAAAACACTGGTATGACACAATTAAGAGACTAAAAGAGAAAAACTGCCAACCAAGAATCTTACATCCAGCAAAACTGTCCTTCCAATATGAAGATGAGTGTAAAATGTTCACAAACAGAAACTAAGAGAGTCTGAAATAAATAATCCATCTTGCAGGAAATATTAAAGGAAGATTTAGAGCCTGAAAGAAAAAGGAGGAGGCAGACTTGGCCCAGTGGTTAGGGCATCCGTCTACCACATTTGAGGTCTACGATTCAAACCCCGGGCCTCCTTGACCTGTGTGGAGCTGGCCCACGTGCAGTGCTGATGTGCTTAGGGAGTGCCATGCCACACAGCGGTGTCCCCTGTGTAGGGGAGCCCCATGCACAAGGAGTGCACCCCATAGGGAGAGCCACCTAGCCCGAAGGAAAGTGCAGCCTGCCCAGGAGTGGTGCCACATACACGGAGAGCTGACACATCAAGATGACACAATAAAAAGAAACAGATTCCTGTGCCGTTGACAACAACAGAAGCAAACAAAGAAGATGCAGCAAGTGGACACAGAGAACAGACAACCAGGGTGGGGGGGAGGGGAGAGAAATGAATAAATAAATCTTTTTAAAAAAAAAGAAAGAAAGAAAAAGGAGAGAGAGGCTTGGAGAAGAGTATAAAAGAATAATAGGAAGAAAAACCAAAGGAGTAAAAAGACAAACCAAAGTATAATAGGATATATGAAAACCGAAGGATAAAATGGTGTGGAAATCAATATTGCATTTACATAATATTATTGAATTTGAATGTATTAAACTCACCAATCAAAAGATATAGCTGATAGGATATATAAAAAAACATGAGCCATCCACATGCTGCTTACAAGAGACTCAACTTAGACAAATATACTCCATGTAAATACTAACCAAAAAAGAGCAGGGGTAGCTGTACTATTATTGGACAAAACAGACTTTAAATGCAAAAAAAAAGTTATAAGAGATAGGGAAGGCCTTCAATTTTAATAATAAAAAGGAACAATCGACCAGGAAGATATAACAGATATAAATATCTATGCACCTAACCAAAGTGCCCCAAAATACATGAGACAAACTCTGGCAAAGCTGAAGGGAGAAACAGACATCTCTACAGTAATCATTGGGGACTTCAACACCCCACTCACATCATTAGCTAGAACAACTAGACAGAAGATCAACAAGGAAATAGAAAACTTAATATGATAAGCAAGTTAGACCTAACAGACATATAAAGAATGCTGCATCCAAACTCAGCAAGTTATCATTATTTTCACATGCCCATGGATTCATCTTGAGGAAAGACCACATGTTAGAACACAAGGCAGCTCTCAAAATATAAAAAGACTGAAATTATACAAAGCACATTCTCAGATCATAAGGGAATGAAACTAGAAATCAATAAGAGACAAGAAAAAGGTAAATTCGCAAATGTGTGGAGACTAAACACACTCCTAAATAAGCAGTGGGTCAAAGAAGAAATTGCAAGTGAAATCAGTAAACGTATTGAGACAAATGTAAGTGAGAAAACAACTTATCAAAACTTATGGATGATGGGCGGGGCAAGACGGCATCTGAGTGAATGCACCTCATAATCTCTCCTACAAAGCAGCAGTTTAGTAAGGTCGGAGTCCTGCTGGACTGGGCTGTTTCAGGGGCTAGCAGGGCAGGAAGTGTCTGGGTGTCAATTTGGTGAGACAGTGACAGAAGAAATTCTTATGAGAGGTGGAACTTTGGGTTTCTAACACAGAGGTCAGAATTTGTAGGCATAACCCTTCCCCCTAGGGCTGGCAGCCTGGCTGCGGCGATCCCTGAAAACTCTGTTGTGCTGCAGGGTTCCCAAACACTGAGTGGGCTGTTTCAGGAGCTAGCAGGGCAGGAAGTGTCTGCATGTAGATTTGGCGAGACAGTGACAGAAGAGATTCTTGTGAGAGGTGGAATTTTTGGGTTTCTGACATGGAGGTTAGAAGTTGAGGGTGGGACCCCTCCCCCTAGGGCTGGTGGCCCAGCCGCAGCAATCCCTGAAAACTTTGTTGTGCTGCAGTGTTCCAAGGCCCTGTGTTTACCAGATGCATGGTTCCCAGGTCTGTATCCTCTAAATCCTGGTAGCCCACACTCCAGAGACTCACACACCTTGAGTCTGCAATATCATGGAATTCCCATTCCTGAATCCACTGCAGCCTGAGGTCCATCTGAGGTCCTTGATCACCCTAGATGTCCGGGTTTTTTGGTTTTTGGTTTTTGTTTTTTCTCCTTGAGTGTGGAGGAGTGTATCAGCTGACTTGGGAAGAGTCTGCGAAGAAGGCAGAGCTGAATCTGCTGACAAAGACCAATTTACCAAAATGTCCTGAGATAGGAAACTTGGTCTGGGAGAAGGTGGAGTCAGAAAATCAATTAGGCCTCCACTGGCACACCTAAGGGGGAGGGACTGTAGGACATGCTATCCAAGCTTCCAATAGAATATTTGCAATTTCTGGTGAGGTGTAGGTGCGCTCATGCTGGAAATAAAGAGTCATTGTCTTCTGTGCTGAGTTGGTTCAACAAGGACCCACTTAAATCTCCTACTGGACCTCTCAGGCAGCTTTCCTGCTGCCCTGGGAGAGAAGAGAGGAAGGGAGAAAGGGGGAATGTCAAATCCCTAGGCATTTTATTTAACTGCAAAGAAGATTCCTAGCTTGAAACTTTGTTTGTTTGTTTGTTTGTTTTGTCATGGTTGCTACTATTACATTGTCTCCTGATTTTATGTCCCATTTTATCCCACAAGGTCCTTTTTCATTTATTTAGTTTTTTCTCTTTTTCTTTTTCTTGCTTGTTTCCCCTCCTTTTCTTTGCCCCCCCCTTTTTTCCTCTTTTTCTTTTATTTTCTTTATATAATAGGTGCTGCAGGGAGCACTTCACATTTGCTGTGTTTCCTCATCCTCCATTTCCTCTTTTCTATATGCATTGATTTTGGCCACCTACACTATGCCCTTCCCTCTACATTGTTCTATCCTCCACCATCTACTGTCTCTCTTATATTCCACTTCCCATTCTTTGGCCCCCAAATCATCTGAATTTCTATTTCTAATACTTTATTCTGTTTTCTGTCTTTTATCCACTCTTTTTTTTCAAATGTATTTCTCACCCTTCCACTCCCACCTCGGTTGTCTGTTCTCAGTGTCTATTTTGCTGCATCTTCTTTGTCCACTTCTGTTGTTGTCAGTGGCACAGGAATCTGTGTTTCTTTTTTGGTTGCATCATCTTGTTGTGTCAGCTCTCCGTGTGTGCAGCACCATTCCTGGGCAGGATGCACTTACTTTCGCTCTGGGCAGCTCTCCTTATGGGGTGCACTCCTTGTGCAAGGGACTCCTCTATGTGGGGGGCACCCCTGTGTGGCACAACACTCCTTGCATGCATCAGCACTGCACATGGGCCAGCACCACATGGGTCAAGGAGGCCCGGGGTTTGAAACGTGGACCTCCCATGTGGTAGACGAATGCCCTAACCACTAGGCCAAGTCTGCCACCTATCCACTCTTGATATTGTCTTTCTTTTCTCTTTCTCTCTCATGAAAACACTGACCTGTTACCTCATACTATATTCCTCCCCATATTCAGTTGACTGTCTCATTATAGGTACTCTACTTACTGCTATAACTCTACACAACTTACATGAGTCTAATATCCATTCTGCTAGATCTCACATTACTCTCTTAACATTTATTACCAATACTACTTTATACATTTTCTTTTCTTACTCTTTTTGCTTTCCTTGGCCCTAATATTTTCCTTTAAATTGAACTTGCCCAGAAACAAGAAAATAGAGTAAGAAAAACAAAGTGACAAAGAGAAGACATAACACACACAAACAACAACTAATTAATCCGCAAGACTAGACAAAGAAGCTAAGGAACTGATTAAACCCATCAAGATTAAATGATAACCAGATGGCAACAAGAAACTACAAACCAAACAAATAATCAGAAAAACATGGCCAATTCCAATGAACAAACTAAAAATAAAAACCAGGAAGAGGAGCAGAACATCAGACAAGTAATTAAAGATTTCAAAACACATATTAGAGACCAACTTAATGAAGTAAAGGAAGAGATTAACAATATGAAGAAAACACTAGGAGAGAATACAGAAGAAATTGCAGTCATATACAAAAAGGTAACAGATATGATGGTGATGAACATCACAGATCAAGAAATCAAAAATACACTCTCAGCAAACAGCAGCACATTAGAAGAGGCAGAGGAGAGAATTAGTGACATGGAAGACACTGCATCTGAAATCAAATAGATAGTAGAACTGAATAATAAAAAGTTAGAAAAAATACAGCTGGGAATTAGGGACCTGAATGACAATGCAAAATACACAAACATATGTATTATAGGCATCCCAGAAGGAGAAGAGAAGGGAAGGGGGAAAGAATGGGTGTTGGAGGAAATAAAGGCTAAAAACTTCCCAAATCTACTTAAGAAGATGGATGTACATGTCCAGGAAGCAAAACACACCCCAAACACCATAAATCCCAAAGGCCTACCCAAAGACATGTACTTGTCAAATTTTCCAATGCTCAAGACAAAGAAAAGATTCTAAAAGCAGTGAGAAAAGAGAACCATCACATACAAGGGAGGCTCCATAAGATTAAGTGCTTGCATAAAATAAACACAAAAATAAAATCTGGAAGAAAAAAAAAGATTAAGTGCTGCTTTCTTATCTGAAACCATGGAGGAAGAAGGCAGTGGTATGATATAGTCAATGTACTAAAAGAAAAAATTTCCAACCAAGAATACTCTACCCAGCTAAGCTAGCATTCAAAAATGATGGAGAGTTCAAAATATTCACAGATAAACAGAAATTAAGAGTATGCCAACAAGAACCCTGCCCTTCAAGAAATACTAAAGGGAGTTCTGCAGGAATAAAGAAAAAAAGAGGAGAGGCAGATTTGGAGGAGACTGTACAAGCAACAAAAAAGACAAAAAGAGAAGGAAGAAAACAAAATATGACAAACACAAGTCCAAACGAAATATTGTTAACATAAATAATTCCTTGAAAGTAATAACACTGAATGTCAATGGCTTAAACTCACCTGTCAAAAGACTCAGACTGGAAGACTGAATAGGATATATGACCCATCTATATGCTGTCTACAAGAAACACATCCTAGACCCCGGGATTCAAGGAGGTTGAAAGTGAATGGCTGGAAAACAATATTACAAGCAAACAATAACCAAAAAAAGGCAGGTGTAGCTATATTAATATCAGACAAAATAGACTTTAAATGTGAAACGATTGTGAGAGAAAAAGATGGATACTACATATTACTGAAAGGGATAATCTTTCAAGAAGAATGAACAACGATAAACATTTATGCTGCTAACAGGGCACCTCCAATTATGTGAGGCAAACACTGGAAAAACTAAGTGAAAGAATAGATGCCTCTACAATTATACTGGGGGACTTTAATACACCACTATCAACTTTGGACAGAACATCTCAAAAGAGAATCAATAAAGAAAACAAAAACTTTGAACAGTATATTACAGGTGCTGGACCTGACAGACATATACAGATCATTACACCAGAATACAGCAGGATATACATTTGTCTCAAGTGCACAGGGATCATTCTCCAAGATAGACCATATGCGAGGCCACAAAGAAAGTCTCAATGAATTCAGAAAGATCAAAATCATAAAAAAATAATTTCTCTGATCACAGTGGAGTGAAGCTGGAAATCTACAAGGACCAGACCCAGATTTCACACCAAGATATGGAAATTAAACAGCACACTCTTAGAAAAAGTTGGTGAAGGAGGAACTCTCAAAAGAAATTAATAACTACCTTGAAACTAATGAAAATGATAACACAACATACCAAAACTTATGGGATGCAGCAAAAACAGTACTGAAAGGGAAATTTATAGCCATAAATTCATACATCAAAAAAGAAGAGCAAAAATTGAAGAACTAACTGCACATTTGCAGGAATTAGTAAAAAAAACCAACAAAGTAACCCCACAGGAAGAAGAAAGAAAGAACAAAGATAAGAGCAGAACTAACTGGAATAGAAAATAAGTAAGCAATTGAAAAGATAAACAAAACCAGGAGCTGGTTCTTTGAGAAGATCAATAAAATTGACAAACCCTTAGTTCAACTAACAAAGAAAAAAAGAGAGAAGATGCAAATACACAAAATAAGAAATGAGAAGAGAGATTATCACCACTGACCCCACAGAAATAAAGATGATCATGAGAGGATACTTTGAAAAACTATATTCCAACAAAAATGACAATTCAGAGGAAATGGACAAATTTCTAGAAACACATAAGCAGCCTATATTGATGAAAGAAGAAACTGACAAGCTCAACAAACCAATCACAAGAGATAGAATCAGTCACTAAAAACCTCCCAACTAAGAAGAGCCCTGGGCCAGATGGCTTCACTGGTTAATTCTACAAAACATTCCAGAAAGAAAAATGCCAATCTTGCTGAAACTCTTCCAAAAAAATTGAAACAGAAGGAATATTACCTAACTCATTCTGGATGCCAACATTATCCTAGTGCCAAAGCCAAAGAAAGACACCACAAGAAAGGAAAATTACAGACCAATTTCTCTAATGAACCTAGATGCAAAAATCCTCAACAAAACACTTGCTAACCGTATTCAACAACACATTTAATGAATTATACACTGTGACCAAGTGAGATTCATTCTGGGTATGCAAGGATGGTTCAACATAAGAAAATCAATCAATGTAATACACCATATAAACAGATTGAAGGGAAAAAAATCACATGATTATATCTATAGATGCAGAGAAAGCATTTGACAAAATACAGCACACTTTCTTGAGGAAAACACTGCAAAAGATCAGAATATAAGGAAATTTTGAGAACATGGTGTGAACCGTTGACCATGGGGTGCGGGGGTGCCCAGAAATGTACTTGCCAAATGCAATGGCTGTGTCATGATGATGGGAGGGAGTGTTGCTGGGGGGGGAGAGGTGGGGTGGGGGTGGTAGGGTTCAATGGGAACTCATATATATACATTTTTAATGTAATATTATTACAAAGTCAATTAAAAAAAAAAGTATATATGAAAAACCCACAGCCGGGGAGTGGTGGGGTGGGGGCAGTGGGGGTGAATGGGGACCTCATATTTTTTGAATGTAGTATTTTTTAAAAATGAATAAAGGGAAATGGACTTTGGCCTAGTGGTTAGGGCGTCCGTCTACCACATGGGAGGTCCGAGGTTCAAGCCCCGGGCCTCCTTGACCCGTGTGGAGCTGGCCCATGCGCAGTGCTGATGTGCGCAAGGAGTGCCGTGCTACACAGGGGTGTCCCCCGTGTAGGGAAGCCCCACGCTCAAGGAGTGCACCCATAAGGAGAGCCGCCCAGTGCGAAAGAGGGAGCAGCCTGCGCAGGAATGGCGCCGCCCACACTTCCCGTGCCGCTGACGACAACAGAAGCGGACCAAGAAACAAGACGCAGCAAAAAGACACAGAAAACAGACAACCGGGAGAGGGGAGGGGAATTAAATAAATAAAAATAAATCTTTAAAAAATAATAATAATAAAATAAAATAAAAATAAAAATGAATAAAAATATATATATATATATAAAATAAAAACCCACATCCAACATCATTTACAATGGTGAAATCCTAAAATTTTTCCCTCTAAGATCAGGAACAAGACAAGGATGCCCACTATCACCTCTTCTATTTAACATTGTCTTAGAAGTACTTACTCGAGCACTGAGGCAAGAACGAGATATAAAAGGTATTCAAATTGGAAAGGAAGAAGTCAAAATTTCATTATTTGCAGATATCATAATTCTATACATAGAAAACCCTGAGAAGTTTACAACAAAGCTTCTAGAACTCATAAATGAGCTTAGTAAAGTTGCAGGTTATAAGATCAATGTGCAAAAATCAGTAGCATTTCTGTACACCAATAATGAGCAAGCTCAGGAGGAAATCAAGAAACAAATACCATTTACAATAGTTGATATGAAAAACAAATACCTAGGTTAAATTTAACTAAAGATGTAAAAAACTTATACACAGAGAACTACACAACACTGTTCAAGGAAATTAAAGAAGACATAAATAAATGGAAGAATATTCACTGTTCATGGATAGGAAGACTAAATATTATTAACATGTCTATCCTTCCAAAACTGAGCTACAAATTCAATGGATTCCCAATAAAAATCAACACAGTCTTCTTTAAGGAACTAGAAAACCTAGCTATGAAATTTATTTGGAAAGGAAAGAGTCCCCAAAAAGCCAAAGACATATTGAAAAAGAAAAATGAAATTGGAAGAATCACACTACCCAACTTCAAAACATACTACAAAGCTACAGTACTGAAAACAGCATGGTATTGGCACAAGGAGAGACACACAGACCAATGGAACCAAATTGAGAGTTCTGATATATATCCTCATATATATAGTCATATAATATTCAATAAAGCCACCAAACCCTCTCAACTGGGAGAGAATGGCCTATTCAACAAATGGTGCCTGGAGAACTGGATATCCATGTGTAAAAGAATGAAAGATGACTACCAACTCACACCTTATACAAAAATCAACTCAAGATGGATCAAAGACATAAATATAAGAACCAAGACCATAAAGACTTTGGAAAGCAGTGTAGGGAAGCATCTACAGGACCTTGTAATAGGAAATGGCTTCATGGGCTTCACACCAAAAGCACGAGTAGCAAAAGAACAAATAGATCAATGGGACTTCCTCAAAATTAAAGCCTTCTGTACCTCAAAGGACTTTGTCAGGAAAGTGAAAGGAGAGCCTACATAATGGGAGAAAATATTTGGTAACCACATATCTGATAGCAAACTTAAATCTTGCATATAAAAAGAACTCCTATAGGGGTTGAATGGGACCTCATATTTTTTTAATGTAATTTTTAAAAATAAATAATTAAAAAAAAAAAACTCCTATATCTTGAAAATAAAAAGACAAACAGCCCATTTTAAAAATGGGGAAAAGATTTAAAAAGACACTTCTCCAAAGAAGACATACAAATGGCTAAAACACACATGAAAAAATGCTCCAAATCTCTAGCTATTAGGGAAATGCAAATCAAAACTACAATGAGATACCATCTTACTCCCATAAGATTGGCAGCTATGAAAAAAACAGAAGACTACAAATGCTGGAGAGGATGTGGAGGAATGGGAACAGTCATCCACTGCTGGTGGGAATGCAGAAGGATCCAGACATTCTGGAGGACAGTTTGGCGGTTTCTCAAAAACCTAGGTATGGATTTGCCATATGACCAAGGAATTCCACAGCTGGGTATATACCCAGAAGAACTGAGAACAAGGACACAAACCAATATATGCACACCATGATCATAGCAGCATTGTTCACTATTGCCAAAAGCCAAATGCCCATCAACAGATGAATGGATAAATAAAATCTGGTATATACATACAAGGAATACTATTCAGCTTTAAGAATGAATACACTACAAACACATGTGATAACATGGATGAATCTTGAGAACCTTATGTTTAGTGAAGAAACCCATGCATTGAAGAACAAATACTACATGACTTCAATGACATGAAATATGTAAACAAAGCTGCCTCCGAGAGCTAGAGACTGGATGATAGGCTTACAGGAAATTGGGGGTAGAGGAAGGAAGTAAGCTGACACCTACATGGGTGAAATTTATAATAAACTGGAAGTATTTGTACAAGGAAGGGATAAAATGGGGGCATAGGGTTACTTTTGAGTGGGGTTTTGTGGGCTAGAGGGGGGCTAGGTATGGGAGAATGGGTAATATTGCCCAAGAAATTGAGGGGAGGCTGGGGGAACATATGAACATAGGAGATTGTCAGATATTTGGTTGAAAGTATAATGCTGAGAAAACTCTTTCAAAAATATAATAAGGAAGGTTACCTGTTTAAGATGTTTAAAGGATGGGAAACGGACTTTGGCCCAGTGGTTAGGGCATCCGTCTACCATATGGGAGGTCCGCGGTTCAAACCCTGGGCCTCCTTGACCGGTGTGGAGCTGGCCATGCGCAGTGCTGATGCGCGCAAGGAGTGCCGTGCCACGCAAGGGTGTCCCCCGCGTGGGGGAGCCCCACGCACAAGGAGTCCTCCCGTGAGGAAAAGCCGCCCAGCGTGAAAAGAAAGAGCAGCCTGCCCAGGAATGGCGCCGCCCACACTTCCCGTGCCGCTGACGACAACAGAAGCGGACAAAGAAACAAGACGCAGCAAATAGACACCAAGAACAGACAACCAGGGGAAGGGGGGAAATTAAATAAATAAAATAAATCTTTAAAAAAAAAAAAAAAAGATGTTTAAAGGAGATAATCTGATACAGGACAGGTTCCTAGGGAGTGTGTGAGTGCTCATTTTGCCATAGTGAGTTATATCATTGGATAGAGACCCATATAATGAGAGTGAAGGTATACCCACATCCTGGGGAGGACTGATGTTCTCAAATAGAGGGAATTGTATCTCTCGAGAGGAATGGTGGCAGTCGAGCATGTCAAGTCCTCAACATTGTTGCAAGTATCTCTGAACATGGCCCTTTAAGCAATGAAGATTGATGGTAACTGTGCGCCCTGAGGGGAGGGAGAAAGAAGTATTCAATAGACGGAATCAATGTAACTATGTGTGCAATAGAAGTGTTCACAAGATTATGGAAAGATGGATATAAGACATGTTAAATTACACCAAAAAATGTAGAGGGGCCGATAGGCTAAAATGCAATTCATAATGTAAAACATAAGATAATTAAAAATTTAGAAAATTGTATAGTCTAAAATATAAACCACAATGTAAACCCAAATGTTACCATGTTTGAAAGCTATTGTCTCAGTATCTGTACACCAGTTTCAGTAAATACAGTATGAATATGTAAAAAGATTATTGCTGTGGAAGGGAAAAGGTTTTATGTTGGATATGTTGGAGTACTGTATATTGTATATATGAACTACTGTGATCTAAAACTTTTGTGAAGATAAGCTTAATAATTAGGGGAAAAAAAGAAAAAGAAAGGATGTAGACACTAAGGAAAAGATGGAAGAAGTTGCCTTGCCAATTTGCATACAGGACAACACTTACTGCAGTGATGGAAGGCAAAACATCAAAAATAAAGCTTTCGCATTTTTTAATTTTTTGATACCCCAATTTATTTTTACCTTAATTTTTCTAAATTAATATGTACTTTATATCTAACCTTTAAACTCATCACTATATTCCATTTTACTATTAATGGAATGTGGCAATATATTATGCTTCATTTTTGAAAAAGTTTTGGATCACAGAGAGGTTCAACAATGGCAGGGGAGGAATACTGGTGTGGGATGTTATTGACAGGGGACATAGGTTGGCAGGGAGTTCTCCAGGACATATATCTAGGGTACATATAAATGTTTGGATATTTTCATAGTGGTTACAGTTTAAAATGACAACTGAGGAAGTGCTGAGTTCCAAGCCAGGGGAGCTCTATCACATTTCCTAAAGGAACGGCATTAATCCCCCAAGTGCAACAGCAAAGACCAAAAAAGAAGGATGGTCCAACAATGAGCCCTTAATACTAATGACTATGCATATGAGCCTGTGCACCTGAAATAAGAACTAGACGCAGAGCTGCAGGGTGCCTAAGAGTTACCTCCTGAGAACCTCTCTGTTGCTCAAATGTGGCCAGTCTCAAAGCCAAACTCAGCATGTAAATGCAGTGCCTTCCCCCCAGCATGGGACATGACTCCCAGGAATGAGCCTCCCTGGTGCTGAGGGATTACTACCAAGTACCAGCTGATGATGTAACTAGAAAATGACCTTGAATAAAAGGGTCAGCTCAGACCACAGAATATCTCAGCCTACATATAATATCAGGAGTTAAAAATGCTTTTTTGACCTTAAATAAAAGGGAAAATAGAAAGGACAAATGAGCTTATATGGCTATGGGTCTCCAAAAAAGAGTTGTGATGTTATCAGAGGGGTCACACCTATGTACACCTCAGCAGAGTCCCAGAGACAGATAAAGTAGATACAACCCCAGTATTGGTTCTTCTGAGGGCAACAGAGTCCCAAAGGTTCTATGGTCATGGCGGATGGAGTTCAGTGCCATGTCAGTTGGCCCTACTTTGGAGTTTGTGTTCTGGTGTGATGGAGCTGGACTCAGATGTGATCTTGCTTCACAAGCCTCTCTTGTTACTTTTACTGGACCTGTGGTTGGCACTGGGGTTTAGTGTGTACTCAGGGGTCTTGAATCTCTGGACTGCCCATGTGATAGCCAAGCCCTGAGCCTCAACAGACTTGCAACTCCTACACTCTGGTTTATTGGACTTACCCCACTCAGCTAACATGGAGGTGAAGAAGGTCAACCACCACACCAGGGAGCCAAGAGTGCCTTTAACTACATGCAGGAGAATTGCATCCATCATCCATGTGGAATTTAAGCCCCTTCTCAATACAGAGGGAGAGAGGACATAACCATTCCAGGGTCTGCAGGATGGAGGAATAGAGTATGGATTAGAGTGGACTTACTGATATTCTATTCATGAACTATTGTGATTAGTAATCAAAGATAATGTGGCACTGGTGTGGAGAAAGTGGTCATGGTGGCTGCTGGGGGTAGGGAGTGTGAGGAAGAGATGTGATGTGGGGCATTTTCAGGACTTGGAGTTGTCCTGGATGGTGCTGCAGTGACAGTTATCAGACATTGTATGTTCTCCCATGGCCCACTGGGTGGACTGTAGGAGAGTGTGGGCTATGGTGTGGACTACTGACCATGAGGTGCAGCGGTGCTCAGAGATGTATTCACCAAGTGCAATGAATGTCTCATAATGATGGAGGAGGTTGTTGTTATGGGGCGAGGAATGGGGTGAGGGGGATGGGGGGTATGTAGGGACCTCATATTTTTTTAATGTAATATTAAAAAAAGACAAAAAAATTTAAGTAAATATTAAAAAATAAAATAAAGTCAACTATATGCTTCACCAAAAAAAGAAAAAATAGCGATTTTCCAAAGAGTACCCCCACATCCAATGACTCTTGTGTCTAATAATTGCTCTCCCCATATCAATAATCACTAGATTGACTTAAAATAATTAAAATATACAGCACTGTGAAATGTAGTTTTGCCTATTTTGGAACTTTAAATCTGAGTTGTTGCCAGAGCTGTATTTTGTTTATTTTGCTTTCATACATTCTGCTGTACAATTACAGCACACTTTGTGTATCAAGTCTTCTGTTGATGGACATTTGCCTTGTTTTTGTTTCTGACCACTGCCAATAAGTCTGCAATAAACATTGTGATCCATGTCACACACACAAAAAAACTTATGAGATACAGCAAAGGCAGTCTTGAGAGGGAAACTTATAACCCTAAATGCCCATATTAAAAGTGAAAAAAGAGCTAAATGCAAAGATTTAACTGAGCAACAAGACAAACTAGAAAAAGAACAACAAACCAATCCTCAAAGCAAGCAGAAGAAATAACAAAGAGTGAAGTAGAAATAAATGAAATTGAAAAGAAAAAGAACTTTAGAGAAAATCAAAATCAAAAGCTGGTTCTTTGAGAAGATAGGTAAAATTTACAAACCCCTACTAAGATTAACAGAGAAAAGAGAAGAGGCAAATAAATACAATCTGAAAAAAAGGGAAGAACTATGACTGACCCCACAGAAATAAAAAGGATCCTAAGAGGATATTATGAGAAACTGTATGTCAACAAACTAGACAACCTAGATGAAATGGGCAGATTCCTAGAAATGCACAAACAACTTACAATGACACTATAAGAAATGCAAGAACTTAACAAACCACTCACACTTAAAGACATTGAATCCATCATCAAAAACTTCCCATCAAAAAAAAGTCCAGGACCAGATGGCTTTACAGGTGAATTCTACCAAACATTTCAAAAAGAATTAACACCAATCCTGTTCAAATTCTTTCAAAAAATTCAAGAGGGAAAATTACCCAACACTTTTTATGAAACCAACATCACTGTAAAATCAAAGCCAAATAGAGACACCACAAGGAAAGAAAATTATAGACCAATTTCTCTATTAAACATAGATGCAAGAATCCTCAACAAAGTATTTGTAAATAGAATTCAGGAGCATCTCAATAGACTTGTACATTACAACCAAGTGGGATTTATTCCTGGTAGGCAAGGCTCATTCAACATAAGAAAATCAACCACATTACCAAACTGAAAGGAAAAAACACATGATCATCTAAATCAAAAAAAAATCATAAAAAATCGGAAAAAACATCTGACAAAATCTGGCATCCTTTCTTGATAAAAACATTTCAAAAGATATGAATAGGAGGAAAATTCCTCAATATGATAAAAAGTATATATGAAAACCACACAACCAACATCTTAGTGGGGAAAGGTTGAAGGCTTTCCCTCTAAGATCAGGAACAAGACAAGATGCCCACTAGCAACCTTGGTATTTAACATTGTACTAGCTCTGGCTAGAGCAAGAAAAGAAAATAAATGCATCCAAATAGGAAAAAGAGGAAGGAAAGCTCTATTTGTGGATGACATGATCCTATTTTTAGAAAATTCAGAAATGTCTACAAAACAAAGCTACTTGAGCTAAAGAGTTCAGCAAAGTGGCAGGATACAAGATCAATATGCAGAAATCTGTAATGTTTTTGTACATTAGTTACTGCATAATCTGAAGAGGAAATTGGGGGGAAATTCCACTAACAATAGCAACAAAATGACTAAAACACCTAGAAATCTATTTAACCAAAGAAGTACAGGACCTATAAGCAGAAAACTACAAAACAACACTAAAAGAAATGTTAGAAAGACTTAAATGGAAAGATATTCCATGTTCATGGATTGGAAGACTATTATGAAGATGTCAACCCTAACCCAACTGATTTAAAGATCCAATGCAATACCAATCAAAATTCCAACAGCTTATTTGACATTAATAGAAAAGGCAATTACCAAATTCACTTGGAAGGGAAAGTACCCCTGAATAGCCAAAAGTATTCTAAAAAAGTATAGTATACTATACTATACTATACTATAGCATAATATAGGAGGAATTTCACTGTCTGATCTTCAAACATATTACAAAGCTACAGTGGTCAAAACAACATGGTACTGGCATAAAGAGAGACACATTGAACAGTGGAATAGAATTGAAAGTCTAGAAATAAACCCTTACCTCTATGGTCAACTAGTTTTTGACATATCTACTAAGTCCATGTTAACAGGAAAAAACAGTTTCTTCAACAAATTGTACAGGGAGAGCTGCATATCTATAACCAAAAGAATGACAGGGGACCCGTATCTCATTCCCTATACAAGAAGCAACTCAAAATGGATCAAAGACCTAAATATAAAAGGCGGGGCCATAAAACAACAGAAGAAAATGTAGGGAAATATCTTAAAGACTTCATGGTACATGGTGATTTCTTGGACCTTACACCCAAAGTACACACAACAAAAGAAAAAACAGATAATTCAGAACTACTGAAAATTAAATACTTTTGCTTCTCACAAGACTTTGTCAAAAGGGTGAAAAGGCAGCCAACTCAATGGGAGAAAATAATCAGAAATCACATATTTGATAAGGGTATAATATCCATGATATATAAAGAGATGTTACAACTCAACAATATAAAGACAAATGACCCAATTAAAAATGGGCCAAAGACATGAATAGACATTTGTTCAAAGAAGAAATACAAGTGGCAAAAAACATATGAAAAAGTATTCAATGTCAGAGAACTAAATGTTGGAAAGAATGTGGATAGGAACACTTATTCACTGTTGTTGGTAATGCAGAATGTAGAGCCACTGTGGAGTTCAGCAGTTCCTAAAGAAGTTGAATATAGATTTCCCACATGACCTGGCAATACCACTATGGGGTATATACACAGAAGAACTGAGAGCTGTGAGAGCAGTGACATGAAGAGACATCTGCACATCTATGTTCATAGTGGCATTATTCACAATTGCCAGAAGCTGGAAACAACCAAGGTGTCCATCAACTGATAAATGGATAATTGAACTGTGGTATATTCACATAATGGAACATTATGCATCTGTAAGAAGAAATGAAGTCATAACATTGACAAAATTGATGAACCTGGAGGACAGCACGTTGAGTGAAGCAAGCCAGACAGAAAAGACAAATACAGGAAAATTGCATTACAATGAACTAAAGTATTATGTAATATAGTGTATGATTCCATTTATATAAAATGTAAATAGAAATCAATTTGTAGATGAAAGAAAAAAATATTTGTGCAAAATAAGCCAGAAAGGGGAGCTGTGGACAACAAAGAAAGCACAGGAAGATTGAGGGGTGGTGGATTTTATTTGTTTTTTATTATTATCCCTGAGATAATGAAACTGCTCTAATGATGGCTATAGTGTCTGGATATCTCCAGAACCCTCAGGAGCCCTGAAATTTGGGATAGTACCTACTTTGGCAGTCAATAAGATCCTGCTGAGATGTGCAGAAACTCACTTTGAAGTTTCTTAGCTTTATAAACTCTTTTGTCTTGACCTTTCCCCACTTTTGGTCAAGGGCTTTTCCCAGTTGCATTGCTAGTTGGTGCTTCATAATAATCCCTTGGTGCCAGACAGGCTCATCCCCAGGATTCATGTCCTACACTGGGGGAAAATAATGTATTTATACACTGTTTGGCTTAGAGAGAGGCCACATTTGATCAAAAAGGAAGCTCCCAGAAGGCAACTCTTAGCACCCTATAGTACAAGGCTAGGTTTCAACTTAAGAGTAAAGGTTCTTATAGTCATCAATATCAAAGACCCATAAGTAGGCCATCCTCTTTCACTAGTCATTGCCCCTGTATTTGGGGGATTCTTGCTGACCTATTAGAGAAAGAATGTGGCAGAGCTCCCCAGGATGGGACTTGGATATTTCTTCAATTATATGAGTCTCCACCCACCACGGCAATGCCCCATGAACATCTGAACACATTTATATGCCTTTTATGTATGCCCAGGTGAGCCTCCTCCTATTTATTCCCCATCACTGACACCCCATACAAGTGATCACCCCCTGCCACAGATAGAAAACCACAATTGCTGGACAGGATGTAGAGAGAAATGAACAGTTGGTTATTCACTGTTGGTGGGAATGCAGAATGGTACAGCCCCTATGGAGGACCATTTGGCGGTTCCTAAAGAAGTTGAATATAAACTTGCTACATGACCCTGCAATATCACTACTAGGTATGTATCCAGAAAAAACTAAAAGCACTAACACCAACAGACATCTGTACACCAAAGTTCACTACAGCAGTATTCGCGATTCCAAAAGTTGGAAAAAACCCAAGCATCCATCAACTGATGAATGGGTAAATAAATTGTGGTATATTCACATAATGGAATATTACATAGCTGTAAGAAGTGAAACCATAAAGCATATGACAAGCATGAATCTAGAGGACATTACGTTGAGTGAAGCAAGCCAGACACAAAAGGACAAATACTGTATGATTGTGTGACTATGAACCAAATATATTGTGTAACATATTGTTTGATTCAAAAAAATTAATATGCATCAAGTACATCTATTTGAGAAATGGTATCTTTATCCAACAGTGTTTTCCTTTTCTTTTTAAATTATTGTTTACATATTCAATTATTAAAATGTATAAAATAAAGTTTAAAAAAAAGTGAGGTTGCACTGAAGAGTTGAAAAATCAGAGACTTTAAAATGTGATCCCAGTACTGATAATGTTACAGCACAGATGTATCATATATTGAAAATATTGTATTAAAAGAACTTAGTCACACACAAAAAAGTGATCCTTTACTCAAGAAAAATAAATACCAAAAAAAGAGATATAGAAAACAAGCTTTTTTTAGCATAATAAAATCATGTGTGAAATATATGAATATGGATAAAGTTGCATATATGCCTGTTTTCTCTGAAATTGAACAAATGTATGTTAACAAAAGATGGTAACAATATCACTTATGCTAAGTGAAGAAGCCTGACACAAAATACTACAAATTGTGTGATCCCATTTATATAAAAGGTAAATGTAAATCAATTTATAAAGTTGAAGTTCAATTAGTAGTTATGTAGGGCTGGGGAGGACTGCTAAAGGTTGTGCGTTTTTTCTAGAGTACTGAAAATGTTCTAAAATTTTTGATGGTGAGAAATGCATAATATTGTGATAATACTAAAAGCCACTGATTATACACTTCAGATAGATTGTATGGTATATGAATGTATCTCAGTAAAACTTAAGTAAATAATTGTGTAAGAACAGCAAAAAATAGCAGCGGTTCAGCAGGGGAAACAAAGAGATCAAGGGGTGAGGAATTTCCTTATTAATTTTTATTTATTATTCAAATAATGAAAATGTTCTAATGATGGTTGAGGTAATGAATACACAACTATGTGATTATACCAAATACCACTGGTTGTGCACTTTTTTTGGTTGTACACTTTAAATGAATTGTTTTATTAATGTATACCAATAAAGTTGATTTGTTAAAAACATATAAGCATGTATCAATAAAATTAGTTTTTAAAAAAAGAAAAACTCTTATAATCCTCATCCAATGATTTCATTGTTAAGGTTTTAGTATAAAACCTCCCCAGATTTTTCCACTGAGCAACATTGTATTCTTCCTCGTCACACTTAGGATCGGCTGAGTGACAGTGCGTTAGGAGAATGGCACAGTCATCTGTGCCCAGCAGCTCTGCCTGGCTTTCCCCCTTCCAGGGTGGCAATCGTGTGAAAACCACCTTCAGAAGCTCAGGGGGAAGCGCAGGGGTCAAAAGAAGGGGGTGGGGGTGAGGAGGTCCAGCACATCTGTCTTAACTAGAGCAGCTGCTCCCCAGCTCTGAACTGCTTCCCTGGAATTGAACCAACTCTTCTAAGAGGCTGAGAACAGTAAGCGCAGAGGCTTCCTCTGCAGCCGGCTCCTTTAAGGTCAGCTGGGTGACGGCCCTTGGCAGACACAGCAGGGCTAGAAGGGTGTCCCCAAGGCACCTGGGTCACTCCCTCTGCCAAACAGAGGTGCCCTAGAGCTCCTGAAATGCTCAGCACAGCCCTGGGCTCCCTCAGCAGCCCCTAGTAGGTGCCCTTTCCCACTCTGCAGTGCACCCTAGCAGGCACACAAATCCGGTGGCCTCTGTTGGCCAGCCAACCTCCTCCGGCCCTCAGAAGCTAGCATCTTAGCAAGACACGCAAGCCATTTCCACCCAGCATTACTCCAACAAATCAAAGTTTTAAGAAAAGCTTTAACCACTACCAAAAGGAAAAGCCTCCCTGGGGCCATGGGGAGCTCTGAGGAAGGTCCTGGCTCAAGCTGTCCCAGGGCGTCCAGGGCAGCACAGCCAGGAGGGGTGCGATGGGAATGGGCTCCTAGACCACAGACCTCGCCTGCCGCGTGTACTCCCGGAAAGCAGAAAGGAGTAAAACGGGAGGAAGAGAGAAAATGAAAGTCTCAAGTGGCTCACCAGGGCTTGGATCCAAAGAATGCAAAAGCCTATGATGAGGAAGAGCGCCACCCGCAGACCTCTGGGTTGGATACACACTTTTAGTTGTAAACTGTTGAGGTCCCTGCAAAACTCCCGGGCTGGGCAGAAACCTGCCCCCAGGCCCCTCACAGGAGAGGGCCCCATTCCTTGTGCTCCCTGAGGGCACACACGGGGTGTCAGTCCTGCTCCCCGCCCCCCGGGCCTTCCCAGGGCCCCTCCCCAGGGAGCAGATCAGTTCCCCTGTAAAAGTCACGCTGTGGACAGGCACCAGCTGGCCCTATCCAGGGGAGAAGAAGAAAGAGTAGCCGCCTGGGCCTGGAGGCAAATGTGAAGTGGAGGGCCTGGGAAGGGAGAGCTGAAAGGGGAGGCCCCCAGGAACCTGGGAGGGTAGGCAGGGAGGGCAGGGGGCAGGGCTGCAGGTTGGACAACTGGGAAACAGGGGGCATGTGGGGAGGGAGGGGGGCTGTGGGCAGAGGAGGGGCCATGGGGGGAAGAGGGATGGGGAGGAAAGGGACTGAGGAGGGGGAGGAAAGAAACGGAGAAGGGGGAGGAGTCATGGGGGAGGGACCAAGGAGGGAAGGAGGGACTGTGGGGGGAGGGACCCTGGGGCAAAGGATGGGGGAGGAGGGACAGTGGGGGCATAAATTGTAAAGAGGAGGAGGAAACGTGTTGGGGGGATAGTGGGGGGTGGGAAGGGACCAAGACTGGGGACAGGTCAGTTTGGGGGGAGGAGGAACCGTGGAGGTAGGGGTACTGGGGGAGGAGGGACTATGCGGAGGAGGAGGGACGGTGGCTGGAAGGGACTATGGAGGGCAGAGGGCCCCTGAGGGGAGGAACAGTGGGGGGGGAGGGACCATGGGGGCAGAAGGCCCCTGGGGAGGAATAGTGGGGTGGAGGGACCATGGGGGTAGGGAAAGTAGGGGGGGTAGGGAAAATGGGGAAGGAGCGACCGTGGGGAGTGTGGGCCGCCCTCCCTTATTCTGACTCGGGACCCCCCGCAGGACCACCGCGCTGGGACTGGACCACCGAAAGGCCACCACCGGCCCGCGCCGCCCGCGGAAGCAGCCGCCACACGGCCCACCCTGCCAGGTCCCCACCGGCCCCGAAGGACCCCGCCCCCCGCAGGCGAAGCAGCAGGACCTCCGTGGGCGCGGGACGGGCGCCCCTCACGCGGCAAGGGGGGTTCGCTCACCCTCGTCTGCGCCTACGGCCCCGCCTGCGCCCGCCCGACGCCACGTGGGGCCCAGACTTACCGCTGAGCGGGCGGGACACGGGGTTCCCAAGGGCGGGCGAGCGCTCCCCGCAGCGCCCCGTGCGCCCCGACACCGCGTCCCTCCTGCCCTCGGGCTCGCAGGGGTGCCGCGGGAGCGCGCAGCAGGTCCGCGGGGCGCGCGCCCAACCGCCGCCAGCTGTTAAAGGGGCCGCCGCACGGGGGCCGGCGGGACTTGAGGGCCGGAGAGCCCAAGGGCCAATCAGGTCTGGACCGGTTCCCCGACTCCGCCCCCTAAGGGGCGTGGCCCTCCCCCTGACGGACAGCGCCCAGCAGCCAGTGGACGCGCGGTCCGGCTGGCGCTAAGGAGGGCGATCTCCCCCTACGCCGTGAGGGCGGCTCCTGACTGGTGGGCAGGGGATCCCCGCAAGTGGGGGTGTCCCCACCCACAGTGCACCAGAGGCGGCCTGGGCCCGGGCGTGGGTCACCGAGGCCGGCTGCTTGGAGCTGCTGGAAGCGCGGTGTGAGGGGCCTCTGGCCCGGTGCAGCCGAGCCCGGCCCCGAGCGAGGCTGTCGTCCCTGCTCCTTTCTCCCGGAGCTGGGGCTGGCTCCTCTGAGGAGCCTGAGGAGTGCTGGCCCCTGGCCTGCGTTCTGGGGAGAATTTATTTCCCAAATTTATTTTATTCGTACATGTTAATAAATCATACAATACATTCAAAGAATACAAGCAACGGTATTTGGTATATCGGAGTTGTGCGGGCATCACTTCATCATTAGGAGTGCGTTATCATTATTTCAATAATAATAAGCAAAAAACAGACTTCTTCATCCCTCACTCTCTCTGTTCCCCTGCCTTACAGAGCTGCTATTTCTGGCCATTCTAGCACAATTATTTATTTATTTAGTCGTTTTATTCAGACATGTTCACATACCATAACATCTAAAGTGTATAGTCAGTGGCTTTTAGTATAATTCCAATGTTGTGCATACACAAAAACTTTTAGAATTATTTCATTACTCCACACCCCTTAGCATGCCTTCCCTAGCCATCCATAACCACTAATCAAAGGTCATCTTTATAAATTGATTTATATTTACATTTTATATCAATGGAATCATGAAGTATCTTTTTAACTTTATTTTGTACATTTAATAATTGAAAATATAAACAATAGTTAATTACAAGAAAACACAGTTGAATAAAAGCATACATTTCTCAAATGTACTGAATACATATAAATTTTTTTCAAATCATATAATATGTTACACAATGTATTTGGTTCATAGTAATGCAATCATACAGTATTTGTCCTTTTTTTTTTTTTTTTTTTTAAAGATTCATTTATTTATTTAATTTCCCCCCCTCCCCTGGTTGTCTGTTCTTGGTGTCTATTCGCTGCGTCTTGTTTCTTTGTCCGCTTCTGTTGTCGTCAGCGGCACGGGAAGTGTGGGCGGCGCCATTCCTGGGCAGGCTGCATTTTTCTTTTCACGCTGGGCGGCTTTCCTCACGGGCGCACTCCTTGTGCGTGGGACTCCCCCACGCGGGGGACACCCTTGCGTGGCACGGCACTCCTTGCACGCATCAGCACTGCGCATGGCCAACTCCACACGGGTCAAGGAGGCCCGGGGTTTGAACTGCGGACCTCCCATATGGTAGACGGACGCCCTACCCACTGGGCCAAAGTCCGTTTCCCAGTATTTGTCCTTTTGTGTCTGGCATGCTACACTCAACATGTCCTCCAGGTTCCTCCATGCTGTCAAATATTTATAACTTCATTTCTCCTTGCAGCTGCATAATATTCCATCGTGTGTATATACCACAGTTTCCTTATCCATTCATGGGTAGGTAGATACTGGGTTTGTTTCCAACTTTTGGCAAGTTTGGATAATGCCTCTATGAATATAGGTGTGCAGATGTCTGTTCACATCACTGCCCGCAGTCCTTCTTGGTACTTTCTTTAAGCATGCACATACCCGCTGTATTAGTCAGCCAAAGAGGTGAATATCTGGGGCTTCTCCTGGCTTCCAGAGGAAATCTCGTTCTGAAAGGGAGTTTCTAGCAAGGGTCTTCCAGCAGCCATTTTGGGGGCACCGAAGGACATGTGTTTAATGGTGGCGGCTTTCTGCCAGGTTCCAGATCCACTATCAATTCCCTGTTTTACTAGACTGCCTCAGATTGCCACATGTGCAGCCTTAAAGCCAAGGAGCCATAAGCCATACTGAAGCCCTAACTCAGAGGGAACCAACTGTGTTTCAGAAGCAGTGCTGCTTAGCATAGATTTTGGATAAAGAGTGTTACGTGGTAAAATGACTATGTGAACAGAGAAGAAAGGAGAAAAAGTTTTGACCTACTTCCCCATATTCATTGTCACATGACAGAACACACCCGTGTTCAGTATATCGTAGCAGTGTTTTCAGACTCAGTTCAGGTCATCTTCAACATTATTCAATTATTCTATGTTAGTGAGATTTCCCTAATTCCACAGAAATCTGAAACATTTTTTATGCACAGGGACTATTTTTATAATTTTTTTTTTAGTTTTTAAAGAAGCTTTAGATTACATAAATGTTACATAAAAATATAAGAAATTCCAATATGCCCCACTCTGTTCACCTCCCATATTTTCCCACATTAACAGCATCCTTCACTAGTGTGGTACATTTGTTAAAGTTGATGAACCCATACTGAAGAATTGCTGCTAACCATGCACTAAAGTTTACAACATAGGTTACACTTTGTCCTGCATAATTTTGTAGATTATGACAAAATATACAATGGCCTGTATTCATCACTGCAATGCCATGTAGGACAATACCGATGTCCCCAAAATGCCCCCAAATTCCACCTATTCTTCCCTCTCCCCTCTTCAGAACCTTTGGTGGCCACTGACTTTACATCAATGAAAAGAGCTCTTCAATTTCTAGAATAATAAGTCTTAGTAGAATAATAATGAGTCAATTTTAGTCCATTGTTCATTCAATACCAATCAAAATTCCAACAGCCTACTTTACAGAACTAGAAAAGGCAATTACCTAATTCAATTGGAAGGGAAAGTATATGTGAGAAACCAAAAGCATTCTAAAAAAGAAGAGAGACAGGGATGAATTATTCTGCCTGACCTTGAAACATTACAAAGCTACAGTTGTCAAACAGCATGATACTGGCATACAGGTAGACACATCAATCAGTGGAATAGAATTGAAAGTCCAGAAATAAACCATCATCTCTATGGCCAAATGGTTTTGACAAACATACCAAATCCATGTTAATGATACAAAACAGTCTCAGCAACAAATGGTGCTGGGAGAACTGGAAATCTATAACCAAAAGAATGAAAGAGGACCCCTATCTCACTCCCTATACAAGAATCAACTCAAAATGGATTAAAGACCTAAATATAAAAGACAGGACAATAAGGCTACTAGAAGAAAATGTAAGGAAACATCTTCAAGACCTAGTGATCAGTAGTGGTTTCTTGGACCTTACATCCAAAGCACACACAACAAAAGAAATCATAGATAAATAGGACCTCCTCAACATTAAACACTTTTGCACCTCAAAGAACTTTGTCAAAAGGCTGAAAAGGCAGCCGACTTAATGGGAGAAAATATTTGGAAATCATTTGTCTGATAAGGGTTTAATCTCCAGGATATATAGAGATGTTACAACTCAACAATAAAAAGACAAATGACCCAATTAAAAAGTGGGCAAAAGATTTGAATTGACATGTGTCCAAAGAAGAAATACAAATGGCAAAAAAAAAACCACATGAAAAAATGCTCAACATCACTAATAATTAGGAAAATGCAAATCAAAACTACAATAAGGTATCATTTCACACCTATCAGAATGACCAGTATTAAAAAGACAGAGAAGTAAAGTCATGGAGAGGATGTGGAGAGAGGAAAACTTATTCATCAGTGGGAATACAGAGTGGTACAGTCACTGTGGAGGACTGCTTGGCAGTTCCTAAAGAAGTTGAATATAGGGAAGTACACTTGGCCCAATGGATAGGGCATCCACCTACAACATGGGAGGTCAGCGGTTCAAACCTTGGGCCTCCTTGATCTATGTGGAGCTGGCCCACATGCAGTGCTGATACATACAAGGAGTGTCCTGCCATGCAGGGGTGCCCCCCCCTGCATAGGGGAGCCTCATGCACAAGGAGTGCACCCTATGTGCAAGGAGTCCACCCATAAGGAGAGTCACCCAGTGTGAAAGAAAGTACAGCCTGCTCAGAAATGGCACCACACACACATGGAGAACTGATGCAGCAAGATGACACAACAAAAAGAGACACAGATTCCCATGCCACTGACAACAACAGAAGCTGACAAAGAAGAACATGCAACAAATAGACACAGAGAACAGACAACTGGGTGGGGAGAAGGGGAGAGAAACAAATTTTAAAAAAAGAAAACATTAAATGGACTATTATTCCGTCATAAAAAGAAAAAGAAGTCCTGATTCATGTGACAGCAGAGAGAGCCTTGAAGACAGCTTGTTGAGAGAATTAAGCCAGAAACAGGTGGACAAATCTTATATGATCTCACTAATATGAAATAATTAGAATAAGGGAACACAGAATGGGGAATCCTTTATTTTATTCATGATGGTTCTATAAACCCACAACTTGTGAAAAATTCAGGATCTATCAATTACTGAATTCCTAAATAACTTCCACAGTTTTAGGTATCTGTAACAAAGGCACAGCACTTTCTGGTATCAAATATGCCAAGGCTGATACTATAAATACTTCAAAGCCGGTTGTTTTAAGGATTGGAAACTTATTGCCTCAGGTTTGGAAGCTAGAATTCCAAAATAAAGATCTCAACAGAACACACCTTCTCCCTGACATTGCAATATTCTGCTGCTGCTTGCTGTGGATGTGGGGTTCCTTATCTGGAATCTCTGCCTCTATCACATGGTTCCACCTTTTCTCTTTTGTGACTTCTGGCTTCCCTGATTTGGGGCTTCTACTGATTTTGTGTGTCTGAGTTTCCTTTGCTTGTAAGGACTCCAGTCTTATGGCTTAGGGGCCAGCCTGACTCCATTTTGCCACATCTAAAGAGGAATCTTCAAATGAATTGTGATGAATACCTACCTTAACCTTTAAAAAAAAGTGCCCTTATGTTCCAACTCACAGGTAGGCCATCAACAGCTTATGTGAGTGCACAAATGAACAATCCTTGGGAATAATGTAATGCACCAGCACCTTTTAAATAAAGGTCTCAGAATTTGTAGGAATTTGTAGCTTGCAGAATCATAGACTGTTTTATCTCTTTCCTGGGTAAAAGGCTTGTTCTGCTGGTGACTGGAGAGTAGTTTTTGAGAGACTCTGAGGAAAGACAAAAGGGCAGGTGTAAAATTTTAAACTGACCCTTTACAACAAGCTGGAATGCTCTCAGCTATGTATTGGTTTGGTAGTAAGGTGTTGCTGTTAGCAAAAAGAATGGGGATGAGGGGCCCAGGTGGACCACACATCCTTCAGTAAACTTGCTTTGTTTAGCCAGTGGCCTTTCAAAGGTAAATTGAACCCGGCACTGGCAAAGTTGAACCAAACTATCGTGCAAAATATTGTACAAACAAATGTTATCATCTTATTGCTGGGAGTGTGTCACCTAAGGTCAGGGATGGAAGCCAGTGGTTTTATTCTTGCCTTTTGGTAAGGTACTGTTTTGTTATAGAGCTTGCCTTTCATCTGGGAGAACTTCTAGGCCCAGCTCCTTAGATACAGCCTGACTCTGCCAGTTGTCTAATCTCTAGAACTTTAAAAGTGAGCTGTTATGCATGGGTGAGAGAAGAGAAGGAACCTGTATGAGGGTATGGCAGCACGCAACAGTTTTCCATGTACTTGTCCTTTCAGCCTTGATAAAAATCAGAGGCTTTAGGGGACACCCCACCCCCATCCCCACCCCCAGGAAAACAACAAGAAATTGGATTCTAAATTTAAACTGGAAAAGAAAACAAGAAGTTGCTATAAAATAGTTCTATGGTGTTATATATTTCAGAATCCCAACAAGAAATATGAATATTTCTCATTCTAATCCTGTGATTTTTGAGAAAACTCATGTTTTAAAATTTGAATTTTTAAAAAGATTTTTTGCACATATGACTTGTGGCCTATTACAACCAGTTGATCCTTGTTCAAAATGTGTTCCATAGACCAGAAGCCTCACCAAGTTCTGAGAGATTGTAGAAACACCTCACCCAAGACTTTTGAATCATAATAGGAAGTTTCCCCAGGTGATTTGCTGCAACCTGTGTGGGTGAACTGAGAATCTGAGGGGAGGCGGCAGGAGCTGAAGAAAGATACATAGAGACAAAGACAAGATTAGAGGGGACCAGGTGCACCAGGGCTAGCTGATGGCAAGCCAAGGCCCCGAGCTGGCACCACAAGCTTTATTTAAAGCAGTTAAGGGAAGCAGACTTGGCCCAGTGGTTAGGGCATCTGTCTACCACATGGGAGGTCCATGGTTCAAATTCTGGGCCTCCTTGACCCATGTGGAGCTGGCCCACGTGCAGTGGTGATGCGCACAAGGAATGCCATGCCACACAGGGGTATCACCGTGTAGGGGAGCCCCACATGCAAGGAGTGCACCCTGTAAGGAGAGCTGCCCAGTGTGAAAGAAAGTTCAGCCTGCCCAGGAATTGCACTGCACACACAGAGAGCTGACACAACAAGATGACACAACAAAAAGAAACACAGATTCCCATGCCACTGACAACAACAGAAGCAGACAAAGAAGAACATGAGGCAAATAGACACAGAGAACAGACAACTGGGGTGGGGGAGGAAGGGGAGAGAAAAAAATAAAATAAATAAATCTTTAAAAAAATAATGAAGCAGTTAACTAGGTCATTGTTCTCAGAGCAGGGGCTATCAGGCACGAAGTTCTTTGAGGAGGATGTTCTTAGAGTTCCTTCTTCTCAGAACATCAGTTCCTTTCTGCTTACTTGCAGATACAGACATGTTTGACCACATCCCCACCTCTCTGCACACATTGATCCTCCCTCACAACATGGCTTGAACCCTACACATTACTTCAGGGACCCCTACATGATTCACATGCATATTAAAATTTGAGAAGTACAGTCCTCTATGTTTTTGTGCTAAAAATCTCACATGGAAATGTTCTAGGGGAAAGAGCAAGATGGCGGCTGAGTGAACTTCCTGGTTGCTGGCTCCTGGGGGGAATCAACTGGGCGGCATTGGAAAGCAGTGTCAGGAAACATCTACAGGACCTTGTAATAGGAAATGGATTCATGAATTTCACACCAAAAGTACGAGCAGCAAAAGAACAATTAGATAAATGGGACTTCCTCAAAATTAAAGCCTTCTGCACCTCAAAGGAGTTTGTCAAGAAAGTAAAAAGGGAACCCACACAATGGGAGAAAATATTTGGCAACCATATATCTGATAAGAGGCTTATAACTTGCATATATAAAGAACTCATAAATCTTGAAAACAAAAAGATAAACAACCCACTTAAAAAATGGGGAAAAAATTTAAACAGACAATTCTCCAAAGAAGAAATACAAATGGCTAAGAAGCACATGAAAAAATGCTCCAAATCTCTAGCTATCAGGGAAATGCAAATCAAAACTACAATGAGATACCATCTCACTCCCATAAGATTGGCAGCTATGAAAAAAACAGAAGAATACAAATGCTGGAGAGGATGTGAAGAAAGGGGAACACTCATCCACTGCTGGTGGGAATGCAGAAGGATCCAACCATTCTGGAGGACAGTTTGGCAGTTTCTCAAAAAACTAACCATAGATTTGCCATATGACCCAGCAATACGACTGCTGGGTATATACCCATCAGAACTGAAAACAAGGACACAAAGAGATATATGTACACCAATGTTCATAGCAGCATTGTTTACTATCGCCAAAAGTTGGAATCAATCCAAATGTCCATCAACAGATGAGTGGATCAATAAAATGTGGTATATACACACTATGGAATACTACTCGGCTGTTAGAACAAATTCACTACAATCACACGTGATAACATGGATGAACCTTGAGAATCTTATGTTGAGTGAAGCAACCCAGGCATTGAAGGACAAATACTACATGACCTCAATGATATGAAATAAGCAAACTGCCTCAGAGAGCTAGACACCGGAAAAGAGGCTTACAGGAAATCGGGGGGTGGGGGAAGGATGAGAGTTAACGTCTGGAGGGGTGGAATCTGTGATGAGCTGGCGGTAAGTATGAGCACAAAGAAGGGACAAAATGGGGGCAAGGGGTTACCTTCGGGTGGGGCTTTGTGGGTTTGACTGGGGCTGGGGATGGGCAGAGGGGTAATATTGTCCAAAAATCGGGGGGAAGAAGGGGCAACATATGAACATGGGAGAGTGTCAGGTGTTAGCTGAGAACAAAATGTTGAGAAAATCGTATCAAAGTATAAGTAGGAGGGTTACCTGTTTAGGATGCTCAGTGGGTATGGGCTGATGCGGGACGGACTCGGGGCGAATAGCTGAAGGCTCATTTTGCCAAGGTGGGTTGTACCATTGGGAAGAGACCCAAGAAGTGAGAGTTGGGGTGGACCCACATCCTGGGGAGGACTAATGCCATCAAATAGAGAGAACTGTATCTCTAGTGAGAAAGGATGGCTCCCAGGGCATTAGGGCAGTTGAGAAAGTCAGGCCCTGAATACTGCTGCAAGTATCCCTGGACATGGCTTCTCGGGAAATGGAGACTGGCTGGCGTTGTGGGCCCCAAGGGGAGGGGAAAATGGATGTGGAATGGATGGAAACAAGGTAAATATGGGGGCAAGAGAGGAGTTTTGTGAGAGTACACAAAGATGAATATAAAACATGTAATATTACTCCAGAAACATATAGGGGATGACAGACTAATAATGTAAACCATAAGGCAAAACATAGGATAACTAAAAAATTTAGAAAACTGTACAACCTAAAGTATGGACCACATAGTAAGCACAGATGTCATCTTGTTTGAAAGCTATTGTCTCGGAATCTGTACATCAGTTTCAGGAAATATGATATGAACAAGTTAAGAGATTATCGCTGTGGAAGGGAAAAGGTTTTATGGTGAATCTGGGGAAGTACTGTATATTGTATATATGAATTTCGGTGATCTAAGACTCTTGTGAAGCTGACATTATGCTGGGATTGACTTTACAGGAAGTTTTGGATCACAGAGTGGTTCAACAATGGCAGCGGAGGAATACTGATATAGGATGTTATTGACAGGATATATATGGTTGACAGGGAGTTATACAGGGCATATGCCCAGGGTATATAATAATGTCTAGATATACTCATAGTGGAAACAATTAAAAACAAAAGCTGGGGGGGGGTACTGGGCCCCTGGCCGGGGGGTCACTGTCGTGGACCCTGGGGGAGCAGCGGCAGTCCCCCAGGTGCAACGGCAAGAACCAGGAAGGAAGGAGGGCCCAACAGTGGGTTCCTGATACTTATGGCTATGCTTTTGAGCCTATACACCTCCAATAAGAATAAGGCCTAGAGTAGCACTGTGCCTGGGAGTTTCCTCCTGACAGCCTTCATGTTACTCAAATGTGGCCACTCTCACAGCCAAACTCAGCATGTAAATGCAGTGCAGTCCCCCCAGCGTGGGACATGACACCCGGGGATGAGCCTCCCTGGCACCGAGGGATCACTACCACATATCAGCTGAAGATGCAACTAGAAAAGGACCTTGAATTAAAGGTTCAACATGGATCAGCAGAATATCCCTGTCTACATATAATAACATGACTTCAAAATGCAGTTTGACCTAATGTAAGGGGGAAATGGAAAGGAGAAATGAGATTATAAGGCTATGAGTCTCTAAAAAAGAGTCTGGAGGTTGTCAGAAGGAATGCCCTTATGCACAAATGAGCAGAGTCTGAGAGACAGATAAAGTAGATACAACCCCAGGTATTGGTTCTTTTGAGGGATAAAGAGACCCATGGGTTCTATGGTCATGGCAGATGGGGTTCACTGCCATGGCAGATGGCCGTTCTTTGGAGCTGGTGTTTCTGCATGATGGAATTGGACTCAGAGGGGATCTGTTTTCACAAGACTTGCATGCTACTTTAATGGAATTGTAGCTGGTGCTGGGGTTTTAGTTACATTTAGGGGATTTGAATCTCTGGACTGATAATATGACACCCAGGCCCAGAGCCTCAACAGACTTCAGCTCCTACACTTTGATTTATTGGACTTATCCCACTCAGCTAACATCGAGTTGAAGAAGGTCAACCACCACACCATGGAGCCTAGAGTGTCTACAACTGAAAGAAGGAGGAGTGCATCCAGTATCCATGTGGAATCTAAGCACCCACTTGACATAGATGTGCAATGGACACAACCAATCCAATGTCCACAGAGAAAATGTGGAATGAGTGTGGGAAGGGTAGCCATGGTGGCTGCTGGGTTTGGGGAATGGGAGGAAGAGATGAGATGTGGAGGCGTTTTTGGGACGAGGAGATGCCCTGGGTGGTGCTTCATGGACAATTATGGGCCATTGTAGATCCCCCCAGGGCCCACTGGATGGAACGTGGGAGAGTGTGGGCTATGATGTGGACCATTGACTAGGGGTGCAGTGATACTCAGAGATGTACTTACCAGGCGCAATGGATGTGTCACGATGATGAGAGAGAGTGTTGCTGTGGGGGGAGTGGGGGGTGGGGGTGGTGGGGTTGAATGGGACCTCATATTTTTTTAATGTAATTTTTAAAAATAAATAAATAATTTAAAAAATTTTCTAAATTGTTCTGCGGTGATAGTTGCACACATCCGTTAATGTATTGAAAACCATTGTGTTGTACAGTTTAAATGAGTGAATTGGATATTACATAACCTATATCTTAATAAAGCTGTTACAAAATAAAAGTGGACCAAAAAATAAATAAATAAATAAAAAATAAAAATCTCACATGGGTGCTATCAGCCCTCAGAAGCATTTAACAATCCACCTCAAGGCTGAGATTTTTGTATAAAAGGGGCCTGAACCTCTGTTAGAGATTTCTCCCTTACAAGGTGTTTAATAATGAACTGATCACACTGTTTACAAGGGCTAACAGTGACTTGAATTCCTGTGACCTAGAACAGCCCCCATCCAGAGCCTACGTGTTCAGATACAGTTCATTTACCCACCAGAATAGACAAAGGAGCCACGTGACACCACCAACCCCTCCACAATCCTAGAATTCACTACCACTAGCAGACCACCCCCCTGGCCATCCCTATTGGCCCTCGGTCTTACCCAAGCCCCACCCCTCCCATTGGCTAAGCATGTTCCTGCCTATAGATGTACTGCATAGATTCATGACCCCCTCTGCCAAATGCGGACTGAAGTCTCTCTCCAGTCCCCTCCATTGGGAGAGCTTCCCAATCAACTTACTTCCTGCAATCCTGTCAGTCTCCATGTCTCAGTGATCTCCATTTTTTCTCTAACAACCTCCATCGAAGGATTAAACAGATGAGCTAGCATATAAAAATAGCATCTAGCTTCTTAAATACTTAATTGGTGTGTAATAAATATTAGCTATCCCTATTGCTAATATTCTGTCTCTAAAGAAATTTGGTGACAATGTCATCCCTAAATCATGAATGTATATTGAAATCAATGATACTTTGCTCCCTAATGATTTAAAAGTTGAATTGATATTGTAAATGGGATGTTTTTTTTTTTTTTAAAGATTTATTTATTTATTTAATTTCCCCCCCTCCCCTGGTTGTCTGTTCTTGGTGTGTATTTGCTGCGTCTTGTTTCTTTGTCCACTTCTGTTGTCGTCAGCGGCCCGGGAAGTGTGGGTGGCGCCATTCCTGGGCAGGCTGCTCTTTCTTTTCACGCTGGGCGGCTTTCCTCACGGGTGCACTCCTTGCGCGTGGGGCTCCCCTACGCGGGGGACACCCTTGCGTGGCGCGGCACTCCTTGCGCGCATCAGCACTGCGCATGGCCAGCTAATGGGATGTTTTTTGACAGTAAAACTAATCTGAAATATTATGAAACTAATCAGTGGAAATGCATAAATTATATCTTTAAAAAGTGAAACCCATTCCTATCTCATAGTTGGGAGAATGTTTACCATACTTATGTCAAACAATAAGAATACTTTTTTTTGTGGAAATGAGTTCATTTAAACTTCTTATTTAAATTAGCTTCCTCCTATTCATGAGTGAATTCTGTGAGAGCTTATTGGTTTTTGCTCCTATCATCATGTTAGGAAATAGTTAATGTAAGTCCTTTGGTTTGAGAAGTCTAGTTTCTTATTTTCATTTTTCTGAGCTTGGTTGAAAGCATAGTTTTATAATTGGAGTGAAGGAGGAGAATACTCTCATATACACTGTGATGTAAGGACATTGTGAGAAGAAGTGCCCTGAATTGGACAAAACTTTCTGAACAACAGCAGCAACAATAGTAGCCATCATTTAGTGTGTGCTTACTCTACTCTTGTCACATTGTGGTTGAGGAAATTGAGGCACAGGAGTTGTAAGTCACTCAAGGTCACACGGCTAGTGGGTGTAGGAGCTGGGACTTGAATCCAGGCAGTCAGGTTTCAGTTTGCTCCTCAGTGCCTCCTGAATGCATCACTTCGAGTTGCTCTTCATAGTGGTACAGGAGACCCTGAGCCCAAGGATGTTTCTGTGCTCTCTGGGCAGGGAGCCAGGTGCACATATGGATGAGTTTTCACATGCTGCAGTGACAGGATTACAAGGGCTTCCATTTCTTCATGGGTGTGCAGTGCTCCTTGGTGTGCAGCTACTCAGCCCCATGGAGAAGGAGAGGGCAGGCTTCCTCAAAAGTCCAGGAGGCTCTCTTCCTAGAGGAGCCCACACCAAAGCTTGATTTGTTTCCGTCCTTCTCTCCCATTTCTCAACAAGTTCTGTTCTTACCCCAATTTCCCAATAAATTATTTTTACTGGCCTAAAAATTAATGCCAGGAGAAGAATCAGCATTTCAGATTGGAAAGGGCCCTTCAGGGAGCCCTGGTGCTTAAGATCCCATCCTTGCATGCCTTCCTGGACCTCCTGACATTGCATTTGTTCAGGAATTTTTACAACATTAAACCAATTAATAGGAGATAATTTTAGGATTCAGATGTTAGTTCCACTGATTCTGAAACCTCTTCATCCTGTTGTGTCAGCTTCCTCAATGGGAGAATATAGGTGGTACTGACTGAGCATTTTAGGAATTGTCAGCATAAGTTACTTCCCTCACCAAAGTCTATTCCCACATGTTTAGGCAAGAAGGCTACTACTGATGTCTGCCAGGGTTCAGGCTTCCTGGGTTCCTCACTTCCTGGGGCTCATTTCTCTCTGGGCTCAGCTGCTCTACTGTGCTTACTTCCCAGGCTCCAGCTCAAAACTCCAACTTTCTCTTCTGTCATGTCATTTTCTCTGTGAGTCCCTACCCACCAAGAGGGTGGGGCTCAATGTCATACTGACATGGCCCAATCAAAGCCTTAATTATTACTTAATCAAGTAACAGTAAAACCTCTGAATCCAATCCAACCTAATATGCCCAGAGAAAGAGACCAGTTCACAAACATAATCCAATATCTATTTTTTAAATTCATAAACAATATCAAACTGCTATACTACCTAAGATTATAGTGGATAAATGGACACTGTAATTGTTACCTAGACATGCCATTTACAAATGGCCTACAATTTATATCTTTTAAAACAGAGTTCACCAACCAATAAAATACTTACTGAGATTGCTCACAAAAAACAACCACTTGCACCGAGCCCAGTGGAGGGTGTTGGGGGGGGGAACAAATGAATCTCTTAGTGTCTGGTCCTTATCAGTTTTTAAGTATAGAATTACAATATGACCCAGCAATCCCTCCAATAGGCATATATGCAACAGTATTGAAAGCAGGGACTCAAACCAATATCTTCATACTAGTGTGTTCACAATTGCCAAAAGATGCTGTCAACCAATTGTCCATCAACCAATGTATGGATAAACAAAATGTGGCATATACATATACACCCAAATGCAAGGTGTTAATAAGAGGGTGATATACTGGGAAAAAATACACCCTAATATAAAATATGGACTATTGTTAATACTACAATTATAATACTCTTCTATCAATTGTAACAAAGTACCACACTAATGCAATGTGCTAATAATAGAGGGGGATATAAGGGAAGACTGTATTTGTTACATGATTTTTCTGACAACCTACTTATCTAATTAAAAATTTAAATTAACAAAAAGCCAAAAAATATTTCCAATCATGTTTCACCTAGTTATTTCATATATTTTCTTGCATTTTATGTTTTTGTTTCATGTTTAGCTCAATGATCCTTTGAGTTAAATTTTGTGCAGAATTTAAGTATATATTGCATTAATCTGTTATGATTAAATTGGGTAATCTGTGGTTCTTTCTCCATTATTTTGGTCACTCAAGAGTTCATAACACATATACATTTTATTATTACTATCAGTTTTCACTCTAAAACTGCTATACTTTTCATCTACCTCTATTTCAAGTTGTGCTCTTTCTCACTTCTCTGTTTGGTGCAAATGACCTTTCAGTGTACTTGCCCTGATTACATTAAATTTGTCTCCCTTAGTCAATATCTCATTAACAGGAATTGTATAGGCAGTTCTCTGAAATCAGAGAATATTGACCGAATTGTCTGCTTTCAAATGCTGTAAATAAAAACAGACATTTTCAGGTCAGAGTTAACTCATTCTGCTTGCAATGGCATATATTTCTCTTGATGTAATGTTCTGACCAGTTCTTTTCTTTATTTGGAAACCTGCTTATACTTGGCCTGTAACTGTAGTCTGACATCTGCCAGGCTCTTGGCCCAGACTTTTTGATATGAAAGAGTGGCAGCAATCTGCAGGTCAGAACCACATGAGCTTAGTATCCTGATATTCCTTTATTCTCAATTCCTTTGTTCTCACTTTCTAGGTTTTTCTCTGTCTTTCTCATCCTCCCAGTAGCTGCAGTCTTAATCTAGTGTTTCCCAACACTGTTCATATCATAGCATAGATTGGAGTCCTCTGGATTTGTGGTGCATCAACAGCAAAATATACTTTATCTTCAACAGCTCCTGTTGAAAGTTCCATCACCATAGTGTTCTAAGGTAGTGGTTCTCAACAATTTTTGCTCCCCCCCCCCCCAGGGGCTACTTGTGGAGGCACTTTTAGTTGACATAATGCTGGGCTGGTGGGAGGAGCTACTACTGGCATCTAGTGGGTAGACAGAGGTCAGGGATGCCAGTAAACACCCTAAAACACTCTGTACATGCCCCACAACCAGGAATTTTCTAGTCCGGGATGCCAACAGTGCTGAGAGTGAAAAAGCCTGCTGTATGGGAAACCCAACTCTCCCTATGGTCCAAGCATCCACCACAAGGATGGCTGCTGTTTCTGCATACACACCTTACCTCTGGCCTAGAGTGGGGGGTTATTCACCTTGCTCTTTTCAGATAATTATTCTTTCCTATTTCCTAAACAGAGGCATAGACCAATGTTTGAATCTCATGTCACCAGATGATATCACCCACTGCCCTCACTTGCTGTTGACTGTAGGCCCCTCATTTTTTATTTCTTTCCCCTTTTTCCCCCTGTTCCCCCCATTGTCTTCTCTCTGTGTCCATTCACTGTGTGTTCTTCTTTGTCTCCTAGCATTCTTGTCAGTGGCACCAGGAATCTATGTCACTTTTTATTGCATCATCTTGCTGCATCAGCCCTTGGTGTGTGTGGCACCACTCCTGAGCAGGCTGCACCTTTTTTGCATGGGGCAGCTCTCCTTGAGTGGCACACTCTTTGTCATGGGGCTCCCCTATGTGGGGGACACCCCTGTTTGGCACAGTACTCTTTGCATGCATCAGCACTGCACATGGGCCAGCTCATCACACAGGCCAGGAGGCCCTGGGTTTGAACCCTGGACCTCCCAAGTGGTAGGCAGATGCTCTATCAGTTGAGCTAAATCTGCTTCCCCCCTCATTTCTGAATTTCCAGTACTGACACTCTGTTACTCTCTCCAATACTCCTCACATCTCAACTGGCCAATACACTGTCCTTTCAATTCTTTACTCTTCTCCTCCTGTGATCTTGTCTCCACACTCTGCAGCCATGCATTGCATGATCCTCTCTTGAATCTTCTCATTATTGGTAGCTGCTGTCCCTCCCCAATACCGATTTCATGCATCCTACTGCAGACCACCACCTCACATGACATATCACCTTAAAGTTTGGAACATGAACTTAAAATGGCTTCATGGGCATTTACTTTCCTAGAAGTTCTCCTGCATCTCATAGTAACCAAAAGACAGCATGAGTTGTCAAACTAATTGCCTGTAAAATAAACTTAAAATGAACAACTGTTAAGAGGGACAAAGACAGTCATTATATACTGATAAAGGGGGCAATTAACAAGGAGGCATAATCAACAAAGAGACATAATCATACATATATGTATCTAATGGCAGAGCCACATAATATATACAGCAAATACTGACAGATTTGAAGGGATAAATAGACATTTGTACCTTAACAGAATTGGATTCAAGGAATAAATTGCAAATTTAAGAGGGAGCTACTGCTTTTTAAACCATTCATTTCCACTGGTCTTAAGACATTATAGATCATTCTCTTTGAGACTTACTCATGAAAGGATTCTCTTCAGCCTACATAATTGAATTATTTCCAAGATACAACATCCTATAGAATCAAAGCAAAGCAATTCTAAATTCATAGTCAACAGTGAAAAATAATTGATTTGGAATATGTTCATAAAAAAGACAAAGGGACAGTGACCTGCCAGAAAAGCAATCCATTTTGGAATTAAAAACTGCCAAAAGCAAATGATCTGCCATGAAAAGGAGTTCCTTTCCCCAAAACATTTACAAATGAACCTTCAAGCATAATATACTTTGCAACCTAAACATTATAACAATACAATTGTAGTAGAAAAGAACATTGTTTTAGGTTCCTAAGCTACTTAAAGCTTATACCATGAAATGGTTAGATTTCATCAATGGGAACTTATTAGCTTACAGTTTTGAGCCTGAGACAATATCCAAATCCAAGTATCTCAAAGTGATGCTTTCCTCCAAAGACCTGCTGCCAGCAATCTTTGGCTCCTCTGCCACTTGGCAAAGCCCATGGTGCATCTGCTGGTCTCTCCCTTCTTTTCTAGGTTTCACTGATTTAAGCTTCTTGTTTCCATGGCTTTCTCTCTTTGAATTTCATTCTCTTGTCAAGGACTCTAATAATAGGATTAAGCCTGATCCTGAATGAATGTCTTAATTAAAGCAGTCTCCTCAAAAGATCCTACTTACCATTGATATGGTTTACCTCCATATCAATGGCACAGATTAAAGAACATGTTTCTCTGGGGTACATACAGCTTCAAAACACAACACCATATCCTTAGGACCCCCAAAGATGTTACTTGCCATATGCAAAATACATCCATTCCATCAAAATATCCCCAAAGCCTTAAGTCATTTCAGTATCAGCATTAAGTACAAAGTCTCATCAAAACTGGTAATAGCTGCTTAATAAATAAATAATTGTGCAAGAATAACCAGAAATAGCAGCTATGTATACAACAGGGGAAGCATAGAGAGATAAAGGGGTAAAGAATTTGTTAGTTTGTCTTTTGTTAATTATCATTATCAAAAGAATGAAAATGCTCTAATGATGATTGAGGTGATGAATGCACACCTGTGATTATACCAAATACCATTGACTGTACACCGGATGAATTGTTGCTTTATTAATACATATCCATAAAATTGCCTTGTTTAAAAAAATCAGTTATAGGTGTGTTCTGTCCTGGGGCATAATTCTCTGTCTGTGGGCCTGTGAAAATGAGAACAAGTTATCTGCTTCCAGTACACAATGGAAGGAGAGGCATAGGATATGCATTCCTATTCCCACAGGGAGAAACTGGAAGGAAACACAGGGTTCATGGGTCCCAAACAATTCTGAGACACAGCAGGGACTCCTTCATCAGATTTTGAGGTCTGAGGGTCTTCTATGGAATGATGTTTGGCCTCTGGGACTAATGGAGCAGCAGTCCCACCCTTTCCCATGCTCTCCCCAAACACTGGGGAGGAAGTACACACTTGAAGCATCATGGTCATGGCCAAACACTGCAATCCCAGAGCACAGGATCAGTGCTGTCAGAACACTGGCTGATGGTCATGCTCTCCCCAAAGCCATACCTATGGAAATATCTTCCTAAAACATTGAACATATTCTCTTTAAAATGTGGGACAAGGATGAGAAGAGAATATTCACTAACACTTCTGGTCATCATTATACTGGCAGTCCTTAGATAGAGCAAAAAAAAATTAGAAAAAGAATTTAAGGGCATAAGATTTAGAAAGGAAAAAATAAAATTGCTTGTATATTATTTGTCAATTTACATAGAACCATGAAAAAATCTACAGGAAAATATGAGACTACAAGGTAGTTGAGTGAAAGAATAATACAGACAATTATGTTTTTCTGTATCCTAATGACACAAACAGATCAATCTAACCAAAGGCGTGCAAGATTGAAGGTAAAAAAATGTAATACTTTATTAAGGGAAATTAAAAGAGGTCCACAATAAAGAGATACATGATTTTATGATTCAGAAGAATTCAGATCTGTTGCTGGAGAAGCTACACCCAGGCCCCAGTGCCTGAAGGGAATCTTGCTCAAGATCTGCAGCTTCAGCCTGGCCAAGAGATCACTTCAGAGGGAGCACCTAGACCTGGGTCTCCCATGGGACCTTAGGCCTTAGGTAACTGTCTGCTGTCCTCTCCCCAGGTCTCTACTGTCATCTGCTTCTCCTACCCTAAACATCACCCTGCCTGGGGTTCCACCTGGGACCCTTCTCATTTGTCCCTCTGTGGGGCACCTGGTCACACCCCATGCCTTAAAATTCAGCTGCTCACATTCACATACACTGTCTTTACTACCCATCTGTTTTCCACACACAGGAATTCCCCCATCATTTCATTATGGAAAATTTCAAACAGAAAAATTGAAAAGATCATGGAGAAAACAGTCCTAGATCCACCTCTTAGACTCCTGTGTCCTTGTCATGTAACCCATCTACCCCTTGATATGTGGTGCCTTCCAAAGCCAGGGCAGTGGCCAGCACACTGCGCTGAAGGGAATCTGTGACCTGTGACTCCATTACTTCTGTCACTGTTCTGTCCCACTTCTGTCACTGTTTCTCTCTCATACACATACATGGCCACAGTGACAAATCGTGTGCCTCCCACTTTATTTTTCCTCTCTTCTCCATAACACATGGTTGAGTTTAAGTATCACCCTTGTGCCCCCTAAACATGCTTAATCTCAGTAGTCCAGCAATTCAGAGCATTGCCTGAAACTTGTCCTTGAGGCCATGAGGCTGCATCTGCCCACCCCTGTATTTATGTGGTAGCAGTCCTCTGCTCACCTGCAGTGAGGAGTAGCTCTGGGGGTGCACAGTGTTGGTGGAGCTCAACATTGAGGTCCAAAGAGAGGGTGAAAACTCCTTGGACTTCTCCCTGCTAGGAGGAGAAAGAGTGCACATATATCTGTAAAGAACTCTTGCTTTGGGGAAAGCTGAAAGATAGTCTCTGAAGCCTGCAAATCATGCTACAAAGCATCACTGTAGTGTTTTGCCTTTTATCTGCAGAACTTCAGAAACCATCAGTCCTGGGAGTCTGTTTGGGCCCTAGTGAGTTTACTGCACCACATAAAAGTCCTACACCAAAGCTTCATGGGGCTGCTCGTGTCATGGGATGCAGCAAAAATATGTCCCCCACACCCTTACCACCCCTACCTCCACTCCCCTGCCCCATTGTCCCTTAGGCTGGCTTATTTACAAGTGGGTGCAGTGACCTGTTCTGGACCCCATGACATCATCAAGGAAGGAAGACAGAGAAGAGCATGCAAGGTAATTCCAGCTTGAGTCTGCAAACCTTTTGGAGACAGGGCCCAAGACAGGAAGTGGGAGAGGGACTATCTTTTTTTTTTTTTTTCTTTTTTCTTTTCTTTTTTCTTTTTATTTTTTTATTGACTTTGTAATAATATTACATTAAAAATATATATATGAGGTCCCATTCAACCCCACCCCCCCACCCCACCTCTCCCCGCCCCCAGCAACACTCGTTCCCATCATCATGACACATCCATTGTATTTGGTAAGTACATCTTTGGGCACCTCTGCACCTCATGGTCAATGGTCCACATCATGGCCCATACTCTCCTCCATTCCATCCAGTGGGTCCTGTGAGGATTTACAATGTCCGATGATTGCCCCTGAAGCACCATCCAGGGCAGCTCCATGTCCCAAAGACGCCTTCACCTCTCATCTCTTCCTGCCTTTCCCCATACCCATCAGCCACCATGTCCACTTTTCCCAATCCAATGCCACCTCTTCTATGTGGATTTTGGATTGGTTGTGTCCATTTCTTGAAGGAGGAAACCAGAAACCATGGGCCATAACCCACTGAAGGTACTGGGGGAGAGAATGAACTACAATGTAAACCACTATTCATGTGGTACAGCAGTGCTCCAAAATGTATTCACCAAATTCAATGAATGTGCCACGATGATGGAAGACGTTGTTGGTGTGGGAAGAGTGTGTATGTGGGGGGTTATGGGAAGCTCTTACATTTTTTAATGTAACATTTTCTGTGATCTATGTATCTTTTAAAAATAGACAATTTAATCTAAAAATTATATAAAAAAGACATGATCATCCTATTGGGGCTACTTTTAAAATTAATTAATATTTTTTCATTACAAATTTTTCTTTTATCAGATGTCAATACCATTTTTTTTCTTTCTGAGAGAAGTTGTGGGTTTACAGAGAAATCATACATGATATACAAGATTCCCATATACCATCCAAATATTAACACCAAGCATTGGTGTGGAAAATATATTACAATTGATAAGAGCACATTTTTATAATTGTACTATGAACTATAGTCTATGGTTTAAGGTCGGGTTTGTTGTTTATATAGTGCAGTTCCCTGGAGTTTTGTAAAAGTTTTATTTTTTTACCATATACAAAACTTTACATTTCTTCTCCTAGCCACATTCAGATGGCTATTTCAGGGTTCTTAATTACCTTCACAATGTTGTGCCACCATCAACACCATCCACCACCAAAACAGTTATATAATTTCCAAATAAGAGCCGTGTACATTTTAACCCACAATTTCCCATTCCCTCTCCACACCTCATCTTCTGGTATCCTATATTCTAGATTCTGACTCTGTAAGTTTACTTATTCTAGTTTCATATCCATGAAATCATACAACATTTGTCCTTTTCTGTCTGGTTTATTTCATTTAACGTCTTCAAGCTTCATCCAAACTGTCTCATGTTTTAGTTCCCTAGACTGCTCAAACCAAATACCATGAAATGAGTTTGCTTAAACAATGGGAACTTATTCACTCATGGTTAGAGTTCAGAAAAATGTCTGAATCAAGGCATCATCAAGGTGATGCTTTCTTCCTGAAGAGCAGCTTCTGGCAATCATTGACTCCTCTACCACATGGAATATGGTGGCATCTGCTGGTCTCTCCCTTCTTCCAGTTTTTGTTGATTTCAGCTTTTTGCTTCCATGGCTTTCTCTCTCTCTCTCTGTATTCATTCTGTTCATTAATACCCATCCTGATTGATGTTGGTGACACCCTAAATGAAGTAACCTTAACAAAAATCCATACTTACAGTGGGCTCACACCCACAGGAGTGAATTAGATTTAAGAATGTGTTTTTCAGGGGCACATACAGCATTGCACCACCACAGCCCATCCTCTGGATCTGCTAAAGACATGTTCTCCCCATATGCAAAATACATTTACTCCATCCCAATATCCCAAAGACTTGAAATCATTTCAGAAACAATGCTTATTACAAAGTCTCATCAGAATTGGTTCTGGGTGTGGTCTGTCCTATGGCACAGTTCCCCTCCTTCAGTTGACCTGGGAATCCTAATTAAAAAGTTATCTGCTTCCAATATACAATTGAGAGACAGGCATAGGATAAACATTCCCATTCCCACAGGGAGAAGTTGGAAGGAAAATAGGGATTAGAGTTTCCAAGCAATTATGAAACCCTGAAGGGCACACTCTGAGAGTCCTCAATGGAAAGATGTCTTGTTCTACGGGCCTGATGGAGTGGAGGACAACCCTTCCAAGTGTGTGTGCAGTGAAAATGCTCTACCCAAGTACTAGTGGTGAAGACACCACCCTCTCCACCACTGAGATGGCATCTAGGCTGTCAGCAATCTTGGGACATAGGTTCCAACTTCCTAGAACACTGGGGCAATAACACTTTTCCTGAACAGTGGGCTGGAAGGCCTGCCCTCTCCAATGCTGTGGCAGATGCACATTTTCTGCACACATGGTGTGTCCACACTCTTGGCCTGAATTGTGTTTGGTCCAGAACTCAGCTTCCATGGTTCTGCCCTTGAAGTGATTTTAGTCTTCAATGTCTCCCTTTTAATCCAGGCTGGCAGTGGCTCCACTTATACAGATCTTGCAAAAAATCTTGTTGGTCTGCATGTAGTAAACAGGGTTGAATCCATCAAACAAGACTTTTCACAGTTTTTTTCCTGAGTAACTACACTGCAAGTCCTGACTTGCCCTGGAATGTCTGTCTAATTGGATTCATGTTCAGTTAAACCCTCACATGGACACTGTTCTCTAGGGACTTGCTTTATGGAAGCCCAGGCTTTTCCAAGCCATCAATTTCTGGTTTCTTTATGCTTAAGAATTCGGTTATTAGCTTTTCCATTTCCTCTTATATTTTACTATAAGCTGCAATGAAGGGTAAACTGTCCTTTCTATAGTTATACCTTGGGAAACTCTTCAGCTAAATATCCCAGCTCAGTACTTTCAAGTTCTGCCTTCCACCAACATCAGAACTTAATTTTGCCAAGTTCTTTGCCATTTTGAACAAGGATCACTTTAACTCCAGTTTCTAATAACATTTTCAAATTTCCATCTAAGGCCTCAATGGAAGTATATTTAGTGTCCATATTTCTAGGAACAGACACTAAAAAGTAACCTTTAAACTTTTTCTAGCAAGTGCTGCACAGTTGTATGAGCCTCTAACCATTACTCAATTCCAATGCCATTTCCACATTTTTAGAGCTTCCAATAGCAGCACTCCACTATCCTGTTACAAAAATCTGTTTTATTTTCCTAGACTACTTAGTGCAAATATCATGAAGTGGGTTTGGCTTAAACAATGGGAATTTATTTGTTCATGGTTATAGGAATATGTTCAACTCATGTAATCCATCAAGGCTATGATTTCTTCTTTAAGACTACTACAGTGATTCTTGGCTCCTCTGCCCATGGAAAGGCATATGGTGGCCTCTCCTGATCTCTTCTTTTTCTTCTAGGTTTCATGACTCCAGCTTCTTCCTACCATGGCTTTTTTTCTCTCCATAATGTGTTCTGTATAGAAAGGACTGCAGAAATAGGAGTAAGTTCCGCCCTGATTGAGATGCGTCACACCGTAACTGAAAGAACCTCATCAAAAGGCCCTACTTACTATGGATATGCATCCATAGGAATGGATTGCTTTTAAGAGCTTCTTTTTCTGAGGTATGTACAGCTTCAAATCTTCACAATGCATGTATCAAATCTGCATTTCTTTTTATGACTGAATAATATCCCATTGTATGAATATATCACATTTTTTTCCATTCACCAGTTGATGGACACTTGGGTTACTTCCAACTTTTTGCAATTTTGCATAATGCTGCTATGAATATCATTGTGCAATTCCATTCATTTGGATTTATATCTAATAGTTGGACTATGGGGCATGGTAGTTTGAGAAATTTTAAACCCTAGAAAATCATGTCCTTAGAGCTAATTAATTCCCTGTGTGGAAACCAATTGTTGGTGGGATCTTTTGATTAAATTACTCCATTAAGGGCCTTTGATTAGATTGTGTGACCCAGGGTGTGTCTTAATCCTTCTACTGGAGTCCTTTATATATGGAGGAATAAAAGGTCACTAATGGAGGAAAAAACTGCAGAGACAGGGAAATGACTCCAGAAGCTAAAACCAATGCCCAGCAGAGAGAACAGCCAAAGATGGAGTAGTCAGAAGCTGAAAGAAAGGTGTGCCTGTTTTATTAACCTTTTCAAAGACCCAAGTTTTAGTTTCACTGATTCTATTGTTTTATCATATTCTATTTCATTAATCTCTGCTCTAAACCTTGTTAATTACATCCTTCGACTTGCTTTGGTTTAGCTTGATCTTCTTTTTCTCTGGTTCTTCCAGGTTTGAGGTTAAGTCTCTAATATAAAATCTTTCCTCATTTTTAATATAAGCATTTACAGCTTCATGCCAATTTTAAATGTAAGCATTTAGAGTTTTTTGGTTAGATTTAGTCAATTTTATTTCACCATTTTTGTTCTTACACCTTTCAGAGCATTACACAATTACTTTTTTTTCATTTTCTGACCTGCAAACAGATACCTTATGTGGAAATGTATTTTTTTTAATATTACAAATTAGGTATTTCCAAAATGCAACAACTACATATAAGACAATTCACAAAGTGGAATTTACTAGGACATGTACTAAGAATTTAGAGCAGCCAATCAGTAGAAATCTGACTAAATTTGGCAATCAGGAAAATTCTGACCAAATTCAGTGCGGTGGCTTGCTCGGTCGGTAGAGGTGGGGTCTGGCTGCGGACGAGGGGTCGGTCCAGCTCTGGACGAGGGGTCGGTCCCACTTGGGACGAGGGGTCGGTCCCACTTGGGACGAGGGGTCGGTCCGGCAGCAGACGAGGGATCGGTCTCACAAGGGGTTGCGCGGTTCGGCTGACGGGGTCGCCCGGCGAAGCCGGCGACGAAGGGGTCGCCCGGAGAAGCAGGCGACGAACTGGGGACAAGGGAGGCCAGGCCCTTGTCGGGGGCTCTCAGGACTGGAGGGCGCACGGCAGAAGAACTACCGCGGAGACAAGGTAAACACGCAAGTCCACTTTACTGAGGGAGAGGCAACAGTTTTATAGGGGTTGGGGAAGGCTGATTGGTCAAAGCCACGCCCTGTTCTGATTGGTTGCCGGCAAAAGGTCAGTGGGCGGTACTGGATGGGGGAGGGGTGGTGGTTAGGGATTGGCTGTCGCTGTTGCTGGGGGAAGGGGCAGGGTTTAGGGATTGGTGGCTGCTGTTGCTGGGGTGGAGGGCAGACTTGAGTTTCCCGCTGCTGTCGGGGGAAGGGAAAAGGGCGGGCTGGAATTTTCCGCCCACACCTGGCTGTTGCTGCTGTCGGGGGAGGGGAAAAGGGCGGGCTGGATTTTTCCGCCCACACCTGGCTGTTGCTGCTGTCGGGGGAGGGGGAAAGGGCAGACTGGAATTTTCTGCCCTGCGCCTGCGCAGGGAGAAAGAAGGCATCGTGTGGCGCCATCCGGGAGGAGGGGCGGCCGCGGAAGCATGGCTGCCGAGAAGGGGAGACCCGAGGGCACTCTGCGCCCATGCCGAGCTTCCTTCAGGGGTGGCGGTGGGCCCGACCAACCACCCTATTATGGGGGCAGCGGAATTAGGCCTACCGCGGCTGCTCCCCTGCCAGGCCAGCAAACCACACTTCAGCCGGAGGGGTGACCGCATTTCCCCCTTCTTTTCAAATAAGGACCAGGATGGCAGCAGCAACAAGTAGCTGAGGCCCAAGAGGCAGTAAGCAATGAGGGAAGCGGGGCTGAAGAGGGAGGCGAGTATGCCGGGGATAAATGTACAATTTGGGGGGCAGTATCTTGCCGTTGCAAGCAAGGGTGGCCAATGTCCAATTCTTGTTGATCTCGGTGGCTATAAGGTCCATCTGCTTGTTAAAAGTCCAGGATGACAGCGCGTTACAGGTAGTTGATCTCTTCTTGGCGGCGAAGAGCGGTAGAGGCAGACTGTGTGATGGTCTGGAGGATCGCAGCGGTGAGGACACGTCGCGTCAGGGCACCAGCGACGGTGGTGGCGGCAGCGTCGGGAGTGGTGGAGACGTAGGCGAGGACAATAAGAAGGCCAAAGTCTTCACGGGTGCGAGAGAGGCCGATGTTAATGGGGCGGGCCGACATGGGGCGGCCCAATCTGCAATGCAGTAGGGGTTCAAGCGAAAAAAGGAGGGGGGCGGGGGACGAGAAAGGACGCTTTGGATGGCTGAGAAGAGGAGTGAGGTCGAGACAGGAGGAAGCTCTGCAGAAGTATGGGGAGCTGTTAAAAGCAGAAACGTTATTAGATGCTAGAAAGCAGGCCGCAGGCCGGGGAAAGCAGGTTGCGGGCCGTTTCGCGGGGCTGGAGCTGCTTGAGAGCGATGGCGGCATGGGGGGCCGTGGTTACAATCTTCTGGGGTGGTAGTGGCTAGACAGATGGCGGAAAATATTATCAAGAAAGCAAAGGTTATGAGAAAGAAATAGAGTATTAAAGGCTGTGGGGGAAGTGAGAAGATCATTTAGAGGATAGGGTTGAGAATGGTATGTTTAAGACAGAAGCTTTGTGGTTTGTAGGAGACTGCTTTATAAACGAAGGAGAATGAGGGCAGTAAATATAGTAACGATAGATAGGAAGATGACAGTGAGGAGGAGTCTTTGTTTAAGGTTCCAATCGTCCGGCGCAACAGTGGCTAGGCCGATAGCGAGGGGTGTTGCTAAGTAGACAATGGCTGCAAAGACAAAATCATCCTCTGTTTCCTTAAGAATAACTTTTCTTTAAATACTTAGTAGCATGCAATATTAGAAACCGTTTCCTAAAAGCAAGTTCGCAGGGGAGCTTGGTTGCTGTTAATCTTTCCTGTTATAAAATTACCTTTTATTATTATTATCATCAATTTAGTTTTATATATATATATTTAAGAATGACCTTTTGGAATTAGCCATTTAATACCTTAATGTAAACTATTGAAGATAAATTTTATCCTTACAGAACACATTCCCTTACGTAAAGTTATCACAATACCTTTTACACTTGCCGCATGCAAATTAAATTTCAAGAGTTTATGAAAAATTAGCCATCTTACTTTAGGACAAAATACGTCTTTTTGCAAAACTTATTACATTTCCGTTAGCATTTTTACAAACTTTTAACCTTTTTAATATTCATATAAGTTTTACATTCTTTATATTATCCTGTGAAGAAAAATAAGTTATTCATTTTAATCTAGGCAAGAACAACTTTTTCTGAAGACGTACAGTTAATTTTGTTAATTAAGACTTACAATTTTTTTTAATTGTAGATATCTTATTAACATTTAAACTTATGTATTAATATAATAAACTTAAGTATTAATATAAGCGCTTATTTAATTTTTGGCCATTTGAATAGAGCTCTTTTAAAGATTTCTAGTAATTTATATTTACCATCCGGAGGTATCACAATATACGTTGACATTGAACGAACAGACAGACAAACACAGAACAATTACAACACATTAACAGAAATATATAATTTATTTACAGTTGACTCATAATTCTTACTTTCTTGGTATAGCTGCTTTTAAATCCTTTTTTATATAGCATATCATAGATTATACCCTTCAAGATTTCTTCTGGACTTCATGTTGCCTATAATATGCCAGGAGGGAATCTTTTACCTTCCTGCTCCACAGCAAAAGTGACCCTATCTATAAGGCGAGTATAGGTGTCCGGGTCCCAAAGCTGACACGTGGTAAGCCACGGATTAAAGGGGAGAAGAAGGTCCCGATATACTTGAAGCTGTTTGAAAGAGATCTTACACCGGTGAGTGTCTAGGAGACCGGCGAGGGCCCGAACTTGTGGGGCTTGCTTAGCAGATAGGATGTTACCCATTGCTAATGGCCTTTTGGAGCCGATAAGAAAAGGGGCCCTTACCTTGAGAGCGCGGCGATGGGAGCCAAGGTGCGCTGTGAGACGAGGGGTCGGAGCCGGTGGGGCTCCGACGGTGGTCGCGGGCCAAGAGAAGGCCCCAACGAGGGGAGGGCAGGACGACGAGCAGTGGAGCAAGGCAAAGGGGAGCAAGCACGGAGGGGAGGAGGCAGAGGTGAAGGCAGGAGAGGAGGTGCTCAGGCACGCGCTCCTGAGAGTTTTATTGGTGCCTCTTAATCATAGCGGGTCGGTATAAGCCCCCGACATGGAAGGAGAAAGCCATCCAGCGATTCTCCCAGACCGCCGTGGATCATATGAGGTCACCAAGGTTCAGGAGCAGCAATGCAGAGTGAAAAGATAGGGGTGAGAAGAGAGGAGAGCGTAGGGCTATGGTAGGATTACTTCAGACGTGCAAGTGCGTGCTCCCGAGAAATCCAAGGCTCCTCTTAATCATAGCGGGTCGGTATAAGCCCCCGACATGGAAGGAGAAAGCCATCCAGCGATTCTCCCAGACCGCCGTGGATCGTATGAGGTAGCCAAGGCTCAGGTAGCAGCAATGTTGCACGAGAGAAGTCCCAAGGTGAGAAGAGAGGAGGGCGTAGGGCTGTGGTAGGATTACTTCAGACATGCAAGCGCGCGCTCCCGAGAAATCCAAGGCTCCTCTTAATCATAGCGGGTCGGTATAAGCCCCCGACATGGAAGGAGAAAGCCATCCAGCGATTCTCCCAGACCGCCGTGGATCATATGAGGTAGCCAAGGCTCAGGTAGCAGCAATGTTGCACGAGAGAAGTCCCAGGGTGAGAAGAGAGGAGGGCGTAGGGCTGTGGTAGGATTACTTCAGACGTGCAAGCACGCGCTCCCGAGAAATCCAAGGCTCCTCTTAATCATAGCGGGTCGGTATAAGCCCCCGACATGGAAGGAGAAAGCCATCCAGCGATTCTCCCAGACCGCCGTGGATCGTATGAGGTAGCCAAGGCTCAGGTAGCAGCAATGTTGCACGAGAGAAGTCCCAAGGTGAGAAGAGAGGAGGGGGGGGCTGCCAGGTTATGGAGTGAGGCTGTGGTGGGGTTGCCTTGCCCCACGTTGGGCGCCAGCTGCGACGGCTTGCTCGGTCGGTAGAGGTGGGGTCTGGCTGCGGACGAGGGGTCGGTCCAGCTCTGGACGAGGGGTCGGTCCCGCTTGGGACGAGGGGTCGGTCCCACCTGGGACGAGGGATCGGTCCGGCAGCAGACGAGGGATCGGTCTCACAAGGGGTTGCGCGGTTCGGCTGACGGGGTCACCGGGCGAAGCCGGCGACGAAGGGGTCGCCCGGAGAAGCAGGCGACGAACTGGGGACAAGGGAGGCCAGGCCCTTGTCGGGGGCTCTCAGGACTGGAGGGCGCACGGCAGAAGAACTACCGCGGAGACAAGGTAAACACGCAAGTCCACTTTACTGAGGGAGAGGCAACAGTTTTATAGGGGCTGGGGAAGGCTGATTGGTCAAAGCCACGCCCTGTTCTGATTGGTTGCCGGCAAAAGGTCAGTGGGCGGTACTGGACAGGGGAGGGGTGGTGGTTAGGGATTGGCTGTCGCTGTTGCTGGGGGAAGGGGCAGGGTTTAGGGATTGGTGGCTGCTGTTGCTGGGGTGGAGGGCAGACTTGAGTTTCCCGCCCACGCCTGGCTGTTGCTGCTGTCGGGGGAAGGGAAAAGGGCAGGCTGGATTTTTCCGCCCACACCTGGCTGTTGCTGCTGTCGGGGGAGGGGAAAAGGGCGGGCTGGATTTTTCCGCCCACACCTGGCTGTTGCTGCTGTCGGGGGAGGGGAAAAGGGCAGACTGGAATTTTCTGCCCTGCGCCTGTGCAGGGAGAAAGAAGGCATCATGTGGCGCCATCCGGGAGGAGGGGCGGCCGCGGAAGCATGGCTGCCGAGAAGGGGAGACCCGAGGGCACTCTGCGCCCATGCCGAGCTTCCTTCAGGGGTGGCGGTGGGCCCGACCAACCACCCTATTATGGGGGCAGCGGAATTAGGCCTACCGCGGCCGCTCCCCTGCCAGGCCAGCAAACCACACTTCAGCCGGAGGGGTGACCGCAATTCAGCAATCAGCTATTTATATATTTAAAAACAAACCTAATTAATCTTCCAAACAAGAAGCTTGAAACTTTTTGTTAAATCCACATTGGAAGATAGGAAGTGATCATTTAAACCTATATCCAGCCTTAACAGTGTTAATCCCAAATACTAGGCTATTTCCAGTCTGCCACTGAATAATGAGCATCTCAGTTTGACTGACCCCATGTATCAAACTCTTATGCTATTGTGTGCATAGAAAGGTTACATGATCATTAATTAAAAAGCAAAACAAAAATTCATTAAATGTCTGTACTATTCTTCCAGCTCATCTGCAATTCCAAGTCTGCAACATGTGTCACTTAGTGACAAGCTACATTTTCTATTACATATATTTATGTTACCTGTGAGTATGTATGTGTACACACACACAAAAAAATACTATGTACAAATTGGCTATTAAAACTCTCTGCAATTGGAAAGCATCTACAGGACATTGTAATAGGAAAGGGCTTTATGAACTTCACACCAAAAGCACGAGCAGCAAAAGAACAAATAAATAAATGGGACTTCCTCTGCATCTCAAAGAAGTTTTTCAGGAAAGTGAAAAGAGAGCCTACACAATGGGAGAAAATATTTGGTAACCATATATCTGATAGGAGACTTATATCTTGCATATATAAAGAACTCCTATATCTTGAAAGTGAAAAGACAAACAGCCCATTTAAAAAATGGGAAAAAGATTTGAACACTTTTCCAAAGATGATATACAAATGGCTAAAAAACACATGACAAAATGCTCAAAATCCCTAGCTATTAGGGAAATGCAAATCAAAACAACAATGAGATACCATCTTACTCCCATAAGACTGGCAGCTATCAAAAAATCAGAAGACTACAATTGTTGGAGAGGATGTGGAGGAATGGGAACACTCATCCATTGCTGGTGGGAATGCAGAAGGATCCAGCCATTCTGGAGGACAGTTTGGTGGTTTCTCAAAAAACTAGCTATGGATTTGCCATATGACCCAGAAATTCCACTGCTGGGTATATACCCAGAAGATCTGAAAACAAGGACACAAACTGATATATGCACATCAATGTTCATAGCAGCATTGTTCACTACTGCCAAAAGTTGGAATCAACCCAAATGCCCATCAACAGATGAATGGATAAATAAAATGTGGTATATACATACAATGGAATACTACTCAGCTATAAGAACAAATAGAGTAGAAACACTTGATAACATGGATGAATCTTGAGAAACTCATGTTGAATGAAGCAACCCAGGCATTGAAGGACAAATACTACATGACCTCAATGATATGAAATAAGTAAACCAAGCTGTCTCAGAGAGCTAGAGACTGGATGATAAACTTTAAAGTAGTTGGAGGGTAGAGGAAGGTTTTGAGCTGACAGCTACTTGGGTGAAACTGATGATAAGCTGGAGGTAAGTATTTGTACAGGGAAGGGATAAAATGGGGGCATAGGGGTAACTTAGGGTGGTGCTGCATGGGCTTTAGAGGCACTAGGGATGGGAGGATGGGTCAGATTGCCCAAGAAATTGGGCAGAGGGTGAGGGGAACATTTGATCATGGGAGATTGTCAGGTATGTAGTTGAAATTGTGGTGCAGAGAAAACTCTTTAGAGAATGTAATATGGAAGGTTGCCTGTTTTGGATGCTTAAGGGCAGGGGGCATCTGACACAGGGCAAGCGTCTGGGGAGTGTGTGAGTGCTCATTTTGTCATAGTGGATTATATCTTTGGGTGGAGACCCATACAATGAGAGTGAAGGTATACCCACATCCTGAGAACTGATGTTCTCAAACAAAGGGAATTGTAACTCTTGAGAGAATCGGTGGCTCCCAATAGGTTAGGGCAGTCAAGTAGATCAAGCCCTCAACATTTTTGCATGTATCTCTGAATATGGTCCCTCAAGTAATGAAGATTGATTGTCGTGGTGGGCCCTAAGGGGAGGGGGAAAGAGGTGTTGAATACATGGAATCAGGGTAACTGTGGGGCAATGAAAGTGTTCCACAAGATCATGCCATGATGGATATAGGTCATGTTAAATTATACCAAAAATGTATAAAAGTCTATAGGCTAAAATGTAAACCAAAATGTAAAACATAAGATAACTAAAAATTTAGAAAAGTGTATAGTCTAAAATATAAACCATGATGTAAACCCAAATGAAACCATGTTTGAAAGCTCTCATTTCAATATCTGTACATTAGCTGCAGCAAATATAATATGAACATGTAAAAAGATCACTGTTGAGGAAGGACAAGGGTTTGACGTTGGATATGTGGGTGTACCATATATTGTATATGTGAATTACTGTGACCTAAAACTTACATCAAGAGAAAATTAATAACCAGGAAAAAAAAAAAAGGAGGTAGATACTGAGGAAGAAATGGAGGAAATTGCCTTGCTACTGTACATACAAGGCAACAGCTATAGCAGTGATGAAAGGCAAAATGTCAAAAACAAAGCTTTTTCATTTTTTTGATGCCCCAATTTATTTTTCCTTTATTTAATTTTTCTAAATTTCTATATATTCTATACCTAACCTTTAAACCCATCACTATATTCCATTTTCTTATTAATGGAGCCTGTCAATATATTGGGCTTCCTTTTTGAATAAGTTTTGGAATACAGAGAGGTTCAACTATGGTGGGAGAGAAGCATTCATGTGGGGTGTCATTGGAGGGCTGCACACAGTTGGGAGGGAGTTCTCCAGGGCATGTATACAGGGTACATAGAAAGGTTTGAATATTTTCATAGTGGTTTCAGTTGGAAACTACAGATGAGAGAGTGCTGACTTTCTGACCAGGGGAGCTCTATCACACTCCCCAGTGGAACAAAAACAATCCCCCAAGTGCAATGGCAAAGACCAATAAAGATGGAAGGTCCAACGATGAGCCCTTGATACTGATGGCTCTGACTATGAGCCTATGTGCCTGAAATATGAACTAGAACTATAGCTGTGGGGTACCTAAGAATTACCTCCTGAGAGCCTCCATGTTGCTCAGATGTGGCCACTCTGTAAGCCAAACTCAGCATGTAGATGCACTGCTTTCCCCCCAGCATGGGACATGACTCCTGGGGATGAGGCTCCCTGGCATTGAGGGGTTACTACCAAGCACCAGCTGATGATGTAACTACCAAAAGACCTTGAACAAAGAGGTCAACTCAGACCGGCAGAATATCTCAGCCTACATGTAATATCAGGTGTTAAAAACTGCTTTTTTACTTTGGATAAAAAAGGGGGGAATGGAAAGTGAGTTTATATGGCTAAGAGTCTCCAAAAAAGAGTCAGGAGGTCATCAGGGGTGATGCTTATGCATGCCTCAGCAGGGTACCAGAGACAGCCAAGATAGATGGAAACCCAGGTGCTGGTTCTCCTGAGGGCTGCAGCAACTCACAGTTCTATGGTCAAGGCAGATGGCTCTGGAGTTCAGGACCATGTTAGTTGGCCTGACTTTGGAGTTTGTGTTCCTGAGTGTGATGGAGTTGGACTCAGATATAACCTTTCTACTCATGCCTCTTTTGTTACTTTTACTGGACCTGTGGTTGGCACTTGGGTTGGTGTATACTCAGGAGACCTGAAACTCTGAACTGTCCATGTGATGGCCAGGCCCTGGGCCTCAGGAGACTTGCAGCTCCTACCCTCTGGTTTCTTGGACTTACCCTAGCCAGCTGACAGGGAGGTGAAGAGGGTCAACCACCACACCAGGGAGCCAAGAGTGCCTACAGCTGCAAGCAGAAGAATTGCATCCATCATCCATGTGGAATCTAAACCTCCTCTTGAGGTAGAGGGGACTGGACATAGCCATCCCAGGTCCACAAGACACAGGAACAGAGTATGGATTAGAGTGGATGTACTGGTGTTCTGCTGGGGAACTATTGTGATAACTAAGGGAAAAAACTGTAGTAGTGATGTGGAGAGGGTGGCCACGGTGTCTGCTGATGGTTGGAAGAGGGAAGAAGAGATATGGTGTGGGGGAATTTTCAGGATTTGGAGTTGTCCTAGGTGGTGCTGCAGGGATGGATGCTGGACATTGTGTCCTGTCGTGGCCCACTGTGTGGACTGGGGAAGAGTATGGACTACAATCTAGACCACTGTCCATGTGCTGCAGTGGTTCTCCAGAATGTATTCGCCGAGTGCAGTGGATGTGCCACAATGAGTTTGTTGATACGGGAGGGGTGGGGTGGGTGGGGTGGGTGGGGTGGGGGGTATATGGGGACCTCATTTTTTTTAATGTAACATTTAAAAGAAAATAAAGAAGAAAAGAAAATTTTTAGTTACAAAAATTCACTTTCAATTGAAGCTTTGGTTCCTATGCCTTGGGGTTTTTTGACTTCACAACTGAAAAATACTACTAACATTTCACTTCCTTAAGACAAAATTTCATTGCTTGTTCAATAAGTTGCCCAGTCAAAAAATGGCTATATGGAAGTAAAAAACCAAGCCCAACCAAAACATACAAACAAACAAACCAGCCAATTCAGTACAATTTCTCTCTACAATTTGAACAGGCAATTTGTGGAAGTCATTGCTAACTAGATTAGAAAATCTGCAGTGCTTTCCAATTTTTCTCACCTAACTTACTGTCCATGTTCATATTTCAAACTGCACCAACAGAGCCCACATTTCAGGGGTTGGCTGCTTGGCAGTCTTAGCTGCCTTTGTGACAGGCTTGTGACACAGGCCCTTTCTCTTACTAAAGTGTTACTGGAAGTTTTCTATAAAGGGGGAGGGTTGCAAGAGAGCAAGGAAAGATGTTGGAGACTCAAACCATGAAATATGGGTCTCCCGTTGGATTGAAAGGCCATTATAAATTTCTGTCCCACAGTTATGATATGAATAATGGCCAATGGAAGCTGTAAATCTGGATGCAAACAATGTTCCCTACACATATGATCCTGCCATCTGGTGTGAAAGATTCAGAGATGATTTTGGAACAGGCTTTCATTATCAAGGAATTCCTGAGCTTTTTCTCTCCCTTTGAAGAAGAGGAAGTAGTGGAGGCAGAAGATGCATGCATGCTTCCTGGAGGAAAATCAAAGCTTTCAGGAGAACTAGAGTCTGCATGGGTTGATTTCAAATCAGTGCTACAACTGATACACTGGAAGAGTCAGGTCTCAATTTGTTTCTTTTGTGCCTTTTCTTTGGCAATTTTCAGTACATCCTGAGCTTTGTATGATCCAGTTATTAACTCTGAAGCACATTTTTTGTACTTAACTGGGTGTTTGATGTACTTGCTTGAGCAACTTGGCACGACTCTGTCTCTGTCATGAGCAAAATTTGAAACCTTAACCACAGAATAATCCATGACTGTGCTTGGAGAGATGAGGGTGAACTTGGACTGACTGGGGGACATGTTGTCCTGGGCAGGAGCATGTGGCATTGGAGATGAGCTGGGCAGTCAAATGTCTACAACTGTTGTGCCAGCTTCCAGGGGTGCTGAAGGTCTCTCCTCCTGAGTTCCATGCAAGGCCTGCCAGGGCCATCAGGCAGCACCCAAGCTCATGCCCAGTTTGGGGACAGGCCTGTGCTGTCAGGTGAGTGGTGTGAGGGCCCAGACTCTTTATGGCTTGGGGTGGCTCCTGGCCTCCAATAAGCTTCACATTCACCTGTACCCTTCTGGTTAGGCAGGGGCAGTGTGCCATTTGCAGGTTCAGAGCTTCTCCTGGTGGCTAGAGCTCACCCTCAGGTGTTGTGGGGTCAGTTTGTTATCAGGGAATGAGAATGATGCAGCTGAGGCTGGCAAGAGATTGGGCTTTGAGGCTCCTATGTGGCCAAGTATTGGCCAGGTGGGGCTGTGGCAGCCACTCTGTGGTTAGAGGTTAATGTGCAGCCAGGGCCAGGAGTCAGGTGGAAAAAGGGCCATCATGTGGTCAGAGGTAGGGAGCTGGTGAACCATGTGTCCTAGTTTCGGGTGTCCAGGATTCATAATTCTGGTTGTTGGTTAAGACTGAAGAGAGACCAAGCAGTAAAGGACAGTGGATTGAAGCAGTGGCAACGCCCTCTTCCAACCAGTGGATGCTCTTCCCTGCTCAGATGACCTAACTCTGCCAGGGAAAAGAGGCAGGGCCATGGAGCTTCTAGTCTCCTCTCCTTCTGACTCTGCCCTGCTTTCAGCAGGAAGTCAAGGAACTGACCCTCTGAGGTACCCAGAGGCCACTCAAGGACTGTGGGAACCACTGGCCCTGGTCCTGGAATTTCCTGGAGAGGAGAACCTTTCAAAGCCACTGGAGCCCAGGTCCTGTCATCTCGATGGCTAATGTGACCAATCAGCCGTTTAGCCCCAGCTCTGCTCTCAGGGCAAAAGAGTGGGGCTTGGAGAGGGTGGTCCTTGGAGGCTGAGAGCAGAGACAGCTGTCCTGGGATGGAAGGAGCCCCCGTGGCCACAGGTGAGGGCAGCTTCCTTCTGGCAGCAGGAGAGGCAGACTTAGAAATATAATGTGCTGCTGTTACCTTCATCTCTTTGTAGTACTTTGAGTTTTCAAATGTCATTGGGTTGCTTAAACCAACCCCTTCTGAGTCCCTCCTCTGCCCCAGGTGCTGTTCTAAGCACTGCCCCTGCCACTCTGCTTCTCCTCTCAACTTCACAGCCCCTGGAGCTGTAAGGACACTGTGGTGCCCATGTGGCTGGCTGGGGCAGGGCTGGGGCCCAAGCCAGGGCCAAGGCCCATCCTGGCCTGCCCTTGACCCTGAGTGCACCTGTTCCTCTTTGTCCTTTAAATGATCAGACATCGAATCTCTCATGGCTCCCAGCTGGTTCACTTCCAGGCCTGGCCCCACATTGCTGTGTGACCTTGGGCAGGTTCTCCTGACCTCTCTGTGCCTCAGTTTTCCCATCTGTGAAGTGGGGCTAGTGATAGGACTTTCATGTTGAGTTGCTGCAGAGATTATGTGGGGTTAACCAAAGGCTCAGAGCTCAGTCTGAGAGACACTGAAAGTATGATGAATATTAATTTGTAAATTACTAGTTACTGCTGCCTGGTGTTCCTTCAATGCACCACTATTTGATGTGTGAAGCCATGATCCACCCTGAGGCCCTTGCTCAGCCTTTTCAGTCTTGAACCAGGTTTCCATTTCAGCCACTGTAAACACAACTGCTAATGAATTGCAATTAGGTGTCCCTGGGGCCAGCCCCTCAGGCCCAGCCTCTAGCCCCCTCATCTCACATGTGCAGGAGGACAGGGGAGTGTGACTCCTGCATGGGTCCCACAGGTGGTCAGGGTTGAGCCCAGATGGGAACCCAGATTCCCAAAGTAACTGGAGTCCCTACCCAGGCCCCTGCCTGCAGGAGCCTCTGCCCACTGAGGGGTGATGTTTGCTTGTCCTTCAAGTCTCTTCAGGGCACCAATATGTTGGTGGAGGGTTCTGGCCTCCATGCTGCCTCCTGGACCCCCACCTGGCCTGGGCCTGGCCTCTGCCCACTGACAGCTGGCAGCAACCTGGTGGACCCACACTGGCCACATCAGGATCATGGCTTATGTCCTGGTGTCATCCATGGAAGTGGGCAGCTGGTCCCCACTCAGGAGCTGGAATTCATGATGCCCCATCTGGCTCCATCTCGATGCCAAAGCAGCTGTGTCCCATCATTGCCTTGGACAATCCCAGCCCTACAGGTGGGTCTCCTCTCAACAGGATGATTAGTTCTGTACCAGATGCCATGGCCTCCTCACCTCTTTGTTGAGAGGGCAGAAGGATGGAAGGACCCAGATGTTTACTTTCCCCCATTGTCATCTGATTAGACCCAGAACCTGTGCCACTGAAACAGACACTCTTCCCACAGTTATTACCTATAGATTTTAGTTTATTTTTGGGCAGAAAATATGCACATTGCTAAAGAGTAAGGCAGTGTAGAAAGAACTAAAATGAAAGGAAAGAGCTGCTGCCTCTCTACTTCCCCCTCCAGGGCCATCTGGCCTCACCTGTTACCACCTGCCAGGGACCAGCAAATGTGAGGAGGGATTTCACTGGTAAACCAGTAGCTTTCTTGTTCTTCCAATATTATTTTTGCCAGGTTTGTAGAATTCCCTGCCCAGGTGTTCCTGCTGACTGCCCAAGTGCTGCGATAAATAAGGACCCTTGGACAATGGCTGTTTCCTGGCTGCTGAACAGTGGATTGGCTTGAACAGTGGGAATTTATTTACTCATAGTTTTTTCAAGGAGAATACCAAAATCAAGAGTGTCATGAGAGTGACGCTTTCTCCCAGAAACTGAAGCACCCTGGAGCTGGTAGCCAGGGACCCTTGGTCCTAGCTCTTCTGTCATATCCCAGTGCACATGGCAGCCTGTGCTGATTTCTTTCTGTTATTCCAGGTTTTGTTGACTTTCACCTTTGGCTGCTCCTGGCTTTCTCTTTCCACATGATCTTCCCTATAAGACCTTCAGTAACAGGATTGAGACCCATCCTGCTTTAGCTGGACCAGGACTCAGCTGGTGTAACCTCATCAGTAGACTCACATGATGGATTAGGTTTAAGAACATGCTTTTCTGGTGAATGTATCTCCAAACCGCAAAAGCCAGTTACCCCGCTCTTGCCCTACCCTGTCCCCTGCCCTGTCCTGAAGCTCTATCTCAGATGCCCATTGGCCATGGCCCTTCCTCTTGCTTCCTGAGTCTACAGAACTGTGGACATCTCCCACCTGCTGCTCACCTCACACCTCACCTCTCAGTTGTGGGTTCATGGCTGTGTGCTTGCTTTCTCTTGCAAGGAATAGATACAATACATTCTCCTATGTTTGAACCAGAACTGGGAACTAAGCTCAAGAGTTTTCTCTTCCCTGCGATCATCCTGAATCCCTGAAGCCTCTACCTGGCATTTTCTTTACACAAGATAAATTGCTCCCAGGGTTCCTAAGCAGCATGACCTCCTTATTTTACATTCCCATTTGTAGTTTGAAAGGCTCTGGAGGGTCTTGCACATTCCAAGTGACAGTTTGTTGTTGATGGTGTAGGAAATGGAGAGGAGATAACCAAAGATCCCAGGGCTCAGGGTCATGGCAGGAAGCAGGAGAGACAGAGGAGAGGGCACCGAGGGCTGAGAGTGCCAAGGGGCTCTGCTGGGGACCTTGCCCCATCTCCCAAACCACAGTGGACACCACATCCTGTGGTCACATCAGGTGCCAGCAGGACCAGGTCCCCCAGGAGCAGGGTCTCCCTAATGTGGAGCCAAAGATGCCACTGCTGGGCACTGCCCTGGGAGGGCAGAATGATGGGACATGAGAGGGAGAGGGTGAGCCCCAGATCACAAGCTCTTGATAAGAGCAACCATTTGTGGGACCAGCAGGACCCTGTGGCCTGCACTCCCCTCACCTGTCCCCATCAGCCTCTCTGGGCCCCATGTCCTGTGGACAATTCCTGTGTGTGCTCTGCACCCACACTTACCTCCTCTTATTCCTCAGAGCCCCTAGCTTCCTCCCCCCACTCTAACCTGATGACCTTGTTTATTTCTGTTAAAAACTCCTTCTTTGAATACTGGTATGGGATGTTATTGACAGGGGACACATAATTGGCAGGGCGTTCTACAGGGCATATATCCAGGGTACATAAAAATGTTTGGATATTTTCATAGTGGCTACAATTAAAAACAACAACTGAGGGAGTGCTGAGTTCCTAGCCAGGGGAGCTATATCACAGTCCCTAAAGGAACAGCAACAATCCCACAAGTGAAGAGCAAAGATCAAAAAAGAAGGAAGGTCCAACAATGAGCCCTTGATACTAATGACTATGCTTGTGAGCCTGTGCACCTGAAATAAGAACAAGGCCTAGAGCTGCAGGGTGTCTAAGAATTACCTCCTAAGAGCCTCTGTGTTGCACAAATGTGGCCAGCCTCAAGGTCAAACTCAGCGTGTAAATGTGTTGCCTTCCCCCCAGCGTGGGACATGACCCCTGAGGATGAGCCTTCCTGGTGCCAAGGGATTACTACCAAGTACCAGCTGATGATGTAACAAGAAAATGACCCTGAATAAAAGGGTCAACTCGGACCAGCAGAATATCTCAGTCTACATATAACACCAGGAGTTAAAAATGCTTTTTGACCTGAATAAAAGGAGGAAATGGAAAGGACAAATGAGTTTATATGGGCTATGAGTCTCCAAAAAGAGACAGGAGGTTATCAGAGGGGTTGCCCTTATACACACCTCAGCAGAGTCCCAGAGACAGATAAAGTAGATAAAACCCCAGGTATTGGCTCTTCTGAGGGCTACAGAGACTCACAGGTTCTATGGTCATGGCAGATGGAGCTCAGTGCCATGTCAGTTGGCTCTACTTTGGAGTTTGTGTTTCTGTGTGATGGAGCTGGACTCAGATCTGATCTTTGTCCACAAGCCTCTCCTGTTACTTTTACCAGAACTATAGTTGGTGCTGGGGTTTAATGTATACCCAGGGGACCTGAATCTCTGGACTGACCATGTGATAGCCAGGCCCTGAGCCTCAACAGACTTGCAACTTCTACACTCTGGTTTATTGGACTTACCCCACTCAGCTAACATGGAAGTGAAGAAGGTCAACCACCACACCAGGGTACCAAGTGTGTCTACAACTGAAAGCAGGAGAATTGCATCCAGCATCCATGTGGAATCTAAGCCCCCTCTTGATATAGATGTGGAGTGGACACAACCATTCCAAGGTCCACAGAATGGAGGAATAGAGTATGGATTAGAGTGGACTTACTCATATTCTATTCATGAACTATCGTGATTAGTAATAGAAGAAAATGTGGCATTGGTGTGGAGAAAGTGGCCATGGTGGCTGCTGGGGTAGGGAGTGGGAGGAAAAGATGTGAGGTGGGGGTGTTTTTGGGACTTGGAGTTGTCCTGGGTGGTGCTGCAGGGACAGTTACTGGATATTGTATGTCCTCCCATGGCCCACTGGGTGGACTGTGGGAGTGTGTGGGCTATGACATGGACCATTGACCATGAGGTGCAGTGGTGCACAGAGATGTATTCGCCAAATGCAATGAATGTCTCATGATGATGGAGGTTGTTGTTATGGGGGGAGGAGTGGGGTAAAGGGAGTGGGGGGATATGGGAACTCATTTTTTTAAGGTAACATTAAAAAAATAAAGACAAAAAAACCCCTCCTCCTTTGGGGGCATATTGACCTACTTAAACTGCAAGTCTAGAGGCTACAGCTGTTATGGTTTGTGTTGACACATGTCCACCTATGAAGCCAAGACTAAAGTAATGAACATGTCCACCCCTGGAGTCCCCATTTGCCGGTTCTCCACCCTCATTCCCTGCCCCCTATCCAGGGAGCACTGCTGTGCTTCCTTTCACAACAGAGTCCCCTGCACCTTCTAGAATCACATGGGGGGATTTGCACAGCACTGCTCTCTCTCTCTTCTCTCCCTGCCCCCTTGGTCTTCCTTCATTAACCCAGCATAATTATTTGGAGATCCATCATGGGGTGTGTATCCTTACTGCTAAGTAGGATTCCACAGTGTGGACAGACCACATGTGGCTCATGCTATACCCTGTCAGGCCTCTGGGTTGGCTCCAACTTTGGGCCTTTGCAGATAAAGCTGCTATGACCCAGAGACACATTAGTGGTGGCAGCACATTTGATCTCATTTCTCTCAGGTAAAAACCTTGGGGTGGAATGCAGGGGTTATGTGGCAGCCATTGGGCCTGGACACGTGGCTGCACCTGGTTCCTCCCTTCCCTCCCAACAAGCCCCCGAGGTGGTCCTCAGGGCCTCTTCTCTCCTGTTGCACCCCAAACAGGCTGCTACCCACAACCCCCACCTCCTTCCCACTTGTGTATACAGGACCCCTTCCCCATTAGACCTCTCTGACATCCTATTTAAAACTGCTCTGTGCACCCCAATGTGTGAGATCCCCCCACTCTGTGGTGTGACACTCAGCAGGTCTGACATCCTGGTTGTCATCATCACTCTCCCTCCAGCACCTCTCAGGGTGCAGAGCTCTGCTCCTGACCCACACCAGCCATCCTGAGGCTCACTGACAGTAGGAAGCACTCCCTGGGGCTGTTGATTTCTAGGGCTCCCTTTGCAGCTCTCCAGACCTGGTACATGCCTCCACCTCCTTCCCAGCCCCCTGTCAGCTGTGGGCTGAGGCAGCACCTGCCTCTGGTCAGGGAGGCCTTCCTACAGGGCTCCATTTGTGTCCCTTCTTCTGCCTGTGTGCCCTGAGGAGGACGGAGGAAGAGAGTCTTAACTTTCCTGAGCTGGCAGCAGTAGCTTTTGGGTGTGTTAATTCAGAGAGAGGAGAGTGGAGGAGCTTCCTGTCCTGGGTGGGGTTCGCAGCTCCCTCTGTTGCTCTTGCTGCTCGCTGGGTGCTTGAAAGGCCATTGCTGTTCCCTCCAGGCTTGGGGCCTCCCTCCTGCTTTGCCCCACCTGGTGAGACCAGGTCAGCTCCTCCTCTGGCTCATCAGGCCTTCGTGCCAGTGCTGCCAGCTCCCCTCAGGCAGGAGCATCCCTGGAGGACCCCCAGAGGCCCTTGGGGTGCAGAGGGCAGAGGCACCTCCTGGGGGGCAGGTTGTGGCTCTCTTCCTGCTCCACAGAGTTTCTTTCTCCTCTAGGGAAGCATCTTCAACAGCAGATGCTCTTTCCATCCTTATTAAAAATCACTCCCTGCTGAGATGGACAATCCAAGACATGTTTCACTAGCAGATTTTTTAAAAAAGAGACAACCTTGTGACTTTGAGTCCATTATGGGTTTTCAACCAGGTTTTATCAAGGAGAAAATGTGGGCCCCTTCCCCTGCTCTTTTTTTTTTTTCTGTATATGGAGGGGAGGAGACCTGTGAAATGTCAGGTGAATGCCCCTCTGGTACATCCTGCCAGCTGTGGACCAGAATGTGTCACTTTATTAAAGAGTGTGTGTAGAGTTGCTGGTTTACTCAGAGTATTGTCTCTGGGGGGTGTTAGTTTATTTCATTGCTTTTTTCTGATTTCCTTCTTTTCAGGCTTTTTCTCTTCCTTCCCATCCTGTCTCCCATCTTTGCCCCTCTCTGCTGAATGCCACTGTGCATGCATTTGCCTGCACGTGCATGTATGCAAAGTGCCACTGTGCACACAGGGCCCTAGCTTTGTGCAAACTAAGTTTCTCTCTGTTTCTGAGAAGCCCTAGGTGTCTTCCTCTGTAGCACAGGCAAATACTAATGCTACCTTTAACTTCCAAAAGATAGCCCACTCGCACCTGTTCAGGAGGCAGGTTCACATCTGTCATCAGGCCTGTCCACAGGTCACCATCAGCCATAAGCTGGAGGGAGCAGTGGGGGAGGCTGCAGACCTTTCCCTAGTTCAGGACAGCCCATGTGCCCACCCACAGAGCACCAGGGCACCTGGCCTGCTGGGCCACCCATCCCAGGAGCTTGTGGTGGTCTGAGCAGAAATGCCCACTGCTAGCAGAGCAGTCCCCACATGGGGCAGGAGACCATCCTCACTACAGGAGGATGGTGAGGGAGAAGCAGTGTGTGTTCTTTAACTGATGGCTGAGGAGATTACCCACCTGTGGCTCTTTAAAAGACACCTCTTGGCTCTAGGAGTTGCCACATTCCATGGCTCAGTGCTGCAGCCCTGGCTGTGGTTTGATTCTTGGGTGCCTGGGATGGGGAGATTATGAAAATCACCCTCTACAGGCAGGCACTATCAAGATGATTTGGTTCCCTTTACATAGTCAGCCCTTACCTGGCAGGTGTGGGTGAAGCCAGGGAAGGGGCAGGCATGGGCCATGCCTGAACTGAACCCCAGTTCTGGGAAGTATTTCCCTCTCCAGCAGCCCCACATCCTCCCTGATCTTATTTTGTAATATATATTCACCAACTAATCCATCCAATAGTGGGACCCACCTGCAGACATTTCAAACATGCAACTTTTACATGAAAGAAAAATTTCATTGCTTTTAATTGCCTCATCCAAGATCCCAGGTTTTGGTGTTCACTTGTGTAAGCACTAGCCACATTTGGCTATTAAATTTCAATTAATTAATTTTTTTTTCTTTCAGAGAAGAAGCTGTAAATGTTTTGTAGCTGCCAGCAACTGTTTCCTGTGGAAACCTGGGGTGCCAGCTTGCACAGATCCTGTTCTTTGGGGCTGCATAGCTCCCTTGCTTTGTGTTACTGAGGACTTCCTCTTTGTGCCCTGCATGCACCCCCCTCCAGTTTGGGGCTCTCTAGGTGCAGTGGCCATGATCTCCCCTTGGGGGTCCCTGTGCCCCCAGGTCCTGGGGACTCCGTGATAGGGAATGCTGTTATATCTTTCAAATTTTTGCAGTTTCTCTCCATCTTATTTTAGGAGTCATTTGTATGCAGGCCCATGAGCCCCTTATAGATAAATTTTCATCTTTTAGGATGTTGTGCTTTCATTTATACATTTGTTGAAAATTTGTGAAATTTGTTCTACTTTTTTTGAGAAAGTATAAGAACTGCCCTTTCAAAATAAATAGGAGACACAAGCACAACAGATGATAAGTAAGTTTACTAGGCCTGATACAGAGACTTTCATGCTAAGTTCATATCAGAAACCAAAGCCTAATTAAGTTCCTATCTCTTGTAAAGGGTCCTTCTCCCTGAACCTGAAATTGGGGAGCAACCAATCATAACTCACCAGCTCCCTTTTTTGTTCTGTAGCCTAGTTCCTCTAAGTCAAGGCTAAGCCAAGTAAGGCACTCTGTAAGACTGTATTTTCTTTTTTTTTAAAAGATTTATTTATTTCTCTCCCTTCCCCCCCCACCCCAGTTGTCTGTTCTCTGTGTCTATTTGCTGCATCTTTGTCCACTTCTGTCATTGTCAGTGGCAAGGGAATCTGTGTTTATTTTTGTTGCATCATCTTGTGTCAGTTCTCCATGTGTGCGGCACCATTCCTGGGCAGGCTGCACTTTCTTTCATGCTGGGCGGCTCTCCTCATGGGGTGCACTCCTTGCACGTGGGGCTCCCCTATGCGGGGGACACTCCTGTGTGGCATGGCACTCCTTGCATGGATCAGCACTGTGCGTGAGCCAGCTCCACATGGGTCAAGGAGGAGGCCTGGGGTTTGAACCGCAGACCTCCCATGTGGTAGACGGATGCCCTAACCACTGGGCCAAGTCTACTTCCCAACTCTATTTTCTTTAAGACTACCTTGTTCTGCCTATATGAGCCTTGCTCTTGGGTTGAATGCTGCCTAATTCATGAATCACTTAATAAAGGTGTGAAATCCAAAATGTTAATTACCTGGGTATTTTTTTGCACAGGTTCAGTGATGAGAACAGAATCTGAATGCCACTATGAAGGGCTCTGGAGATAAGACAGAAGAAGGTTCCTGCTGAAACCTTTCAGCATGCTCTCCTCTCCACCATCTATAAGGTTCATGAGTGAGTCCCTCTTGGATCTGAGCTCCACTCATTTCTGTCTGTGCTCTCCAGTCTCACTAGCTTTCAGTCCAAAGGTCAGTGGGTCAATCTTTTTAATGAGAAAATTCAAGTTTTGATCCTGAGTCTCTAGCCTTATGGTTCAGTCCACAGTTTCATGTTTGCTATGGCTAGTTTCTTTGACCTGTGCACAAGTTAAGAAGCAAAATGATAAAGACGGATCCTCATTCTCTTAAAATGTTAATTCTCTATCCTATGGCACACTGGCATATTATCCATATTCAAATATTATGGAGTTGGAAGCTGTACATATCGAACAAATTGGCAATATCTAACAAAGACAACCTAGAATTTTAATGTTAATTATGAGAAACATTCCAAGTAGACAAAATTACTCATCTCAGAGATGTGCTCCCAAATGTGATATCCCAGCCAGTCAAATGAGATGCCTATTTCAACTGATGCTCACAGTATGTTAGCAATATTTTTAAAGTTTCATTAAATGATTCTTTGAAAAAGGCAAGTGAGAAATTAAAAGCTCATGAGATGTCTATGTTTTCTGTATTTCTGTTTTTTATGTTTGATTAGTAGTTTAAATTGAAAGTATAAACTCTGTGTGTCTGTATGTTTGATGCATGATATTTTCCTACATCTGAATATTATTTCCAAATTAACTTATGAAACTCCTGCAAAGAGCTCTATTCAAATTGACTTAGAGATAAGTAAGCATTTACATATAAATTAACACTCCTAATGTTACAGGGAGCCCCATGCACAAGAGTGTACCCCCTAAGGAGAGCCACCCAGGGCAAAAGAAAGTGCAGTCTGCCCAGGAATGGCACCACACACATGGAAAGCTGACACAGCAAGATGACTCAACAAAGAGACACAGATTCCCGGTGCCGCTGATAAGGATAGAAGCAGTCACAGAAGAACACACAGCAAATGGACACAGAGAGAAGACAACGCAGAAGGAGGGGAGAGAAATAAATAAATCTTTAAAAAAATAAGTACAATATAAGCATATAATTTCATTCTACATGGGTGTGTTCTTCCCAACTCCATGTAATTACTGATCAAATAAACTAGAACTATATCTATCAGAGCTTTTATTTTGATTTTATTAATATTTTTATTTTTTGTCTTTATTTTTTAATATTACATTAAACAAAATGAGGTCCCCATATTCCCCCCATCCCCCTCATCCCACTCCTCCCCCCATAACAACAATCTCCTCCATCATCATGAGACATTCATTGCATTTGGCAAATACATCTCTGAGCACTGCTGCACCTCATGGTCAATGGTCCACATTAGAGCCCACACTGTCCTACAGTCCACCCAGTGGGCCATGGGAGGACATACAATGTCCAGCAACTGTCCCTGCAGCACCACCCAGGACAACTCCAAGTCCCAAAAGCACCCCTACATCTCATCTCTTCCTCCCACTCCCTACTCCAAGCAGCCACCATGGCCACTTTCTCCACACCAATGCCACATTTTCTTCAATTACTAATCACAATAGTTCATGAACAGAATATCAGTAAATCCACTCTAATCCATACTCTATTCCTCCATCCTGTGGACCTTGGAATGGTTGTGTCCACTCCACATCTATATCAAGAGGAGACTTAGATTCCACATGGGTGGTTGACCTTCTTCACCTCCATGATTATATTGAAAGAAAAATTATGTTTTCAAGATTGTTACCTTGAAGAGAGTTTCCAAGATCTTTTTGATCATTTAAATACATTTGCAAGATATGTTTTGTTAAAGGAAAATAAAGTTTTGTCTTAAATTTTAAAGTAAAATAAACTGGTTGTTGTAGAAAGAAACGGGAATATGTAGGACAATCATGAGTTGATACAGAAAGTTGAAGGTTTGCAGAAAATGGATTTTATTTGTCATGGCACAGGGTGGCTAAGATTTGATAGGTTTATAAGATTTTTAAGAGTTTTCCCATCAGACAATATCTTCATACAGTGCTTCATACAAAATCACCTCATACCGTGGTTTTCTCTCTGTTCATTTAAAGTTTTCTTGTATTATCTGTCTGTTCTTAATAAGAAGTTATAAAAGGTTTTCCTTAACTGAGTGTCTTGTTTAGAAGGCAAACTTTCTGTATCACCTCTGCTGTATATTTACCTTATCATCCTCTCTTGTTGTAGAGAATAAACCTCACTTTTGAAATAATTATGTTTATTTTACAATCATGCTACCTCCTATCTTTAGTTTTACAACTTTTTATTTTTTTTAAGTTTTTATTGAAGATTATCATTCATATGTGAATATCTATAAATAATAAGTGTATAGTATAAGTTGTGAACTTACAAAACAAACATGAATATCATCATACAGGGCTCCTATATATTACCCCAACAGCAGTACCTTGCATTGTTATGAAACAATTGTTACAAACCATGAAAAAGTATTGTAAAAATATTACTACTAAATATAGCCAATATCTTACATTTGGTGTATTTTTCCCCCAACTCACCCAGTTAATGACACCCTGAATTAGTATTATGTACTTATTATAGTTCATGAGAGAACATTTTCATATTCTGTTAGCCACAGTCCATCTTCTACCACAGGATTCACTGTGTTATACAGTCTCCTGTTTTGTACAATCCACTAAAAGTGTATACTCAGTGGCTCTCACATCCATTGCAAAGTTGTGCTATCATCACCTCAGTCAATTTTAGAACATTTTCACTACTCAAGAAGGAAAAATCCCATATCCCCTTATACCCCTTATTATTGTCCCTTAGAATTGATATATCTTTGCCATTGCTGCAAATATTACAATATTATTGTTAACTCTACTCTGTTATATGTAGATGGTCTCTTCTTGCACATGGCACTTTTTATAATACTTTTTGCACAGGGAGCCCATTTGCCATCTTTGGCAGCCCTAGGTGGGCTGCTCTTGTGGTTACTGGCAACCTACCCTTAGTTCCTGAAAATAAGCATAGCTCAAACAAAAGGACAGGTGAAATTTTCCGGGTGAAATCATCCAGGGGGCACTCCATCCTTGTAGCAGTTCCCCCTCTGTTTATATCCTCTCCTTACTGTTGAGGAGGTTTAGCTTCTGGAGCTGCTTCCTGCTGACTGTGGATGTTGTGACAGGTTCCAGTGGAGGAGCAGAATCTTGCCCAAGCTATGTTAAGGTATACTTGACTGTCAGCATACTGACAACAGAATCGTTCATAGCTCTGGGCTATGATCATTTGCAGTTTAATAGCTTCTAAACTTTTACTCATGAAGTACACCAAGCAGTTAAGAAGGCAGGGACCACATTTTAAGAGCATGATACCAATTATTAGGGGACTTATTATGGGTAAGAACCATGATAATTTAGGCATAGAGTTTTTGATGGATTCTCATATCGATTATGCAGGAGGACTGGTAATGTTATGAAGCTAAATGGCTTGGGTGTTTAGCCCTAGCTGCACTGATGTATTTACCCATGTGCAGCAGGAGATATTGGCTACTGCACATACCCCTCTTTGTTCTGCCAGAAGATGATCTAAGGCCATCTCATTATGCATGACATTTGCTGTGTCTATAGAAACTCGAATTGTTTTGAGAATTGAATCAGTGATATTGACATGTTCTTCTACTGTGGCTGTTAGGTTGCCTCATGATGGGCAAACCTTCCATAGGGAGTTGATAGTCTTATGGTTAACCCTAGCCCAGCTACTTCATATCTAAGGCATGTTTATTTCTGGTATGGCTAGTGGGCTGGTAAATAGAGATACCATGACTCAGATATCCTATAGTATATTGGCTCCTTATCCAAACATTGTTTACACATTCAGACTTGGGGATCAAGCAGTCCTCCTTCTAAGCCTTCAAAAGGCAGTTGAAAATGTATCTTTTTGGTGTACACAGGGCTTTCTAATTGGTTCTTTATAAAATTTGGATTTTTTTTAAAGACTTTGCAGCTGCCTATTGTTTTAATTAGGTCACAGCAGACATTAGATAGGGGACCCAGTTTGTAAGGTAACATGATTCACAAGGCAAGTAGGAGCAAGAATTTTTCTAAGCAGCCCACATCCTTGAGTTTTTATATTTTAGCTCCCACCTTGGATTTAAATAAGTATAGGATAGGTAAATAAAGGCTCCAACTCTTTTGTTCCCCTTTTAGATATTGGCTGTAGCAGTTTGATATTATTGATGAATTTCAATTCTAGGCATATCAGATGATACTGGATTCATAGGTTTACTTAATTAAGGAATTACAGAAACCTCTTGTGCCAGTAGGGCATTGAGTCCCCACCCACCAAAGAATGATATTTAATCAATTACCTAACTTCATATCTTGAGGAAAGAGAAAACTAAACCTAACATTAGTGGGAGGAAGGAAATAATAAAGATCAGAAAGGAGAAAAGGGAGATAAAGCACAGAAAAACAACTGAGAGGATCAATGAAACCAAAATTTGGTTCCTTAAAAAGATTAATAAAATTGACAAACTTTTATCCAGACAAAGAGAAATGAGAGAAGATGCAAATAACTATTTAAGGAATGAAAGTGGGAACATTAACACTCAATTGGCAGAAATTAAAAGGGTTATAAGAGAATACTATGAACATTCATATGTCAATAAACTAGATAATCGAGAAGACATGAACAAATTCCTAAAACATAAAAATAACCTGCTCTGACTCAAGAAGATATAAAAGATCCTAACAGACCTATAAAAGCAAAGAAATTGAATAATAATTGAAAATTTCCCATCAAGGAAAGATCAAAGCCCAGAAGGCTTCAGGGAGAAGTGTACCAAACATTCAAACAAGAATTAACACCAATTCTTCCCAAACTCTTCCAAAAAACTAAAGTGGTAGGAATTCTTCCTAACTCATTATTCCATAAGGCTACTATTGTTCTGATACCCAAACCAGATAGACACATCAAAAGAAAACAAAGAACCACTTCCATATGAATACAGAAGCAAAAATTCCCAACAAAACACTGGCAAATCAAATCAAACTACATATATTATAAGGATTATACTCCATGACCAAAGGTGACTTATCCCCAGAATGCAGTGGTGGGCCAACCTAAGAAAATCACTCACTGTAGTAACACCACATTAAAAACAATGGAGGGAACAATCTATGATCACTTCAATAGCACTGAGAAGCCTTCTGATGAAATCTACCATGATTTCATAATAAAATTGCTCAGAAAAATAGGAATGAAAGGTAACAACCACAACAAGTAAATACAAAAAACTCACAGGTAACATCAAAATCAATGTGAGAAACAATGAAAGCCTGCAATGAAAGAATGAAACCTGAGGTCAGGAACAAGACAAGGATGCCCACTGTTACCACTTCTATTCAAAATTAAAATGGAAGTTCTAGCCAGGGTTATTAGGCAAAAAAAGAGAAAGACATTTAAATCAGAAATCAAAAACTACCACTATTCACAGATGGTATGATCGTTCATATTGAAAATCCCAAAAAATCCTCAAGAAATCTACTAGAGGAAATAAATTCAGAAAAGTTGCAGGGTATAAGATAAACACTAAAAAAAAATCAGTTTTGTTTTTCCATACCCGGAAAAAACACTGTGATATGGGCATTAAACATCAATTGCAGTAGCTGCAACATCTACTCTGCAGTTCATTGGCGTCACCCAGGATAACTAACAAGGAGGTGGGGAAGGACAACCACCATACCAAGGAACCGAGAGAGTCTACAACTGCAAGCAAGAGAGTCCCATCCATCAGCCATAAGGGATTGAAGCCACCTCTCAATTAGAAGTGGAGTAGGTATCCCCATTCCAGAATCGTCAGGATTGGGGAATAAAATATGGATGAGAGTGGACTTACTAATATTCTACTATGAACTTACTAGTATTCCAGCAATGGAAGAAAGTATATCATTGATGTGGAGACAGTGGCTGCTGGAGGTGCTGAAGGCACAGAAAGGGAAAAAGAGGTGTAATATGGGGGCATTTTTGAAACATGGAATTGTCTTCACTGACACTGCAAAAACAGATACAGGCCACTATATATCCTAAAGAATTGAGTGAGACTGAGTAGGAAGAATGTAAACTATAATCCATGCTTCCTGGCAATGCTCCAAATGTGTTCATCAATTGCAATGAATGTACCACATTAATGAAAGAAGCTGTTAATGTGGGGAAGGGTGGGAGGTGTGTGGAATGGGGCATTTGGGAATCCCTTATAGTTTTTGTGTAACATTTTCTGTAACCTAAGTACATTTGAAAAAATAAAAAAATCTTTAAAACATTCCATTCACTATAGCCTCTAAAACAATAAAATCCCTGATAATGAATTTAAATAAAGAGATGAATGACCTATACACTGAAATCTGCAAAGCACTTAATTAAATTTGACCTAAATTATGACCTAATTAATTTTAATTAATTAAAGATGATCTAAATAAATGGTGAGACATTGTGTCCTTGTTTCAGATTTAATATTGTTACAATATCAGTAGTATCTGAAGTGATCTGCAGATTAAATGCAATACCCAAAATGGGGAGAAGGCAATACATTAACATACTGAGTTTGGCTTTGAGACTGGCCACATTTGAGCAACATAGAGGCTCTCAGGAGGTAATTCTTAGGCACACTGCAGCTCTAGGCCTTGTTCTTATCTCAGGTGCACAGGCTCACAAGCATAATCATTAGTATCAAGGGCTCATTGTTGGATCTTCCTTCTTTTTTGGTCTTTGCTATTGCACTTGGGGGATTGTTGCTGTTCCTTTAGGGACTGTGATAGAGCTCCCCTGGCTAGGAACTCAGCACTCCCTCAGTTGTTTTTAATTGTAACAACTATGAAAATATCCAAACATCTTTATGTACCCTGGATATATGGATATATGCCCTGTAGAACTCCCTGCCAACCATGTGTCCCCTGTCAATAACATCCCACACCAGCGTTCCTCCTCTGACATTATTGAACCTCTCTGTGATCCAAAACTTCTTCAAAAATGAAGCCCTATATTGCCAGGTTCCATTAGTAGTAAAATGAAATATAGTGATGAGTTTAAAGGTTAGATATAGAATACATATTAATTTAGAAAAATTAAGGTAAAAATAAATTGGGGTACCAAAAAATTTAAAAATGCAAAAGCTTTATTTTTGATGTTTTGCCTTCCATCACTGCAATAAGTGTTGCCTTGTATGCAAACTGGCAAGGCAACTTCTTCCACCAAGGGATTACTACCAAATACCAGCTGATGATGTAACTAGAAAATGACCTTGAATAAAAGGGTCAACTCGGACCATCAGAATATCTGTCTACATATAATACCAGGAGTTAAAAATGCTTTTTGACCTTGAATAAAAGGAGGAAAGGAAAGAACAAATGAGTTTATGTGGCTATGAGTCTCCAAAAAGAGCCAGGAGGTCATCAGAGTGGTCGCCCTTACGCACATCTCAGCAGAGTCCCAGAGACAGATAAAGAAGATACAACCCCAGGTACTGGTTCTTCTGAGGGCTACAGGGACCAACAGTTTCTGTGGTCATGGCAGATGGAGTACAGTGCCATGTCAGTTGGCCCTACTTTGGAGTTTGTGTTTCTGTGTGATGGAGCTGGACTCAGATCTGATTTTGTCCACAAGCCTCCCCTGTTACTTTTACTGGATCTGTAGTTGGTGCTTGGGTTTAGTGTATACCCAGGGGACCTGAATCTCTGGACTGACCATGTGATAGCCAGGCCCTGAGCCTCAACAGGCTTGCAACTCCTACACTCTGGTTTATTGGACTTACACCATTCTGCTAACATGGAGATGAAGAAGGTGAACCACCACAGCAGGGAGCCAAGAGTGCAGACAACTGAAAGCAGGAGAATTGCATCCAGCATCCATGTGGAATCTAAGCCCTTTCTTGATATAGATGTGGAGTGGACACAACCATTCCAAGGTCCACAGGATGGAGGAATAGAGTATGGATTAGAGTGGACTTACTGATGTCCTATTCATGAACGATTGTGATTAGTAACTGAAGAAAATGTGGCATTGGTATGGAGAAAGTGGTCATGGTGGCTGCTGGGGGCAGGGAGTGGGAGGGAGAGATGTGATGTGGGGGCATTTTCAGGGGTTGGAGTTGTCCTGGGTGGTGCTGCAGGGACAATTACCAGTCATTGTATGTCCTCTCATGGCCCACTGGGTGGACTGTGGGAGAGTGTAGGCTATGGTGTGGGCCATTGACCATGAGGTGCAGTGGTGCTCAGAGATGTATTCACCAAGTGCAATGAATGTCTCATGATGATGGAGGAGGTTGTTATGGGGGGAAAAGTGGGGTGAGGGAGATGGGGGTTTATAGGGACCTTGTATTTTTTTAAGGTAACATTAAAAAATTTTAAAAAGACCAAAAAAAATGAAAAAAATAATAAATGCAATACCTACCAAAATCTCTGCAACCTTTTTTTAGGAATGGAAAAAGGTGATCCTCAAATTCATATGGAATAGCAAGGCACCAACTAGCCAAAACAATCTTTCAGAAGTCTCTAACTATATAATAAGCACACACAACCAAGATATCATCCTAAATTATACAACATAACATAAAAAGAAATGGAAAAAGCTCATCTATTCTCCAGGGGGAAAAATCAGCCAATACAGTCCCAAATGAACCAGAGAAGGAATTATGCGTCAAAGCAGTCTCTGCTCAATTAGAAAGGTAAATACTCTTGGAATGAAAGAAAAGATAGTTCTCAACAAAGAAACATAAACAACAACAAAAATGTAAAAGGAAACTTTAGACCTATATATAAAATATCCAAAATTCAAGGACAACTAACAAGATGTGGCAAAGTAAGGAGTTCCTAGAGTCAGCTCCTGCTACAGGGCAGTTAGTAATCACATGGTGCTATCTAAAGCACCTGTTTGGGTGCTTCAGGAAGCCAGAAGAGTTTCATGCAACATCCTTGAAAGAACAGAAGGAAGGAGACTGCCCATCTGCAGAGAAGATTCAGAAGTAGAGCACCCCATGCCCTGGAAGCTGGTGCCCATCATCCAATGGAGGCACAAGCCACCTCAGGAACTATTCTGCAGCTGGAATAGGAAGCTCCATTTCCCAAAAATGGGGAAAGAAAAGGTAGTTGGGCACCAACTGCAGCTACTGATGAGTAAATTGAGAGGGCTACAGTATATAATCCTAAGAACAGCTGAAGTTTGAACCTGAACAAGTCAGAAAGAGGCTGGGAGTTGCCATCTTAACTCCATGCTGGGCACAAGGGGAAGCAGGACAGAATAAAAATCCCAGTGCTGGTAGGGACCAGCACCTTTCCATCCAGATCAGATTGCAGCTCTAGCATAGGACCCAGCCTCACCTCCAGCAGGGAGGAAGCTGGGGGACCTGCATTAGCCTCTTTGGGAAATTACCACTCAAGTTGAGTTGCCAGTGAATATCCTACTATAGCAGCACAAGCTGCCCCAAGAGCTATCCTCTGGCTAGAAATGGAAGCTCCTTTTTCCCAAAAACAGGGGAGGAAGAGAGTTGGCCACTGATTTCAGCTACTGATTAGTAAATTCAGTTTGCTAGAGTCTAACCCTAAGAACAGCTAAAGGATGAACCTGTCCAAGTCAGAAAGAGGCTGATGACCACCATTTTAACTCCACCCCCAGCAGAAGGGGAAGCCAGGTTGACCGAAAATCATGGTGAACATAGAGACCTGTTTCTTTCACCCAGATCAGCCTGCAGTCCTATCCTAGGCTTCAGCCCCACCTCTGGCAGGGGGGAAACTAGTGGACCCTGTACCAGCCTATCCAGGTAACTGCAGGAACCTTTAGCTGACATGGACTGAATAACTGGAAGTCTACCAGGACAACTGTGGTCATCTTGGACCTGCAATACATAGATTGCTGCCCATGCCTGCAGTTCTGTCCCTGCCCCAGGCAGGGGTGAAAGGGGCATGAAGCTTCATCAGTTTCACTGGGCAGCCACAGTCACAGCCTGCATAACTTGAATTATTCCACACAGCTGTGATTCTGTCCCTAGTCCTGGCAAAGGGGAAAGTTGAGAGAAGCTTCATAGGTCCCTGGGTAATGAGGGCAGCTTAAGCCTCCACAGCTTAGAGCACCAACTACATCCTTGGCTCCTACTGCACAACCAGCAAAGGAGAAAGGGCAGAAAGCCATAAACTAAAGAGGAAAATCTACACCCAGAATAAATACTCTACTACACCAGATGCCAATACAACAAAAAATTATAATCCACACCAAGGAACAGGAAGATATGGCCCAGTTAAAGGGACAAGATAATGTTCCAAGTAACAGAAAGGATTTGAGACAACTAATCATAGAAGTTCAAACAAATCTCCTTAATAAATTCAATGAGATGGCTAAAGAGATTAAGGATATTAAGAAGACACTGGAGGAGCACAAAGAACTTGAAAGCATACATAGCAAATTAGCAGATCTCAGAATGAAAGGTGCAATAAATGAAATTTAAAAACATTGAAATCATATAAAGCAGATTTAAGGAGGCAGCAAAAAGGATTGGTAAGCTGAAAGAAATGGCCTCTGAAAGTGAACATACAAAAGAACAAATGAGGAATGGGAAAAATTGAACAAGGAAACAGGGAAATAAATGACAGCAAAAGATGTACAAACATACATGTCATGGGTGACCCAGAGAAGAAGAAAAGGGAAAAGGGGCAGAAGGAATATTTGAAGAAACAATGGTAGAAAATTTCCCAACCCTATTGAAGGACATAGATATCCATGTCCAAGAAGCACAATGTACTCCCATCCAAAAAAATCTGAATCAACCAACTCTGAGACACATACTAACCAGAATATCTGATGCCAAAGACAAAGAGAATTCTGAGACCAACGAGAGAAAAGCAAAGCATGACATAAGGGATACCCAATAAGATTAAGTGCTGATTTCTCTTCAGAAACCAGGGAGAAAATAAAACAGTGGTCTGATATATTTAAGATACTAAATATAGAAGTAAAACTTCCAGCCAAGGATCTTATATCCAGCAAGACTGTCTTTCAAAACTGAGGGTGAGATTAGAATATTCACAGATAAACAGAAACTGAGAGAATTTCTAACCAAGAGGCAAGATTTTCAAGACATACTAAAGGTTATGCTAGACCCTGACAAGAAAAGACAGGACAGAGAGGCCTGGAAGAGAGTCTAGAAATGAAGATTATATCAATAAAATTAAAAGAGGGGAAAAAAAGGTGAAAATAAAATACAGCAGATAAAACTCAAAAAGTCAAGAAAAAACTTAACCAATGATGTAAGGCACTTGTATTCATAAAACTGCAACTCAATGTTAAAAAAAAAATCAAAAAAGTTCTAAATAACTGGAAGAATATTCCATGCTCATGAACTGGAAGACTAAATATCATTAAGATGTCAGTTCTACTCAAATTGATATACAGATTCAATGCAAGCCTGATGAAAATTCCACCAGAATTTTTTTTAATTGAAAACACAATTATCAAACTTATTTGGAAGGGTAAGGGATCCTGAATAGCCAGGAACATCTTAAAAAGGAAAAGCGAAATCTCACCTCCAGACTTTAAATCATATTTCCTAGATATAGTGGTTTAAAAAAAGCATGGTACTGCCATAAAGACAGACACATAGACCAATGGAATCAATTTGATGGTTCAGAAACAGACCCTCACATGTATGGTCAAGCCATTTTTTACTAGCCTGTCAATCCCACACAGCTCAGGCAGAATAGTCCATTCAACAAATGGTGCTGAAAGAACTTGATATCCATAGCCAAAAGAAGGAAAGAGGACCCCTATCTCACACTTTATCCAAAAATTAACTCAAAATGGACCAAAAACCTAAAAATAAAAGCAAGAACCATAAAACTTCTAGAAAAAATGATAGGAAAGTATCTTCAAGATATGGTGGTACATGGTAGATTCTTAAAGGAGATAAGAGGAGGACTGAGATGGACTACTGATGGTTAATGTACATAAGTTTTAATTAGCTTTGCTGTGAAAGTGTGGAAATGTAGAGAGCGGATGGTAACACATAGTGAGTAAAAGCTAGTTTATAAATGGGGATGTGGCTGAAAATGGTAATCTAGATATGAAATGCCAATTGACAGAATGCTAAAGAATAATCTAGGAACCCTGAATAGCACAGCAAACCAAGAAGTAGATGAGAATTGTGTTTGATGGTACAAATGCAAGAGTGTCCTTTGTTAGCTAAAGCAAATGTACATCACTACTGTAAGGTGGTGGGAATGTGGAGAAGTATGGGAAAAATACAACTGGAGTGACCTATGGACTCTGATTAGCAGTAATAATATAATATTGTTGCATCTATGCCAAAGATGTACTGTGTTGATAATGGGGCAGTATGGAAAATGTATGCCAAATGTACACTATGGTCATGGTAACAATCAGATGATATTATCTTATCTGTAACAAATGTTCAGATAGAGGGGTGTTGTTTGGGGATTCTGTACATGTGCATGATTGTTTTATAAGTTTACAACTTCTGCCATAAAAATATAGTTAAAAAATAAAAATAGGGTAGGTTGGGGGGAAAATACACCAAATGTAAGATAAGAACAACAAGATTCTGACAAAAATCTTTCATAATTTGTAAAAAACATCTCATGAAAATGCAAGGTGTTGGTGGAGGGTTGATGTATGGGACACCTGAATGATGTTACACATGTTTGCTTTCTAACTTCACAATTTTTACCATACTTATTATTTATGAAAGATCATATATAAATGATATAAAGATAATAATAGGGTGGGTTGGGGAAAATACTTTGGTTAGTAGTAATATTGTGACAATGCTCTTTAATCATTAGGTTAAAATGTTTAACAATTCAAGGTATTGGTGATAGGGTGAGGTATGAGAGTCCTGTATCATGTTATATATATATTTGTTTTGTAAATTCACAACTATTAGTATACACTTAATGTTTATATATGCTTATGTATGAGTGGTATACTCTAATAAATTTTTAAAAAATGTTTTAAAAAGCATGGGACCCACTGAGTCCATCACTCTCCTTTCTGGGGAACAGGATTGGAAGGAGACTATCTGGGGAGTCAGGCAAGCTAAAATTAGATTCAATTATAAAACAAAGTTGAAAAATTAGGTATTTTTTTTTATCACCAATTTACAGATGAGGAATAGGTACAAAGATCTCAAAGTACTTTTCCTGAAGTGACCCACCAAGTACATGTCAGGATCTAAGTACAGGGAAGTCTGACTTAAGGTAAACCACTGTGGAAATGACTTCACAAGAGTCACAATTCCATCCAAGTTGGGCCACCCTCAAAGCCCATGGTGAGCCTCAACTACATTCAAGGGCTGCAAATATGATGGTCTGAAACCACCTACCCAACAAGGAGGGTCATCATAGAGATGGTGGAAAGAGCCACCGTCTCCACCCTTTACACTTTATTAAATAAAGTGGGTGCATGGTGACTGTTTAGGACTGTTTAGGTGGTCCAGTGAGCAAGAGATAAAGAATCAGCAAATACAACTTGAAGAAGAGGGGTCAATGGTAGGATAACAGAGCAGGTAAGAAAGATGCTGTGAGTGGATTAAGTTCAACCTGCTGCCCACATAGGATGTCCCAGGTTTGGTTCCTGGTGCCTCCTAAAAACAAACAAGCAAACAAATGAATAAACCAACTCAAGGGAGCCTATGTGGCTCAGTGGTTCAGTGCCAGCTTCCCACATACAAGGTCCCAGGTTCAGGTTCAATGCCCAGTCCTGGTACCTAAAAAAAAAAAAAAAAAAAAGGTTACCTAAGTCAGAGAAGACAAGACTGGAGATGGGGATCAAAGGAGGAGGAGGAAGCAGGCAAATGGTGAGGGGCTATTTCCACATCAAGGATATAGCCAGTGACAAGTGGAGAAGGAAGAAAGAGCTTGATCACTCAATTATCTCCAAGGGAGTTGGGCATGACAAAAAAAAACATTAAAAATGTGCAAAGTATTTAAATAGACATTTCTACAAAGAAGATACACAAATGGTAAATAAGCATATGAAAAGATGCTCAAGTCTATTAGCCTTTAGGGAAAGGCACATCAAAGCATGATGAGCTATCCTTCACACCCACTCAAAAGGCTATTATTTTTTAAATTGGAAAATAGCAAGTGCTGGTAAGGATGCATATAAATAGGAAACCTCATACACTGTTGGTAAGAATATAAAATAATGTATTGGCTGTGGAAAACAGCTTGGCAGTAACTCAAAAAGTTAAACTAAAATTACCAAATGACCTGGCAATCCCATTTCTGCATATATATCTAAAAGAATTGAAAGCAAGGATTCAGACAGGTATTTGTATGTCAATGTTCAGAGCACAATAAAGAAAGGATAGAAGCCAAATAACTACCAGCAGATGAATGGATAAACAAAATGTGGTGAATACATACAATGGAATATTATTCAGCTTTAAGAAAGAATGAAGTCCTGATGCATTCGTCAACATGGATGAACCATCAGGACATTACATTCGGTAAAATAAGTCGGACACAAAAAGACAAATATTGTATGATCTCACTGATATGAACTAAGGATAAGAAGCAAACTCACAGATTTAGAATCTAGAATGTAAGTTACCAAGGGATACAATGGGTTAGAGAATGGAAAACTGATACTTAAATTGTGCAGAATCTCTATTTAGGTTGATTATAAATGTTTGGGAATGGATAGTGGTGACGGTAGGACCTTACTGTGAATTATATGTTTGTGAATATGGTTGAGAGAATTTGTTTAAGGTCAAGTACGTTACTCGAAGGAAAGCTAAAAGCCTAAAGATGGGATTGTTTAACTAAGTGAATCTGTTATGGATGATGGACTGAGGTTAACAAATATAAGATTGCTCTTTCATGAATTATAACAAATGGATGACACTATTACACATTGTTAATAATAGGAAGGTAGATGGAAAAAAAACCTAATGTAAACTAAGGATTATAGTTATCAGTAATATCTTATATTCTTTCATCAAGCCTCACAAAGCTGACACACTAATGCAAAGAGTCAACAATAGAGGGATACATGGGAACATTGTATTTTTTACATGAATTTTCTGTAAACATACAACTTCCCTCATTTTAAAAAAATTGTATAATTTAAGAAAGCATTATGCTAAATGAAGGAAACTAGATGCAAAGTACCATATATTCTATGATTTCATTAATATAAAATGGAAAGATAAATTTATAGAGATGAAATTTATAGTGGTTATGGAGGGCTGGGGAATGATAGAGGGATTAAGAGGTGACTTCTAAGGAGTATAGGGCTTTCCTTCTAGGAGTAATGAAAATGTCCTGAACTTGATTGTGGTGAGGAATGCACACATCTGTAATTATACTAAAGTACACTTAGGATAGCTTATATGGTATGTAACTATATCTCAATAAAACTGCTTTTAAAACTTGGAGCACAGATTGTGGAGGTTCTTGTAGTCCAGTGTAATAGCCTTGCATTTTACTGTAAACTGGGAAAGTGTGGGGGTTTCAGTAAAGAAAAACAAGGGCCAAGACTTGCCTGAGGTTTTAACAGGATCATTCTGGCTGCTAGGTAAGAATGGACCACAATGGCAAGTAGGTCAAAAGGCAGACTAGTTAGGGAGCTATCACAGCAGTCCAGGCAAGTGATATGGTGGATTAGACAGAGCAGCAGCAGTTAGGGAAACCAGGTGGTCGGGTTCCACACTTATTTGAAGTAGCTGTTGCTGGATTACTGTGGGGTAAGAAAGTGACACAATCCCAAGTCCAAAAGACAGAGGAATGAACAATCAGGAGGAATGCACCTATGGATAAGTAGACTATTATTATTCTAATAATGGAAGAACATAACATTAATATAAAGACAGTGGACACAAGAGGTTCTGAGGGGAGGGAGAGGGAAGAATAGGCATTACATGGGGCATTTTTCAAACACTGGAATAATTTTGCATGATACTGCAATAACAGATACATGTCATTATACATTTTCTCAAACTTACAAAAATGTGCTGTGCAAAGTGTGAAACAATGCAAACTATAGACCATGCTTGACAACAATGCTTCAATATGTGCTCATCCCATGAAACAAATGGACCACACTAATGAAGGATAATGTATATGGGGAAAATTGTTAGGGGGAGGGAGTAGGGTATATGGGAACCCCCTATATTTTTGATGGAACATCTATGGCAACTAAAGCTCCTTTAAAAATAATGAAAATAAATTTTTTTTAAATTGTGACACTGAAGCAGAAGTATCAATGGGGTTGTGATGTTAGGCAAGAGAAAGACTGGGGTATCATCAAAACTAGTTGATATTTGAAAACATGGAAAGAGATTCTGAAGAGAGAGTGCATTGAATGAGATCCATAAAAAATAAAAATGATACACGGCTCTTCACCAAATTTTAAAACTACAGATCTGAAAAAAAGAAACAATAAAGGCAAACTACAGACAGAGAATAATATTTGCAAACTTAACTATGACAAAGAAAGAACACATACCTAGACTATCTGAAACTGATATCTAGAACAGCTATCTACAATATTGGGAGTGGATGTGGCTCGAGCAGTTGAGTGCCTGCTTCCCACAAGAGGTTCTGGGTTCAGATCCAAGTACTTGCTAAAATAAACAAAAACAAAAAACAAGCAAACAAAAAAATTTCAGGGGAGCCCATGTGGCTTGGTGGTAGAGGGCTGGCTTCCCACTAATGAGGTCCTGGGTTCAACCACTGAGCCAAATATCAAAAAAAAAAAAAAAACAACCCACAAAAACACAGATATCTAGAATAAATCAAAAGAATTTCCAAAATTCTCAAAATTTAACCATGAAAAAACAATCCTGGGAAGTGGCTGTGGCTCAATCACTTGGGCTCCTGTCTACCATATGGGAGGCCCTGGGTTCTCATCCCAGGGCCTCCTTGTGAAGGCAGGCTCACCCACAGGCTGAGGATCGCTGCCTCGCCCACAGGTACTGCGGAGAGCCAACTCAGCCAGGTCATGCAACAAAGGAGGGAGACAAGCAAAAAAACCCACAGAAGAGTGTGCAGAGAATGGACACAGCAAGCAAGCTGCGAGGGTGGAGGGGAAACTTAAAAATTAAAAAAAAAAACAATCCAATTAGAAAATGGGCACTATATATGTGCAAACATTTCACCGTAGTAGATGAATGGATGGGAAATAAGTACAGGAAGAGATGCTGGATATAATTAGTCATTAAGGAAATGCAAACTATACCATTATGATATGCAACTACACACTATTAAAACAACTAAAACATAAGGTGACAATACCAAATGCTGGTGAGAATGCAGAAAAACTGAATCACTCATACATTGCATAAGGGAACATAAAATGGTACAGTCACTCTGAAAACTAGTTAGCAGTTTCTTACAAAACTAAACATAAACTTATCATACAGCCCAGTGAGTGCACTCCTGCACATTAATCACATAGAAATCAAAACATATGCCCAAACTAAAGCCTTAGTTTGTTGTTTGAAATGATCTGATCAAACGGATAAATCTCTAGCTAGGCTAACCAAACATAAAATAGAGAAGATAAAAATTACCAATACCAGGAATGGAAGAGGTGTCATCACTACTGCTTCCACAGACATTAAAAGGATAATCAAACAAGACTATGAACATCCTTAGGTCCAATAATTTTATAACTTAGATGTAATGACTCAAAAGTTCTTGAGAGATGCAAATTATCAAAACTCACACAAGAATAGATCATCAGAATAGCCCTATAGCCATTAAAATTTTGAATCAATAATTAATAACATTCCAAAAAATAAAGGACCTGGTTCAGACAGTTCAAAAGCAAATTCTACCAAACATTTAAGGAAAAATGAAACCAATTCTTCACAATCTCTTTCAGAAACAATGCAAAGGGAACCTTTCCTAACTCATGAGATAAGGCCAACATTAGCCAATGGCAAAACCAGAAAAAGATATTAAAAGAATGGAAAAGCACATACCAATATTTCTCATGAATATAAAAACAAAATTTTGTCCCATTGCCTGGGATTGTCCAGCTGACTAGGGGTCTCCTAGAAGGAAAATTCACATAACAGGACATATTACAAATGCCTATAATGATCCCTTCCCAGAATCTTATTATTGTGTATTTTGTAGGAAAAACACTCATTTTAATAAAAATCAAATGTTGAAAAAGGTACACAATGAAAGGTAAGCCTCCCTCTCATCCAGCCCGTTCCCTCCATTCTACCTCTGCCCAGACACCCACTTACCAATTTCACACACCTCCTTGCTGAATAAGCCATCCAGACACAAGTATATATGCCTGTGTCTCATTGCACACCCTATGTTTTACAAGTTTTTTTAACTTAAATCATTCAGTCATTAAGTCAACCTTTCTTAAAGAAATGCTCAAAATAGACCTAATAGCTTGACCATGTAACATAAAGTCACATCAGGATACTCTTAGTGAGAGGGGGTGACATGACAAGGCAGGACAAAGGACATAAAACAGAACTGCCCTCAACAAGGGGGAGCACACAGTCATCCTGGAGCCATCCATCTGTTTAACAGCTCTGTGGAAACCCAGTTCATGGACTTTCTTTAATTGACAAATCAGTGATCTGGGGTCCCCCAGGTCCACCCAGATGAAAGCACCACCTCCCGCTCCAGCAGCAGGAGGTCCAGTATTAAAGGATGAGACTCAGCACAGGTCTGCACCCTCCCCAGTGCACAGGACTAACACCTCCTGCAAACATTCCCAGGGTACAGAGCTCAAGGCTGCCTAGCACCTGAGCAGCCACAGCCATCACCAAAGGCCGGGCTGAAGGAGCCTGGACACCACCTGCCAAGGCCTGCAGCCTGGAGCTGAGCATCATGGGAGGGAGGGCCGGGGCAGCTTTCAGCACTGCCCATGTGCAGGCCCCACCCAGACCTCAGGGCCCACCCAAGGCCTCCAGACTGGGGATGGCCCCACCCACTTCCTGCTTCAGGCACCCAGGGTTCAGCTAGTGGATCATCAGAACCATTCCTCAACTTCTGAGTGTTTTTCTTTAATCTTTAACATTCTCCATTTAATATTTCAGCCCTTTCAGCTTTTCACTTTATCTACTCAAGCATTATCTTGTCACCCTATTTCTTAAGAGATCATACTTCAATTTTGAGCTGTATTTCCATTTTTCTTATTTCTTCTCATTCACTTTTTGAGTTTTTTTAAATTTATGATATCTTATCATGTATTATTTCATTTACTTAATGCCTGTTCTCTACTTTTCAGAAAGTATACTTCAGTACATAATATAGATCACGACAAAGAGCTTTCATTCATTTGTTGTGGATTACTCAGCACCTACGCCTTTTCTCCCTGTATTACTTTGATACTTGAAAATAACAATGTTTTTTCTCTTGGTTTTCATGATTAAAAAAATTTTATAGACAGAAGTGAAACTGAAAATAGCTTTCTAACAATACAGCTCTGTTTCTCTTTCTACAGGTTTTATGAAATATTTTAAAATATGGAAGCTTTCTTCCTGATATTTTCAGATTCTATACTTCCACCACTCTTCCAAGAAGGGTCTTCACTCAGTTCATTACCTCTACTGCACCTTTTCTTGTCTATTTTCTTTCTCCACCTGACTACTGAATGTTCCTTTTACATGTACTCCTCTCTTGAGAAACATTACCACGTTGCCAAAATCTAGTCATTCTCTATACATCTATAGATTTTCAAAATCAATGATCTATAAAAGTCTATATATATTCAAAAGCAATATGTCTATGTTATTTCAATAAGTTATACTATATTTCATTTCTGAATTAGTCTTGTTTTTGTATATTTAATGTATTGTATTCCTACAATCATTAGATTTTAGTTTCTTATACTTTATGACTACAGTTATTTTCTATTTAGTTTTAAATGAATCTATTTTCATACACATTTGGTGTTAGCAATCATGGTTCATATTCAGCAAATTCTGAAAATTATTTATTGCTTTAGATTCATAATCCAATAGGTTCAGCATCATTTATATCTGGACTACAATATTACCACCATATGGCTTGATACCTATCATCAGACACACACATGGTCCTCAAGGATTCTGGCTAATACTTGTTCTTACTCCAATTAAAATACTATTTTATAAATAACCTGAGGAAAGAAAAATTCATTTAATAGGGTTTATTGAATTTTTAAAATTTAAGAACACATCAAAATATTTCAGGCATAGTCTATCATGATATTATTAAACCTTGAACATATGGACATTAGCAAGAATTAAGTTCTTCAAAACCACAAAAATGTAGGTATCCTACAACTAACTCACATTCCAGGATTTCAGAAATGCACGCACAGGATGCCTATAATCTGGAGACTTTCTGCTGCTCACTACGTGTATGGTCATTTGTGGAAGTCATTCTACTCTGTTCACAGCTGCATTTAAAAAATCCATGGCTAACATTACACTCAATAGTGAAATACTGAAGATCTTTCCCAAGAGTTCATGAACAAGATAAGTTAACAAACTTTCATCACTGCTTTTCAACATTGTACTAGCCAGAGCAATTGGGTAAGAAAAAGAAATAAAGTCATCCATACTGCAATGGAAGAAGGAAAGCTATCCCTATAGATGACATACTCCTTTAAATACATAATTCCAAAGAAGCCACAACAATACTAATGAAACAATAAGGGCATTAAGCAAACTTGCATAGTAGGAGATAAAGGCACAAAAGTCACTTTCATTTAAACAGCACAGCAAAAAAAAAGTCCATTCAATTAGCTGCTAACAAATAAAATAGCTAAAATGACTTTAATGAAAGGATAAAACACATGAACAGTAGCAAACAACTGAATGAAACTAAAGAAGACCTAAACATATGGCAAAACATCCATTGTTCAACAATGATAAGACTGTATTGTTCTAATATCAATACTACCCACAGGGAACTACAGATTCAATATAATAGTTATAAAAATCCCAGCAGCCATTTTTGTTTACAGAAATGGAAAAACCAATTCTCCAATTTAAATGGCTTCAATAAGTATCTTTAATAGAGAAAAAAATCACCTTTCTCCCTTGTGTGACTGTGATAGACTAATTTATATAATATGAGGAGGGCTTTCATTGAGATCTGGTTGACTTGGGTAGGAATATGTGGGATTCTCTGAGGGATATTGGGGTTCACAGAAATTTGAGTCCTAATTCTCCCTGTTAATGGAGGGCAAAATTTTCCTGTAAATTTCATGAGGACTCAGAGGCCAGGATGTGGAATATCTCTGAGTACAGAGCTATGTCTCCACTGGCATATTTTCATTCAGGCTGGGTGCAGTTTTTGGTTCTCAGAAGGAAGTAGAGGTCTCTGAAAACACAATAATTGACCAAGTCCCCTCCTCTTTATATGCTAAATCACAGGATCTGCAGTGAGTTAAGCATGAGCAAAGGTATGAAAATTCACTCAACATCACTAGTGACCAGTAAAATTAATAAGAAAACTAGAAGGTCTCACTGCTACATCTTCTGAAGTGCACATGATCTGGGAGAGGAAGGACTGAAATAGGAAGGTGCACACTCCAGGCTGCTGAGGGAATTGTTTAGCTCTTTAGTCAGGGAAACACCTGTTGTTGACCACCTCTAGAGAAGTTCTCACATCATTCTACTTTTCAACTCCAGAATTTCTATTTCCACTAAATTTATACTTTCTAGCCCTTTATTGATATTCTCTACTTGGGGAGACATAATTCTCATGTTTTCCTTTCTGTCACTGAGCAGATTAAAAATTTGTAGATGCACTAATCTGGAAAATGGTGTCGATGGAAGTGGGTACTGCTCATCTCTTTTGAAAAAAAAAATGGGAGAGAGGGGGCAAGGGCCTAACTTGAGTGAGCTGTTTTGGGAATCCAAGGAGCAAGAGGCAGCAGGCATCATTCAGGAGGGAGATGAACAAAGAGATAAAGAGCTCAAAGGAAAACCATGAGGTGTTCACCCCTGTGGTTGGAAAAGGTGGTGGGCAAGCCCCACCCTCAAGGCAAATAGCCTCCACGGACCCCCTGGCCCTCAAAGGCCAGCTGAGGGGGAGGGAGCATTCCCTGGGAAGAAGCGGGTTTGCTGCAGGGTGGGCAGTGGTTTCTCTTCTGTGGGTTTGGAAACCTCAGCCCCCTTTGAATCTCAGGGAGGACATCAGCCAGCACTGAGGTGGCCCTGGGGAAGAGTGGAGGGGGAATCTGCTCAGGCAGGCTGTCACACCCAGCCACCCTGGGAGAGAGAAACTTGATCAAGGAGGGGCAGGGATGGGCACCCAACTAGCCCAGCCCCTGAAAGCTGTTAGAAAGTCCAACTCTTAAGGGAAACAGGGCCAGGAAGAACCAGACAAGCTTCCAAAAGCCTGTTTAGCTCATAGAGCTGCTGCAGCACAAGAGGGAAGCCCCTGCCTTGCATGTAGGTGCCTGGTTGGAGCCCTGGTACCTCCTGAGTGAAGGGATCCAGAGAGAGTAGGCACACAGTGAGCACCTCATGATAGGGACATAAGGCTGAGATTCTATTGTTTTTTTAATGGTTTCTTGGATTTTTTTCTTTTTCCTTTATTTCACTTGGTAAAACTGGATGCATCACCTGTGGAAGGCAGGCTGTAAGTGACTGACTGATGAACACCAGCAGCCTATGAGGTCTCTGGGGGCCTAAGGGGGAAGGCTGCTCTTCCAGGGTGGCTTCTTTGTTACTCTTTTGTTTTCTTTGTTCTTTGTTCCTTTTTCTAAACTTATTTTTCAACCTATTTTATTTCTCTTCCTTTTGTTTTTCTGCCTTCTGATTTCTGTTGCTTTTCTTTCATTCTACCAGTTCTTCTTTGGTCTTCATTTTTTCATTTTCTCTCTTTCCTTCTACGGTCTTCTGATGTGCTTGGCATTTTAATTCATTCTATTTTTTTCTATTTTCATTCTTGTTTAATTTTTTCTATTCCAACTCTTTTTATTCTTATTCCTTTGTATTTTTTATGTTTTTTTACTTATATTCCTTAGTTTCCTAGCTCTTATGCAGTTCCTCTTTAAGTTTTTTGCATTATTATTACTATTATTCTTACCTCTTTCCTTTCCTATGGGTCTAGCATTTTTTTGCCAAGGGAATAGAGACAACTGGGAGGATATTCTAGAGGACCAAACATAAAAAACAACTTTAAAAAAAATGATTTATTTTTTTCTCTCCCCTCCCCAGCCCCCATTTGTCTGCTGTGTCCATTCACTGTGTGTTCTTCTGTGACCTCTTCTATTCTTAGCAGCAGCACCAGGAATCTGTTTCTTTTTTATTGCATCATCTTGTTGTGTCAGCTCTCCGTGTGTGCAGCCTGCACTTTCTTTTGTGCTGGGTGGCTCTCCTTATGGGGCACACTCCCTCCATGTGGGGCTCTGCTACTTAGGGAAAACCCCTGCATTGCACAGCACTCCCTATGTGCATCAGCACTGTCCATGGACCAGATCCACATGGGGCAAGGAGGCCTGGGGTTTGAACAGTGGACCTCCCATTGATAGGTGGATGCCCTATTCATTGGGCCAAGCCCACTTCCCCCCAAAAAACAGCCTTGAGGACTGCCAGGAAAAAGGATGAAGAAGGTAGGTAGAGACTTACAAGCCTACAAAAAAAAAGCACCCAGAAGGCAGGTACCTATCTAAAGGAGGGGCTCTGGATATTTATAGAACAGGAAGGTGCTCTGAGTCATCTGGAAGGTACTGGAAAGATAAAGAAGAAAACCAGGAGTTGCTCACCCCTGTGGCTGGGAATTGCACATGTACCCCACAATCCTGGCAAGTAGCCACATGGCCCCCAGCTTGCTGCTGCCAATGGACTGGGAAGGGGTGTTCCCTGGGAGGAAGAGGGGTCTGGCAGATGCTGCACAGTGGTTTCTTTGTGGTGAGTTTGGCCAGCTCAGGCCCCTTGGAATCTTGGAAGAAACCCAAATCTGCCTGGGAGAGGGGAGGCAGGATCCCTTAAGGCAGGCTGTCACACCCAGATGCCCTCCTGAGGAGAGAAAGCCATTAGACTAGAGAGGGGCTGGGCACAACTGCCTATCAGCAGGACTCTAGCAAGTACAGAAGTCTACAAACACCTGGGGAAGGTGGCACCTAGCTCTCTAAAGACCCATTAACTTAAGGAGACAATTTAGCTCAGTGGAGGGAGTCCTGCCTTGCATTTATGAGATCCCTGGTCTAAGGTGTGACCCAACTGGTTATCAGGCATCAGCTAGTAGTTTATAACAAGGAATATGCTGGCACTCTTTCTGATTTAAGTGCTCTTGGACCTGTTATTTCTTTGCTTTAAAAAAAGTCCCCCTTCTTTATTTTAACTTTTTAAATTTTAATCACTAAAACTGGGTCCATCACCTGCCTGCAGAAGGTAGGCTGCAGGGTGAATGATGAACACCAGCAGCCTGAGAAGCTCCTTAGGGGCCTAAAGAGAAGGCTGTCTTTCTTCAGTTGTTTTGTTGTTCTTGCTGCTGCTGTTTTGTTTTTTTTTGTGGTGTTCCCCTCGCTTTGTCCCCCCAATTTTACTTTTACTGATTTTTTTCTACCTACATAATTTCTTTTCTTTCCTTCATTTATCTATCTTCTGTTTTCTGTTCTTTTTCATGCACCTTGCCTATTTTGCTTGGTCTTCAATTTAAAAATTTTTTTAATTTCTTTTTCACCTCTCTACTCATCATTCCAGGCTTTTAATTCATTATTTTTCTCTATTTTTTCTCATTTCATTTTTTATTCCACTTTTTAAAACTTATTCCACTGTCCTTAAGATTTTTCACTCATGTGGAGTATTTATTTTCCTAGGTCTTGTATGACCCCTATTCTACCTTTTATTATTATTACTCCTATTATTATTCTTTTCCTCTTCTTATCTCTTTCCTTTCCTCTGGTCATATTTTTTTCAAGACAACACAGACAAGGAAATACAATAAGAGGAATGAAGTGTCAAAGTGAAAACTTACAACATCCAAAAACAATAACAAAATAAAACACTAGAGCAGAAAGAGAAGCTAACCAACTGAATAAACCCATCAAGATAAACAGATGCCTAGACACCAACAAAAAAGTATGGCCCATACTAAGAAACAGGAAGACATGGCCCAGGCTAATGAACAAATTGAAAAAAAGGAGGAAATACAGAACAATCAAAGATGTCCAAATATCATGAGTCAACTTAATGAAGTGAAGGAAGAGACTGAGGATATTAAAAAGAAACAGGGGGAAGTGGATTTGGCTCAACAGATACAGCATCTGCCTACTACATGGGAGGTCCAAATTTCACACTCAGGGCCTCCTGACCCATGGGATGAGCTGGCCCATGTGCAGTGCTGATGTGTGCAATGAGTGCCAAGCCACACAGGGGTGTCCCCCTGCATAGGGGAGCCCCATGCACAAGCAGTGCACCCCATAAGGAGAGTTGCCCAGTGTAAAAAAGTGCAGCATGCCCAGGATGGCGCCACACACAGAGAGGTGATGCAGCAAGATGATGCAACAAAAAGACACAGATTGTCAGTGCCACTGACAAGAATACAAGTGGACACAGAAGAACACACGGCAAATAGACACAGAGAGGAGACAACTGGGGGGAGGGGAGGAAGGGGAGAAAAATAAATAAAAAATAATCTTAAAAAAAGACACTGGGAGAATATACTGAAGAAATTGAAAACATGCATACATAAAAAGATAATGGATATGATGGTGATTAATGGCACAATGCAGGAAATCAAAAATACACTGAAAGCACAAAACAGCAGATGTGAACAGACAGAGGAAAGACTCAATGATGAGGAAGGCAGTACATCTGAAATCAGACAGCAAAACAGAAGGATGAAAAGACAAAAAATCCAGCAGGGACTTAAGGATTTGAATTGCAGAAACATATGCACTGTAGGAATCCCATAGGGAAAAGAGAAGGAAAAGGGGACAGAAGGAGTGCTGGAGGAAATGATGGCTGAAAACTTCCCAACCCTACTGAGGGAAAGGGATGTACATGTCCAGGAAGTACAGCACAACCCAAAAAGTATAAATCCCAACACCTCTGCCCAAGACATATACTTGTCAAATTGTCCAAAGCTCATGACAAAGAGAATACTGAAAGTAGCAAGGGAAAAGAGATCCATCACATACAAGGGAGGCTCAAAAAGATTAAGTGCTGATTTCCCATCTGAAAGCATACAGGCAAGAAGGCAGTGGTATGACAGAGTTAAGGTGCTAAAAGAAAAAACTTCCTGCCAAAAATTCTCTATCCAGAAAATCTGGCATTCAAAAAATGAAGACTTCAATATATTAACAGATAATGAGAAATTAACAGCATTTGTCAATAAGAAACCTGCCATTCAAGAAATACTAAATGGAGGGAAGTGGACTTGGCCTAGGGGATAAGGAGTCCATCTACCATATGGGAGGTCCATGGTTCAAACCCCGGGTCTCCTTGACCTGTGTGGAGCTGACCCACATGCAGTGCTGATGCGCACAAGGAGTGCTGTGCCATGCAGGGGTGTCCCGGTGTAGGGGAGCCCCACGTGCAAGGAGTACGCCCCATATGGAGAGCCACCCAGCATGAAAGAAAGTGCAGCCTGCCCAGGAATGGTGCCACACACATGGAGAGCTGACACAACAAGATGACACAACAAAAAGAAACACAGATTCCCATGCCATTGACAACAACAGAAGCGGACAAAGAAGACGATGCAGCAAATAGACACAGAGAACAGACATCTGGGGTTGGGGGGGTGAAGAGGAGAGAAATAAATAAATATATATATATATATATTTTTTAAAGTAAAAGTTACACTATGAAAAAAAAAGTTTCACTATGTACAGACGACATGATCCTATACAGAGAAAGCCCTCAGGAACAAAGCTTCTAGAACTTACAAATGAGTTCAGTAAAGTCAAAGGTTATAAGAATAATGCAAAAAAATAAGTAGCATTCCTCTACACTAATAATGAGCAATCTGATGAGGAAATCAAGAAAAAAAAATACCATTTACAATAGAAACTTAAAAAAATCAAATATCTAGAAATAATTTAACTAAAGAAGTAAATGACTTATACATAGACAACTACAAAGAACTGTTAAAGAAAATCAAAGAAGACTTAAATAAATGGAAGAATATTCCCTGCTCATGGATAAGAAGACTAAATATCATTGAGATGTCTGTCCTACCCAAACTAATCTACAGATTTAATGCAATCCCAATAAAAATCAACACAACGTTTTTTAATGAATTGGAAAGACTTACTATGAAATTTATTTGGAAGGGCAAGAGTGCCTGAATATTCAAAGACATACTGACAAAGTAAAATGAAATTGGAGGAATCACACTACCTGACTTTAAGGCATACTACAAAGCTACAGTGGTCAAAATTGTATGGTACTGGCACAAGAACAGACAATAACTAATGGAACTGAACTGAGAGTTCTGATATAGATCATGGCATGTACAGTCATTTGATCCTCAGCAAAGCCACCAAGCCCACTCAACTGGGAGAGAATGGCCTTTTCAAGAAATGGTGCTTGGACACTGGATATGAATATCCAAAAGAATAGCCATCTCACACCTTATACAAAAACTAACTAAAGATGGATCAAAGATCTAATTATAAGAGCCAAGACCATAAAGACCTTGGAAGGTAAGTAGGGAAGCATCTATAAGACCTTGTAATAGGAAATGTCTTCATGAACTTCAAACCCAAAGCATGAGAAGCAAAAGAAAAAAATAGACAAATGGGACCTCCTCAAAATTAAAACCATTTGCACCAGAAAGAAGTTTGCGATGAAAGGGAAAAGACAATGGTAGAAAGTATTTGGTAACCAAATATCTGATAGGAGCCTAATATCCAGTATATGTAAAGAAATCCTATATCTCAAAAATAAAAAGACATGGGAAAGGGACTTGGCCCAGTGGTTAGAGTGTCCGTCTACCATATGGGAGGTCCGTGGTTCAAACCCCGGGCCTCCCTGACCTGTGTGGAGCTGGCCCATGCGCAGTGCTGATGTGCACAAGGAGTACCCCCACACACACAGGGGTGTCCCCCGCATAGGGGGGCCCCATGCGCAAGGAGTGCACCCCGTAAGGAGAGCCAACCAGCGTGAAAGAAAGTGCAACCTGCCCAGGAATGGTGCCATCCACACTTCCCGTGCCACTGACGACAACAGAAGTGGACAAAGAAACAAGACACAGCAAATAGACAGAACAGATAATCAGGGGAGGGGGGAATTAAATAAATCTTTAAAAATAAATAAATAAATGAAAAGACAAACAACCCATTTTAAAGATGGACAAGTGATTTGAACAGACACTTCAAAGAAGCAATACAAAAGGCTAAAAAGCATATGAAAAGAGGTTCAACATCACTAGCTATTAGGGAAATGCAAATCAAAACTACAACGAGATACCATCTTACTTCTATCAGACTGGTGGACATTAAAGAAATCAGAGAACTAAGGTGTTGGAGAGGATGCAGAGTAATGGATGCCCTCATCTACTGCTGGTGGGAATGTAGAATGGCCCAGCCATTTTGGATGACAGTTTGGGATTTCCTCAAAAATCTAACTGTAGTTCTGTCATAAGACCCATCAATTCCACTGCTGGGTATATATCCAGAAGAACTGAAAACAAAAGACAAGAACTGATTATGCACAACAATGTTCGTAGCAGCATTATTCACTATTGCCAAAACTGGAATCAACCCAAATGCCCACTAAGAGATGAATGGATAATCAAAATGTAGTCTATACATACAATGGAATATTATTCAACTGTAAGAAGGAATACAGTACAACACATGGGATAACATGAATGAATCTGAAGGGCCTTATGTTGAATGAAGCAAGCCAGGCATTGAAGGACAAATATTACATCACCTCTTTGATAAGAACTAAGTTAAGTGAGCCAACTCAGGGAGCTAGAGTCTGGAAGACAGGTTTACAGGAAATAGAAAGGGAGAAGATTGTGACCCAATGCCCATAGGGGTGAAATCTATGATAAGGTGTGAGTAGTTGTGCAGTAAAGGGATATGACAGGGGTGTAGGGATACTATTGGGTTGGGTGGTACAAGCTTGACAGGGAGCTAGGGTAAGGAGGATGGGTTGGATGGTCCATGGAAATGGGGGAAGGGTTGGGGAAGGTAGCAGGTGAACACTGGGGATTGGCAGGTATGTGGTTGAGACTACAATGCTGAGAAAATTGTTTTGGCAATATGACAAGGAAGGGCTACTGGTTTAGGGTGCTGGACAGAGGTACATTTAGGACAGGGCATACCTGAGTAGTCTTCTAGAGAAGGTGCAAGTGATGCTTTTGTCATAGTGTGTTCGATCAGTGGGGGAGACCGACATAATGAGTGGAAAGGAGTTAAACTCCCATACAGGGGAGTCTTGATATGTTCTCAAACACAGGGGAGGGTGTCTCTGGAGAGTATGGGTGGTTCCCAATAGGGGAGTACAGACGACTGTGTCAGCATTGTTGCAAGAATTACAAATCTTGTCCTTCAAGGAGTGAAGCCTTGTGGGCACAGTGGGTCCTGAGGGGAGGGAGAGGGAGGAAAGGGATCAGTGGAAGAGTAGGTATTTAGGGGGCAAAGGAAATGTTCTGTATGATCTTGCAATGATGGATATAGGCCATGTTAAGTTTCATCAAAAATGCATAAAGGTATATGGTCTAAAATGTAAACCATAATAGAAACCACTGACCATAGTTTGCAGCTATGTTTTAATATTTGTACATCAGTTGCAACAAATGTACCATCCATATGAAAAAAAGGTTCTTAAAAAGGAAAGGTGAAAAAGGGGGGGGGGTGTTGGGTATATGGGAGTCCCCTATATTCTGTATGACTTTACTGTGACCTAAAACTGCTTTGAAGAAAAAATGAAAAAGGTAAAATACTGGGGAAGTAATGGAAGAAAATGTAACTGTACATATAGGACAACATATATTACAGTGATGAAAGGCAAAACTTAATTTTTAAACTATTTTTCATTTTTTAAATACCCTTTTTTTAACCCTATTTTAGTTTTTGTTTTCTTAAATTGTTATGTATTTTATTTATGATGTTTAAACCTTTCGTTATTATTTCATTTTCCTATTAAGTGAATTTGAAAATATTCTTGGCTTCATTTTTGAAGAAGTTTTAGATAACAAAAGGGTTACACCTATGGTAGGGGAGGACCACTGGTGTGGGGTGTCTGTGATGGGGGATATATGGAAGGAAGTTCATGTGGGGATATATACAAGGTATATAAATATGTTCAAATGTTCATGGGGCATTGCCACAGTGGGTAGAGATTCACACAATAACTGAAAGAATATTGAAGTCCTATCCTTGGGAGCTCTGCCACATTCTCTAATGCTACAGCAACAATCCCCCAAGGGGCAAGGACTAGTGAAAAAGGATGGCCCATTGATATACCCTTGAGATTGATGACTATGCTTATGTACTTTTTGCTCTTAAATTTGTAACTCAGCCTAGTGATGTAGGATACCTAAGAGTTATTTCCTGAGAGCCCCCATGTTACTCAAATGTGCCCTCTCCCTAAGCCAAACTCAGCATACAAATGCATTACTTTCTCCCCCAATGTGGGACATGACTCCCAGGAATGAGACTGGACACTGAACTAAAGGGAGGGAAAGGTAAAGATACATGAGTTTATATGGCTAAGAGACTTCAAAGTAAGCCAGGAGGTCATCAGATATTTACACTTAAAATGTCTCTGCAGGATGTCATAGACTGCCGAAGCAGATGCCACCACAAATAGTGGGACACTTGAGGGATCCAGAGATACCCAGCTCATATGTTCAGGGCAGATAGCTCCAGAGATTGATGCCTGGCCACTGGGTCCTCCTTTGGAGTTTGTGCTCCTGAGTGTGACAGAGTTGGACTCAAATGTGCTTCTCTACACATGCCTCTTCTATCTCTTTTATTTGAACCTATAGTTGATGCTGGAATTGGTAGGTGTACATCCAAAAGACTTGAATTTCTGGATGGTTCATGTGTCAGCTGGGCCCTGAGACTCAGTGGAGGTGTAACACCTACTCTCCAGTTCATTGGCCTCACCCAGGACAACTAACAAGGAGGTGAGGATGGACAACCACCATACCAAGGAACTGAGAAAGTCAACAACTGCAAGCAAGAAAGTCTCATCTATTAGCCAAATGAGTTCAAAGTCACCTCTCAGGTAGAGCAGGCATCACCATTCCAGAATCCTCAGGATTGGGGAATAAAATATAGATTAGTGTGAACTTACTGGTGTTCTACTATAGATGTACTGTGGTTCTATCAATGGAATAACTATTCATTGATGTGGAGACAATGGCCACTGGTGGTGCTAAAGTCAGGGAGAGGGAAAAAGAGGTATAATATGGGTGCATTTTCAGGACTTGGAATAGACCTGAATGACATTGCAATGACAGATACAGGCTGTAGCATTTTGATATTATGGATGAATTCCAAAAAGAAATATCGGATTATGTATGTAAACTGATCTTTTTTAGGGGGGCATATTAAATTATGTTGGATTCATAGGTTTACTTGATTAGGTATTTATGTTATCACTTGTGCCAGAAGGGCATTGAGTCCCTACCCTTTGATCAGCAGGGACACACAGATAAAAGGCAAGGCAAAGGACAGAGTTAAGTGTTCTTAATGTTGTAGTTTCGATGTTGCAGTTTGATGCTGAAGCTGGAGCCCTGGGAAGCAAGGAACCCTGAACCCAGAGAGAAGCAATACCCTGGAAGGGAAGAAACACAGGAAGCCTGAACCCTTGCAGATTTCAGCAGCCATCTTGCTCCAACATGTGAAAATAGATTTTGGTGAGGGAAGTAATTTATGCTTTATGGTCTGCTATCTATAAGCTCCTACCCCAAATAAATACCCTTTGTTAAAAAAAAAACAATTTCTGGTATTTTACATCAGTACCCCTTTCCCTGATTAATACACAGACCATTATATATTCTGCCATAACCTACAGAATTGAGTGTGAGAGAGTATAAACTACAATGTAAACTATAACCCATGCTTAGTTGCAATGCATCAAAATCTGTTCATCAATTGTAATGAATTGTGACACACTAGTGCAAGAAGTTGGTAATGTTGGGAACAGTGGGAGGTGTAGGGAGTAGGGCATATGGGAATCTCTCATTTTTTAATGTAACATTTTATGTAATCTAAGGATCTTTTAAAAATAAATTTAAAAAGGACACAAAGGCCTCTGAGCTGACTACAAAGGGGTATCCAGGGATCTACCATCCCCAGAAAGGGGAGAGAGAGGGGCACTGCCTAAGGCTGATAGCTTCTGACCCACAGTTCTGGTCTGCTGTGTCCCACCAGCCCTTCCTGGCTGAGTGGGACCACACTGTTGTCTACCTTGGGACACTAAACAGGACTGGAGAAATCCAACATTCTCAATCTCCCTCTCTTATAGCTGGCACTGATTGTGGAGGATGTACCTTCCCAGAAAACAGGGAAGAGAGGGACAAGATCTAAGGCTGACTCGGGTTTTGACCCACAAATTTGGTCTGTTGTGTCCCACAGCCCCTTCCAGGCCAGGGAGGCCTTGCCATTGTTTGCCTTAGGAGGCTGCAAGAGAGTAAAGAAACCTGACCCTCTCAATCTCCTCTATGAACGGGGACTGATTGTTGAAGATGGAGAAGGGAGTGGAATTATTTCTTACCCAGAAAATGGGAGGGGGCTGCCAGAGAAGGCTAGAGCCTTTTTTAATAAGAAAGTTCAAATTACAAGGCTCTTAGGCTCCAGGTAGGACCCTTTCAGATTGATCCAGGCTGTGTTACAGCAAAAAAACTCTAAAAATGCATTGAACTGAGAGGACTGTCAAAGAGTGCCATCTGTTGGCAGAACTAGGTTGTACATATGAGAAAATAAAAAATAAATGAGGCATTTTCTGACCTTTATAGCTTTCCTCCCAAGGCCCTAGGAAGTAGGTCTGCAACCCATTAGTGGGTGCAGAGCACACCTTTGAGCAACTAACAGGGACAAGCCTAATGATCCAGGTTGAATCCAGAATCAAAGAGCAACAGTAACACACAGCCTCCTGCCACTAAATCCCAACAAAAGACAAAGAAATTGAGCATCTGAGTAAACTACATACTAATCAGGTGCCTAGAATCAGCAAAAATTTATGAGCCAGAAGAAGAAAATGGAAGACATAGCCCAGGAAAAGGAATATATCAAAGTCCCAGAAGAGATGCAGGATTTGAGAGAACTAATTAACAAGATGTGTACCAATTTCCAAAATTAAATTCATGAGTTGAAGGACAATATGGCTAAAGGGATGAATGACATCAAGAAGATGTTGAGCAAGCAAAAAACAGAATTTGAAATGTGGAACAGAAAAGCAACAGAGCTCATGGGAATGAAAGACACGATAGGTGACATCAAAAACACATTAAAGGTCTACAACAATTTCAGGCAGACTTGAAAGGACAGAAGAAAGTATAAGTGATACCAAAGACAGAACAGCTGAAACTGAAGAGAGAAAAGAACAGAGGGAGGGAAAAAAATGGGGAAAAAAATTGAGCAGAGGCTCAGGGAGATGAATGACAACAGAAAACGGACAACAACATACATGTGATGGGAGTTCCAGAAAGAGAAGAGAAGGGAAAAGGATTAGAAATAGTATTTAAGGGAATAGTTAAAATTTCCAATGCTCACAAAAGGAATGACCCTGCATGTCTAAGAAGCCCACCTTATCCTAATCAGAATAAATCCAAATAGACATACTCCAAAAGATATATTATTCAGAATGTCAAAAGTCAAAGATAAAGAGAAAATTCTGAGAGCAGTAAGGGAAGCAAATCATCACATACAAGGGATGCCCAGTAATAGTATGGATTTCTCATCAGAAACCATGGAGGTAAGAAGACAGTGGTATGATGCAATAAGGAGACTGAAAGAGAAAAACTACCAGCCAAGAATTCTGCACCCAGCAAAACTGTCCTCCAAATATGAAAGTGAGTATAAAATATCCACAAACAGAAACTAAGAGAGTTTGTAAAAGAGAATCCAAATTGCAGGAAATAATAAGGAAGCCATAGAGCCTGAAAGAAAAAGAAGAGAAAGGCCTGGAGGAGAGTAGAGACAAAAGAAGAGCAGAAAGGATAACCAAGAGAAAAAAGACACCAAAATATGACATGACACATGAAAACCAAAGAATAAAATGTAGGAAGTAAACAATGCATTTACAGTCCTATCATTGATTGTTAATGGATTAAATGCACCAAACAAAAGATATAGATTGACAGGATGGATAATAAACACATAAGCCATCCATATGCTGCTTACAAGAGACCCACCTTTGACTCACAGATACAAACCAGCTATAAGTAAAAAGTTGGAAAAAGATACTCCATGCAAATAGTAACCAAAAAAGAGCAGGGACAGCTATACTATTATTGGACAAAGCAGACTTGAAGTGAAAAAAAGTTATGAGTCAGAGAAGGCCATTATATATTAATTAAAAGGACAACCCACGATATATTTATGCACCTAACCACAGTGCCCCAAAATACATAAGACAAACTCTGTCAAAACTGAAGGGAGAAACAAGCATCTGTACAATAATCACTGGAGACTCTAATAGACCACTCACATTATGAGACAGAACAACTGGACAGAAGATCAACAAGGAAACAGAGAACTTAAAGAACTATAAATGAGTTAGACCTAATGATACACAGAATGCTGCATCCAAATGCAGCAAGTTATACATTCTTCTCACGTGCCCATGTACGCTTCACCAGGATACACCACATGTAGGGCACACTGTAGGTCTCAATACATATGAAAAGACTGAAATTATACAAAGCACCTTCTTAGATCATAATGGAATGAAATTGGAAATCAAGAATAGACAGGAAAAAGGTAACTTTGCAACTGTGTGGAGTCTAAACAACACACTCTTAAATGATCAGTAGATCAAAGAAGAAATTGCAAGTGAAATCAGTAAATGTATAGACAAATGAAAATGAGAACACAAATTATGAAAACTTAAGGGATACAGCAAAGCCAGTCTGGAGAGGGAAATTTATAGCCCTAAACACCTATATTAAAAAAGAAGAAAGCGCTAAACTCAAAGACTTAACTGAACACCTAGAGAAATTGGAAAAAGAACAGCAAACCAATCCTCAAAGCAAACAAAAGGAAAGAAATAATAAAGATTAGAGCAGAAATAAATGAAATTGAGAACAACAACAACAACAAAAAAATAGATAAAATCAAAACCAAAAGCTGGTCCTTTGAGAAGATCAGTAAAATTGACAAATCGCTAGCAAGATTAACAAAGGAGAAAAATAGGCAAATAAATACAATCAGAAATGAAAGGAGGGAAGTAATGACTGACCCCACAGAAATAAAAAGAATCAAAAGACGATATTATGAGAAACTGTATGCCAACAATGACAACCTAGAAATGGGAAAATTCCTAGAAAGGCACAACCAACCTACACTGACACTACAAGAAATACAAGAATTAACAAACCAACCACATTTAAAGAGACTGAATCCATCATCAAACACCTCCCAACAAGGAAAAGCTCAGGGCCAGATGACTTCAGAGACAAATTCAACCAAACATTTCAAAAAGAATTAACAACAATCCTGTTTAAACTCTTCCAATATGATGAAGAGGAGGGAAAATTACCCCACTCTTTTTATGAAGCCAACATCTCCCTAACACCAAAGCCTGATAAAGACACTACACGGAAAGAAAAGTACAGACCAATCTTTTCAATGAACACAGAGATGCAAAAATTCTCAACAAAATATTGACAAATTGAATCCAGCAGCATTATTGAAGACTTACACATCACAACCAAGGGGGATTTGTTCCTGGTTGCAAGGTTAGCTCAACATAAAAAAAACCATCAACATAATACACCACATTAAAAAAAATTGAAGGGAAAAAACACATGGTGATCACAATAGACACAGAAAAGGCATTTGACAGAATCCAGCATTCTTTCTTGGTAAAAAAAAAAAACACTTCAAAAGGTATGAATAGAAGGAAAATGCCACAATATGATAAAAGGCATATATGAAAAACCCACAGCCAACATTGTACTCAGTGGGGAAAGGTTGAAAGCTTTCCATCTAAGATCAGGAACAAGACAAGGATGCCTACTATCATCATTGCTATTCAACATTGTACTACAAGTTCTAGCTAGAGTAATTAGAGAAGAAAAAAAATTAAAGGCATCCAAATAGAAAAAGGGGACATAAAACTTGCACTATCAGCAGATGACATGATCCTATGTTTAGAAAATTCTGAAATGTCTACAACAAAGCTACTTGACATAAGAAATGAGTTCAGCAGAGTGGCAGAATACAAGATCCACATGCAGAAATCAGTGTTCTTGTACAGTAGTACTGCATAATCAGAGGAGAAATCAGGGGAAAATTCCATTTACAATAGCAACAAAAAGATTCAATATGTAGGCATCAACTTAGTCAAAGAAGTACAGGACCTAGATGCAGAAAACTACAAAACAGTGGTAAAAGAAATTTAAAATGACCTAAACAAATGGAATGACACTCTGTGTTCATTTACTCTAAGACTAAATATCATGAAGATGTCAATCCAACTTAAACTGATTTATAGACTCAATGTAATACCAATAAAAATTCCAACAGCCTACTTGACAGAAATAGAAAAGGCAATTACCAAATTCATTTGGAAGGGAAAATGCACTCAAGTAACCAAAAGCATTCTAAAAAAGAAGAGCAACATGGGAGGAATTTCAATGCCAGACCTTGAAACATATTACAAAGCTACAGTGGCCAAAACAGCATGGCACTGGCATAAAGAGAGACTCATGGATCAGTATTATGGAATTTAGAGTCCAGAAATAAACCCCCACCTCCATGGTCAACTAGTTTTTCAGACACCCACCAAGTCCATGTTAATGGGGAAAAAGTCCCTTCAATAAATGGTGCTGGGAGACCTGGATATCTACAACCAAAAGAATGGAATGGAACCCCTATCTTACATCCCATACAAGAATCAACTGAAAATGGATCAGAGACCTAGATATAAAAGCACCATAAAACTGCTTGAAGAAAATGTAGGGAAACATCTTAAAGACCTTGTGCTACATGGTGGTTTCTTGGACCTTACATCCAAAGCACACAAAATAAAAGAAAAAATGGATAAATGGGACCTCCTCAAAATTAAACACATGTACACCTCACAGAACTTTGTCAAAAAGGTGAAAAGGCAGCTGCCTCAGCAGAAGGAAATACTTGGAAATCACATGTCCAATAAGGAATTAAGATCCCTGATATGTAAAGAGATGTTACAACTCAAAAATAAAAAAAGACTCAATTAAATGCAAAAGACATGAATAGATATTTGTCCAAAGAAGAAATACAAATGGTGAGAAAACATGTGAAAAAATGTTCAATATGAGTAATGATTAGGGAAATGAAAATCATACTTAAGAGATATCTTTTCACACCTATCAGAATGGCCACAATTAAAAAGTCAGAGAACTACAAATGTTGGAGAGGATGTGGAGAGATAGGAACTCTTACTCACAATTGGTGGGAATGCAGAATGGTACAGCCCCTGTGGAGGACTGTTGGGCAGTTCCTAAAGAAGTTGAATATAGGGAAGCAGACTTGGCCCAGTGGTTAGGGCATCCATCTACCACATGGGAGTTCTGTGGTTCAAACCCCGGGCCTCCTCGACCCATGTGGAGCTCGCCCATGTGCAGTGCTGATGCACACAAGAAGTGCCCTGCCATGCAGGGGTGTCCCCCATATAGGGGAGCCCCATGTGCAAGGAGTGCACCCCAGAAGAAGAGCTGCCCAGTGCAAAAGAAAGTGCAGCCTGCCTAAGAATGGTGCTGCACACATGGAGACCTGACACAACAAGATGATGCAACAAAAAGAAACACAGATTCCCGTGCTGCTGACAACAACAGACGTGGACAAAGAAGAATATGCAGCAAATAGGCACAGAGAGCAGACAACTGGGGCAGGGCGGGGATGAGGGGAGAGAAATAAATAAATAAAAATGCCAGTGACCCAGCACTATCACTATTGGGTCTACACCCAGAATTGAAAGCAGTGATACAAATACACATCTGCACACTCATGTTCATAGCAGTGCTAGTCACAATGTCAAAAGCTGGAAAGAACCCAGGTGTCCATCAACTGACAAATGGATAAACAAACAGTGGTATAGTCCCACAATGGAATATTATGCAGTATTTAAGAAGAAATGGGCAAGCGGATTTGGCCAGACAGATAGGGCATCTGCCTACCACATAGGAGGTCCAAGGTTCAAACCCAGGGCCTCCTGATCCATGTGATGAACTGACCCATACACAGTGCTGATTTTCCCAAGGAGTGCTGCGGCACGCAGGGGTGTCCCCCGCATAAGGGAGCCCCACGTGCAAGGAGTGCACCCCATGAGGAGAGCCACCCAGCACAAAAGAAAGTGCAGCCTGCCCAGGAGTGGTGCCACACACATGGAGAGCTGACAGAACAAGATGATGCAACAAAATGAGGCACAGATTCTGGGTGTCGCTGACAAGAGTACCAGTGGAAACAAGAAGAACACACAGCAAATGGACACAGAGAGCAGACAACTGGGGGTGGGGTGCAGAAGGGAAGAATAATAAATAAAAAATAAATCTTAAAAAAAAATAGAAAAGAAGTCCTAAAACATTTGACAACATCAATGAACCTGGAGGATATTATGTTGAGTGAAGCAAACCAGACACAAAAGGATAAATACAATAAATAGAGGATCACTATGAACTAAATATATTGTATAACATTGTATGATCCCATTTACATAAAATGTAAATGTAAATCAATTTACAGAGGGGAAATAAAAGTATCTGTGCAAGAATAGCCAAAAAGGGGAGCTGTGAACAGTAGGAAGCACAGATGGAGAAGTGATGGATTTACTTTTTAAATTATTATTCAAATTAAGAAAATGCTCTAGTAATGATGGAGGTGATGAATGCACAACTATGTGATGCTGCCAAACACCACTGATTGTGCAGTGAACTGTATGCTTTGTTGATACATATAGATAAAAATGATTTGTTTAAAAAAATGACAAACAGCACTTAAAAATGGGAAACTATGTAAATAACACTTTCACCAGAGAAGAAACATTCAATTCTTTTCATCACTAGGGAAATACAAATTAAAATCTGCTATGACATCATATAGACATAGTAAAATGGCTAATATCAAGAAAGATAATACCAACTGTTAAAGAAGATGTGGAAAACCTGGAGCCCTCATATCTTTCTAGTTAGAATGCCAAAAGGTGCTACCACTTTGGGAAACATTTTGTCAGTTTCTTAAAAATATAAACTGGGAAACGGACTTGGCCCAGTGGTTAGGGCTCCTGTCTACCACATGGGAGGTCCGCGGTTCAAACCCCGGCCCTCCTTGACCCGTGTGGAGCTGGCCCATGTGCAGTGCTGATGCGCACAAGGAGTGCCCTGCCACGCAGGGGTGTCTCCCGCATAGGGGAGCCCCACACGCAAGGAGTGCGCCCCACAAGGAAAGCTGCCCAGGGCGAAAGAAAGTGCAGCCTGCCCAGGAATGGCGCCGCCCACACTTCCCCTCCCACTGACGACAACAGAAGCGGACAAAGAAACAAGATGCAGCAAATAGACACAGAGAACAGACAACCGGGGGAGGGGGGGATTAAATAAATAAATACATCTTTAAAAATATATATATATATATAAACTTACATCATTGTTGCTAGTTCCACTCCGAGATATCTATCCAAGACAAACTGCTGTACCATGATTCCCACAGCAAGTTCATGGCCGTCAAAACTGGGAAAAAAATACAAATGCCTATCAACTGGGGCTTGAATAAGAGAAGGTGGTACATCGTAAATAGCTCTGCAGCTCTAACGAGGTAATTTCATTCAACTAACTTTCACAGAATAAACAAGTTATCCGTGTCTGGAAAAATGCCAAAGACTGAAGCAGGCCCCGGCCCCCGGCCACCCACAGGCCCCGTGAAGGCAGCCCCCAACCGCACAGCGGGAGCTTTGGCGGCCGCGCGGGCCAGGCTCATCCTCAGCGCAGCGCGGGGACCGCCGCTTGCCCGCTTTTCCGCGCTGCCGGCGGCCCCCGCAGCCCCGCGCCCCGCGCCCTGGCCTGCCCCGCCGCCCCCGGGTGGGGTCCGCACACGTACCGAGCTCCGAGCCAGGAGCAGGCCGACGTCTGAGAAGGGACCATGCGCTCCGCCTGAGGGTTCCGGGCCGGCGCTAGCTGCCCTGCACGGAGTCTCGGCCCCGCCCAAGCACCAGGACGCCGCCGGGACTGGAACCCCTGAGGGTCCGAAAGGTGCAGCCGCTGCACCTCGTGCTGGGCGGTGCCTCAGGGGGCGGGGCTGAGCGGTGGGGAAAGCGGCTGCGCGGTCAGCAGCTGGGCTGAGCGCCCGCCACGCCCCCCTGCCACGGCCCGAGGCGGACCCGCGCACGTAGGGCTCCTGCGTGCTCCCGTCCCACTAGACTTCGGGGCCCCTACCTGCGTGCTCCGGGAGGAGGGTCTCCCCACCCCCGAGATCCGGCCAGCGCCTGGCATCCACGTGGATACCCCTGGCCAGGAATGGGGACGCCTCCTGGGAGGAGCTGCCAGCCACCCCCCCCACCCCCCACCCCCCACCCCCTACCCCCTGTTGTGAGATAAATATTCTTCTACATCACAGAAGACTGAAGCTCAGGGTGCAGCCCAATAAAGGGCAGCAGGAGGTGCGCTGGGTGGGGGGGAGCGGGGAGTCTCATTGTAAACAGATGGTTACTGGCCCCTTTTTAACTAACAGGTAATGATTCTAGGACCCAAGATTATAAAAATAGTTAAAATGAACAGAATTATTGTAGTTTCCCAAGATACGCAGGATTTTAGAGTGGAAAATCTTCAAGGGAAATGAAGACCTATGAAATGCTATGGTTATAAGTGAATCAACACTTGGAATATTTTAGAGCAATACTTGGGACAAACTATCAGTAATTCATCTTTTAGGACTTTTGTACTCACTCCAAACAGATTACTCCTGTAATGTCAAAAAACTATCATATAAATGGAAACTTTAAAAAAAATTTTTATTTGTCTTTTTTTATGCTACCCTGAGCACAAATGTTACATTAAAAATATAAGGTTCCCACCCCCTACCCCCCACTATACTATGCAAATAAAGAGAGACAGAATGAGGATTAATGGCTGGCAGGGGTTGAGGGGAGTGGGGAAGGTGGAGTAACTCCTTTTGGGTCTATGAGTTTTCCTTCAGAATGGATAAAAATGTTCTGAAATTAGATAAATTTTATGCACAACATAGTAAATGTACTAAATGCCACAGAATGTACTGTTAAAATCGTTAATTTTATGTTATGTCACTTTCACCTAACAAAAAATATACAGATAATGTGAAGTGGAGGAAAAAGAAACTCATAATTATAATGCTCTTATAGTGCTTGAAAGGAACACTTTCTTTCTACTATATCTCTCACCTGCACAGTTCTGAGTTGTCACCTGCTGATGGAAGAGTTCCATGCCATCCAAAAGGACAAGGTGTGTCTACATTGCAAAGGAGCCACAAAAATCCTGACTGGTTCCTGTTCAAGAAATAGGTTTCTCTAGTTCTAAAAATGACTAAAAGCTAGGGTATTAAGTTAAACAAGTATTATCAACACAGACATACTCAAGATGAATTAGGAGGAAAAAGGAATTTTGGAATTGAGCAAGTCTCTTGCTAGATTTCATTACCAGTATCAATTAAAGCATTTTTTCTTTTCTGCTCTAGTACAGAACCTGGTCAGAGGGTTTTTCTCCTAGCTCACTTAAGCTTCCCCTCTTCTATTAGTGCCTTTGCAGGGTTCTCTCTGACCACATGAACCTTCCCTGCCATTATTTATGTCCCATTTCTCCCCTCCTCCCTCCAGTTCCTCCTCCCCCTCCTCCCTCTCCTCCTCCTGCCTCTTCTCTCTCTTCTCTCAGGCTTTTCTAAACCACAAGAGGCCATGGCCTCATTTCCATTGTTATAGAACCCTCAAATCCCAAAGAACTGCAGAATCACTCATCAAAGTTGGCAAGTTTTTTCTTTTACTTGTGTAGAAGACATGATCTTTTTTGGTTACTGTTAGCATGGAGTATCTTTTTCAAAGATTTCACTTTCAGGCAGTTTTTATCCCTGGATCTAAGGTGAGTCTCTTGTAGGCAGCACATGGATGGCGCATGTTTTTCCATCCATTCTGTCAGCCTGTATCTTTTTTTTTAAGATTTATTTTATTTATTCCTATCCCCTTCCCCCTCCATTGTCTGCTCTCTGTGTCCATTTGCTGTGTGTTCTTCTGTGTCTGCTTGCATTATCTGGCAGCACTGGGAAATTCTTTTTTTTTTGTTCCATCATCTTGCTGTGTCAGCTCTCCATGTGCAGTGCCACTCCTGGGTGAGCTGCACCTTTTTTTCACATGGGGCAGCTCTCCTTGTGGGGTGCACTCCTTACACATAAGGCACCGCTATGCAGGGGCATCCCTGCATGGCAGAGCACTCCTTGAGTGCAGCAACACTGCACGTGGGCCAGCTTACCACACAGGTCAGGAGGCCCTGGGGATTGAACCCTGGGCCCTCCATGTGGTAGATGGATTCTCTAGCAGGTGAGCCATGTCTGCTTCCCAGCCTATATCTTTTGATTGGAGAGTTTAATCTATTCACATTCAATGTTATTACTGTAAATGCATTATTTACTTCTATCATTTTATTCTTTGGTTTTCATATGTTATGTCTTATTTCTGCCTGTATTTTCACTCTCTTGATTATCCTTTCTGCTATTCTTTCTTTTATAATCTCTTCCAAACCTCTGTCTCCTGTCTTTTTCTGTCAGGTGGTAAGGTCTCCTTTAATATTTCCTACAAAATGGAATCATTTTTATGAATTCTCTTAATTTCTGTTTTCTTTGTATTTTAAATGCACCTTTCATATTTGAAGGCCAATTTTGGTGGATAAAGATTTCTCAGCTGGCAGTTTTTCTCTTTTAGTATCCTAATTACATCATGCCATTGTCTTCTCTTCTTCAAGTTCTGATGAGAAATCCACAAAAAAAATCTTTCTGGGCACCCATTGTATGTGATAGTTTGCTTCTCCATTGCTGTTGTCAGAATTTTCTCTTTATCTTTGACATTTGGCAATTGGAGTAGTCCTGTTAGACCTACTATGAATCTGAATAGACCTATTGGAGTAGGTCTATTCACATTTATTCTGATTGGGGTACACTGTGTTTCCTGGACATGCAAGGTCATTACTTTCATAAGGGTTGGGAAATTTTCAGCTCTTATTACCTCAGATACTCTTTCTACTCCTTTCCCTTCTCTTCCCCTTCTGGAACTGACATGACATGCATGTGGTTGTGTTTTCTGTTATCACTCAACTCCCTGAGCCCTTGCTCAATTTTTCACACTCTTTTCTCTTTCTGTTCTTTTCTTTCTTCCATTTCTGCTGTTCTGTCTTCTGCATCACTTACTGTTTCTTCTGTCATTTCAAACTTGCTGTTGTATGCCTCTAATGTTTTGTTGTTGTTGTTGTTTTGTTTGTTTCCTCTTAAAGGGGTACTGACAATTGAACCCAGGACCTTGTGCATTGTAAGCAGATGCCCAACCACTGAGCTACATCTGCTCTGCAGTGAGAGTTCATTTTTTCATTTGTTGTTTTTAGAAGGTGCCAGGGATCAAACCTGGGACCTTGTACATGAAAAGTAGATCCTCAACCACGTGAGCTACAACTGCTGCCCTCTAATTTGTTTTTTATCCCACTTTTGTGTCTTTCATTACCCTGAGTTCTGTTACTTTTCTATTCAGGCTTCCAAATTCTTCTTTGTGCTCACTTGTCTTTTTTATATCTTTTATCTTTTTATCCATATCATCTTTCAATTCATTAATTTGATTTTGGAAGTTTGTGTGCATCTCCTTGGTTAGTTGTCTGAAATCCTGTGTCTCTTTTGGGGACTTTGATAGATTCCTTTTCTTGGGTCATTTCTTCTCTTTTCTCAGAATGACTTGTAACTTTTTCCTGATGTCTAGGCATCTGATTTGAATGGTGAGTTTACTCAGATGCTCACTTTCCTTTCATAGGGATTTAGCGGCAGGAGGCTGTGTGTTACTGGTGTCCTTGATTCTTGGTTCAACTTGTTCTGGGTCTTAGGATAGTCCCTGTTTGTTGCTCAGATCTAGGCCCTGAGCAGAGTAATGTATTGCAGACCTGCTTCCTAGGCCGTTGGGGAGGGAGACTGTAAAGACCAGAAAATGCCTCTCTTGCTTATTTGTGTTCCTTATATGCTTTTCCTTGGTCCAGCCATGGCACTCTTTGTCAGCCTTCTCAATTCAAAGCCTGGTCAGAGTGTGTTTACATCCACCACACCAGATCACAGTGATAGAGGATCCTGCCTGGAGGCTAAGAGCCCCCTAAATCAAACAGTCAGTCCTGGTTGATAGAGAGGGCAATTAGTCCCCTGCTGGCTCCCAGGCAAACAATAGCAGGGCCCCACCCAGGCTGCAGGAGCTCAAGGGCACAGCAGACCAAAGCTGTGGGTCAAAAGCAGCCAGCCTTAGGCTTTGTTGCTCTCTCCTCACTTCTGGGAGGTGGGTCCCCCTTTGTAGCCAGTGGCCCTGAGGCCTGAGAATTCAAAGTATCTATATGGTGGGGGTGGATACTGGCAACTGCAACATGTACTCATAGTTTTGCCACCATGGTTCTTTTCTTTTCCATTGCCCCTCTATCTGCTGGGTGGTGTCCAGGCTTCCCCTGGGGTCCTGACGCCTAGAAGTTTCTTTCCAGGCCATTTCTGCCTGTCCTCTAGCTATTTTTCTGGAAGAGAAGAGTCCTCTGTCTTGCTAATCTGCCATCTTCCCAGAAGAATCATTGTAAAGTAATAGAAGCCATTTGAGTTCACAAGATTTCATTAAAGATAATAATAATGAATATGTATTCAGACTATTTGTACCCCATCTTTCCATAATGGGTTTTTAGTATATGCACAAACACATATTTATAGAAATAATTATAAAATTCTCTTGAAACTAAAGCACTAAAGAAGTTAAAGCCATAAAGAAGGCAAAAGTAAACATTCTCACAAAGAGAGTTAATACAAATTGCATCAAATTTGACTGAATTAGTGTTCAGGGCAAAGTGAGAATTGTGGACATTTGAAATACTGATTTCCAAACTGATTTTTCACTTAATGATTTTTTGATTGCTTTCTGGGTCCCATTGGAAAGGTGAGTTGTCAGAGGGTATCTTTGGTGTTGGGGATTGCATAATGTCCCCCACAAAAGGTATGTTCAGGTTCCAACCCCTGGTCTGTGGGTGGGAACACTTTTGTAAATAGGACCTTTGAATATATGGGCCTTAAATCCAGTGTCGCTGAAGTCCTTATAAGCAAAGCAAATGGATGTGGAAAGGAAACTCTGGAAGCAGCCTGAAGCTGGAAGTCAACAGAACCCAGAAGAGAAAGGAGAAGATGCAGCCATATGCATCAGCACATGACAGAAAAGCCAAGGAGCACCAACATGGCTGGTGAGTTCTAAGTACTGACTCTGGGAGGAAGCAAGCCTTCTGGCCTCTGAAACCTTGAGTCTGTAAATCCCTGTTGGTAAGCCAACCCATTATATGGAATCCGTTACAGCAGTGAGGAAATTAATGCAGGAGTCAAGGAGGAAACTGAGTACACAGTTCTGACCCTCAGCCCCTTCCATCAGGGCAGCCATGCTTTTATCATTTTTGTTAAATATTTCTCAGGCTAAAAAGCAATTACATATTTGTTTTTCACAGAGAAGGAAACATACCATTCTTAAGAAAAAGTTTTCCTGATGCAAGAATGCTGAAAGTGATAGCTTTTACAGGGATAATTAAATAACATATAACTGTTATTAGAGACAATTAATAAAAAAGAACAATAATAAAAAAGATAAATTTTTTTTTTAGCAAATAAGAACCCTTTCTTGGTAAATAAAAAACAAAACTATAATTTAAAAACATTGTGGCAGGAGGTTAAACTGTGGTCCAGGTATATAATATTTTAGTGGTCAGTGAAAAATGAAGAAGCCAATATATATGACTTACATCAAGGATTCTGAACCTTTCAATTATTGAATTCATTACAGTCTCCCAACAGAAAAGTTCGATCTTTATTGTACATGAAAATCTTGTAGGAAACATATTTAAAATACTATTTTCTATACCTTATACTCAGATATTTTTATCTGTGATTTGGTGTGGAGAACCAGAAATCTGCATTTTATTTAAAATATATTAGTTTTCTTGATTAGATACATGAACATAATGAAAAATATCTATCTAGAATAATCTCATGATCACTACTGTCCCATCAGCCTAGTTTACTCTGCCACTCTTTCAAATTATTATTATTATGAATTTCTTAACTCTATCCAGAAAGTTTGTCCTAAGGTAAGAATTCATTTTAAACACAACCCTTTTTTCCTACTATTATATGTATTGGATGTTTTGAATTGTACCACATTGATTGCATTCCTTTTCCTATATGGATATATTGTCATTTCCTTTTCCTGTGTTTTCCATGGGGTTAAAATGCAACATCCTTAATATATAAAATCATGTTTCATTTGGTACCAACTTAACTTTCATGACATGTACATATACTTTACCTATACCTCTACAAACAGAGAGGGAGACTTCATAACAATAAAAGGATCAACCTAAAGGAAAGATATGACATCTGTAAATATATGCTCATTTAACACCTAAGATTCCATTTAATACCTAAAGTAAAAAAAAAAAATTTGACTCCTATCTGAGGGATATCCCTGTCAAGGGGGGGAGGGGGAAGCTTGTTGTTGATTGATCTGCCAAACTCAGATCCTTACACTATGCTCCAAAATTCAGAGCACTTATCCTGACTGTTTTAATCATATGTTTACAAAGTTTGGGTCACCAAGAGCATGTTCTCCCCCTGAATGTAAAGCATATACTAGTTGATATCCAGTGATTGTTTTGGAGTGTATGAACAAATGAATGACTGAATGAATGGATGACTCACCAGGCAGAGGTGAAGAAATAGGAGAGTAGAGTATATTGTCAGAACTTTAGGTTTTCCCAAATGCTTCTGTGTGGGAGGAAGGGCGCCCGGCTTGCCACAGTAGAAAACGGTGCGGCAAGAAGTGATACCGCTTCTGCCCACTGGGCCTAGATAAGGTGACCACGCCTGACTAGGCCTTTGCTGCTAACGGCTGGCCGGCGCTGCCCTCCCCCTTTTTATCTCCCGCCTAGCCCAACATCCAGCCAGCTCTCACTCCCCCTTTCCCCTCCCCTATTCCAAACCTCTCAGCCAGCCCTCTGCCTAGCAACCGCTTACAATCACCTATCAGGAAGCAGTACCCGCCCGCACCTATCAAATCCCTCCACGCAGTCCCTAACCCTATAAAGCTGTGTCCCCTTCCGCAATAAACCGGACTTGCGCACAGACCTGGTCTCCGCGGCTTTCTTCCTCCCCTTGCCGTGCGTCCTCCACTCCTGAGAGCCCCTCTGATGCTGTCTGCCGTAGCATCAGATGCCACTGCGGTCTAGTCTGACCCCTCCAAACCCCCCCGTCAGCATCGGGGTGCAAGCCGCCCCAGCCGCACTTTTGGTAACATTTCCCAAACTGAATGCCTTCAGATGTTAGTAGCTATTCAGTGAAAAACAGGAGTTCAGTACTCAAACTTTATCTTCTCTGTTCTCTATTTGGATATCCTCAATGCCCATTACTGTGTTTATTTTTTTAAATATACTTTTAAATTAAAAAAAAAATACTTAGACTACATAAATGTTACAAAAGACTACATAAATGTTACAAAAAATATAGAGGGAATTCTGATATGTCCCACTCCGAACCCTTTCCACATTTTCCCACATTAACAACATCCTCCATTAGTGTGGTATATTTATTACAATTGATGAGCACATTTTGGAACATTGCCGCTAAAGTATATTACAGTTTACATTATAGTTTACACTCTCTGCCCATCACTGTGTTTAAGTTCATTTCCCCATGTTCACAAACTTATTAGACCAGAATTTTATTAATATCTGAAAGAAGTGTTCCTTGGAACACTGTTTAGAATATGCTGACCTTTAGTGTAAGATAATTCTGTTGGGGGATTCACAGATGAGTTGTAGAGGTGGATAATGTCTAGTTTGGAGATTTCTGTTCTAAAATGCTGGATTTGAATTTTATTATGCAAACTATATAAATAATTGAATAGTTTTAGATAAGAAATATTTTGAATTTTATACCTGTCCTAGCTGCAGTGTAGAAGATAAATTTGAAGGAGGCTGGACCAGAAGCAGAGAAAATATTTGGAGGCTTGTGACAATAATCCAGGCTATCAGTGATGAAATAATGGACTAAGTCTACAGTGAGAAATGGGGAGGTGGTGTGGAATTGAGAAGATATGTTTAGGAAACAGTATTGACACATCATCAGACTAATATTATTTCAGAATGATAGAGTGGGAAATATAAAGGAAATCATCTGGTTTCTGGCTTAGAGAATTGGGCAGGAGGTGGTAACATTCATACTGAAAAAGAAAATGCTTTAGACCTCTGGAGTAACAGCCTTAGTTTGAGAGATTTATGAAAGACAAGGGAGAAATTCACATGTGGGACTCAGGAGACAGAACTGGGCTAGATATGAAAAGTTAAGAGTCCTTGGCCTCCTCCTTGAAACAATAGGTTCGGATGTGGTCATTGAATAGACTATGGTGAATGAGAAGGAAAGTGAGAAGATTGAACCTTGTGGAGCATCAATATGTAAATGGGGAGTGGGGCAAGATGGTGGCTGAGTGAGTGCACCTGACAATCTCTCCTGCAAAGAAGCAGCTGGGCAGCATTGGAAATTCTTTGGGACCAGACTGTTTCAGGATTTTGCAGGGCAGGAGATGTCTGGACATTGATTTGGTGGGAAGGTAACAGAGAAAATTCATATATAAGATAAAATTGAGGCTCTATTACATGGAGGTGGGGGCTGCGTGCAGGATGCTCCCTCTTTGGGTGGGCGGAGCTGTGGCATTGGTGCTGCGGTGGCAGTTCCTGGAGGCTCTGTGGTACTGGGGAATTCATAAGCCCTGAGTGGGCTATTGGGAGCTAACTGGGCAGGAGGCCTTCGAAGACCGATTTGGGGAGACAGACAGGAGTTTTATTGCGAGGCAGGGATTTTTGATTGTGGACACAAATAATAGCACTTCTGGCTAGAGCCCTGCCCCCAAGGCCAGTCTGCAGTGGCCTTAAATTGCTCACAATAAAGAGACATCACCAGGAGGCTGTTTCAGGGACTGGCAGGGTGGGAGACATCTGGAAGGCGATTAGGGGAATATTTTGCGAAGTGTGGGAATTTCAGTTTTGGACTCTGATATCAGTGTTTCTGGCTGGAGCCCCGCACCCTGGGCCTGGCTACTGATCTGCAGCATCATTAAATTGGCTGTAGTGTAGAGGTGCCCCCAGGTGGCCATTTCGAGGGCTTACAGGGTGGGAGGTGTCCTGAAGTTGAATTGGTGATACAGCCACAGAAGAGACCCAAGTGAGAGGGTGAATTGCGGGGTTCTGACACATAGGTTAGAGTTTGTGGATGTGACCTCCCCCATAGGGCTGGCTGGTCCTATCCCAGCTGCAGGGATCCCTGAAGGCTGTTTTGCACTGTGATGCTCCCAGGCTCCCTGTTAACCAGATTTGAGGTTGCCAAGTCTGAGTCCCCTAAACCCTGGTGGCCCAGACCCCAGAGACTCACACCTCTTGAGTCTGCAATATCACAGACTTTCCATCCCTGAATCCATCATGCCCTGAGGTCCATCAGAGGTCCTTGAAAGTCCTAGCCCTCAATGTTTGCATTTTTTCTTTTTTGTTTTTGTTTTGTTTTGTTTATTTTTATTTTTTTTTATTTTTATTGTCCTGATTGCTAACATTGCATTTTCTCCTAGTTTTTTCTCTCATCGTATCCCCCAAAGTCTTTTTTTTTTTTTTTTTAGTTATTTAGGGGGTTTTTTTGTTGTTGCTGTTGTGGTTGTTCTATATCTTTTTTTCTTTCCTTACTTGTTCCCCTCCCTTTACCCACCCCCTTTTTCTTTCTTTCTTCTCTTTTTTTTCTCTCTTGTCCCTCATTTTCTTCTTATTTCATTTTATCTTAAGTGTAAAATAGGTGCTGCAGGAAACACCTCACATTTGCTGGGTTTCCCATCCTCTGTTGCCTCATTTCTGTGTGAATTTATTTTGGTTAACTACACTATCCCCTTTCCCCCACATCTTGACATCCTCCATCATCTACTGTCTCTCCTATATTCCACCTCCCTTTCTTTCATCCCCAAATTGTCTAACTCTTAATTTCTAGTACCTTTGTTTTGTTTTCTGTCTTTTATCCACTCTTGAAACTATTGCCTTTCTTTTCTCTTTCCGTCTCTCATGAAAACACTAGCTTTTTGATTCATACCATATTCCTCCCATATTCAGTCGACTACCTCATTGTAGGTACTCTACCTACTGCTATAACTCTACACAACTTACATGAATCTAATATCCATCCTCCCAGATCTCATATTGTTGCTCTGTTAACATTTATTACCAATACTACTTTACTCATTTTCCTTTCTTACACAATTGCCTTTCCCTGGCCCTAATAGTTTCCTTCAAAGTGAACTCAGCCAGCAATAAGAAATTAGAATAAGAAGAACAAAGTGACAAAGAGAAGATATAACATTTATGCAAAAACAAGAGCTAATTAATCCCCAAGACTACACAAAGAAGCTAAGGAAGTGATTAAACCCATGAAGATAAAATGATGACCAGACAGCAACAAAAATCTACAAACCAAACCAGTAATCAGGAAAACATGGCTGAATCCAATGAACAAACTAAAAACCAGGAAGGGGAGCAGAACTTCACACAAGTAATTAAAGATCTCAGAACATATATCACAGACAAATTTAATGAAGAGGTTAACAATATGAAGACAACACTTGAGGGGAAATTGCAGACATATGCAAAAAGATAACAGATATGATGTGAATGAACACCACAGTTCAAGAAATCAAAAATACACTTGCAGCAAATAACAGCAGATTAGAAGAGTCAGAGCAGAGAATTAGTGATGTGGAAGACAGTACATCAGAAATCAAACAGTAGAATTGATCGATAAAAAGATAGAAAAAATCCAGCTAGGATTTAGGGACCTGAATGACAATGCAAAATGCACAAACATACGTATTATAGGCATCCCAGAAGGAGAAGAGAATGGAAAGGGGTCAGAAGGAGTGTTGCAGGAAATAATGGCTGAAAACTTCCCAAATCTACTGGAAGAGATGGATGTACATATCCAAGAAGCACAGCGCACCCCAAACATCATAAACCCCAACAGGCCCACCCCAAGACATATACTTGTCAAATTATCCAACGCCGAAAACAAAGAGAAAATTCTAAAAGCAGCAAGAGAAAAGAAAACCATCACATACAAGGGAAGCTCCATAAGATTAAGTGCTGATTTCTCATCTGAAACCATGGAGGCAAGAAGGCAGTGTTATGATATAGTCAAGGTACTAAAATGTTGTGGGTGATTAAGGCAGCATGCATAGAATCTACCTTTCAGCAATGCCAGTAACATGGCCGCCAGAGCTGATACAACAATAGCTTAGGTCACCCTCCCCCCTTCTTTACAGAACCAGTTCCCGCCAAAAGTTCTTACCTCAAATCTGCCTCCCGCCCGAGCAACAGCAGCAGCCAATCCCAGACCACCACCTATCCTTACCCAACCCCCTCCTCCCTAGAGTATATATGCTCAGTCCCCCCAATAAAGTTTTGCAGCTTGATCAGAATACTGTCTTGCTGTCGTTCCTTGTGTCTCTCTTGTCCCATACCATTCTTTCCCTCCTAGGATCTGGAGCTCCCATTGATTGTCCCACTGGCTGGGACACTAAAAGAAAAAGATTTCCAAACAAGAATACTCTATCCAGCTAAACTAACATTCAAAAATGAGGGAGAGTTCAAAATATTCACAGATAAACAAAAAGTGAAAGAGTATGCCAACAAGAAACCTCCCCTTCAAGAAATTCCAAAGGGAGTTCTGCAGGAAGAAAGGAAAAAACAGGACAGGGAGAGTTGGAGGAGAGTGTAAGAGCAACAAAAAAGACAATAAGAGAAGAAAAAACACGAATAAAATATGACAAACACAAGTCCAATCAAAATATGGCAAACATAAATAATTTCTTGAAAGTAATAACACTGAATGTCAATGGATTAAACTCACCTATCAAAAGATTCACACTGGGACACTGGATAAGGAAATATGAACCATTGATATGCAATCTACAAGAGACACATCTTAGACCCAGAGATTCGTGGAGGCTGAAAGTGAATGGTTGGAAAACAATCTTACAAACAAACAATAACCAAAAAAGGGCAGGAGGAGCTATCTACTATCAGACAAAATAGACTTTAAATGTGAAACAGTTGTGAGAGACAAAGAAGGATATTATATATTAGTGAAAGGGACAATCTGTCAAGAAGAACGAACAATCATAAATATTTTTGCTCCTAACATGGGTGCCTCTAAATATGTGAGGCAAATGCTGGAAAAGCTAAGTGAAAGAACAGATGCATCTACAATTATACTGGGAGATTTTAATACACCACTATCAACTCTGGACAGAACATCTCAAAAGAGAATCACTAAAGAAACTAAATATTTGAACAGTATATTAGAGGAGCTGGATCTAATAGACATATACAGATCATTACACCCAAACACAGCAGGATATACATTTTTCTCAAGTGCACATGGATCATTCTCCAACATAGACCATATGCTAAGCCACAGAGAAAGGCTTAATGAATTCAGAAAGATCAAAATCATACAAAATAATATCTCTGACCACAGTGGAGTGAAGCTGGAAATCTGCAAGGGCCAGAGGCCCAGATTTCACACCAAGATATGGAAATTAAACAGCACAATCTTAGAAAACCAGTGGGTCAAAGAGGAAATCTCAAAAGAAATCAATGACTACCTTGAAACAAATGATAATAACACAACATACCAAAATTTATGGGATGCTGCAAAAGCAGTACTGAGAGGGAAATTTATAGCCATAAATACATGCATTGAAAAACAAGAAAGAGCAAAAAGTGAAGAAATAACTGCACATTTGGAGGAATTAGAAAAAAACAACAAAGTAATCACACAGGAAGAAGAAGGAAGGAAATAAAGATAAGAGTAGAACTAAATGAAATAGAAAATAAGAAAGCACTTGAAAAGATAAACAAGACCAAGAGCTGCTTTTTTTAGAAGATAAATAAAATTGACAAACCTTTAGTGAGACTAGCAAAGAAAAAAATGAGAGAAGATGCAAATACACAAAATAAGAAATGAGAAAGGAGATATCACCACTGACCCAACAGAAATAAAGACTATCATAAGAAGATACTTTGAAAAACTACATTCCAAAAAAATGACAGTTCAGAAGAAATGGACAAATTCCTAGAAACACATAAGGAGGCTATATTGATGAAAGAAGAAATCGATGATCTCAACAAACCAATCACAAGTAAAGAGATAGAATCAGTCACCAAAAATCTCCCAACGAAGAAGAGCCCAGGCCCAGACGACTTAACAAGTGAATTCTACAAAACATTCAAGAAAGAACTAACACCAATCCTGCCAAAACACTTCCAAAATATTGAATCAGAAAGAACATTGCGTAACTCCTTCTTTGACGACATTACCCTAGTACCAAAGCGAAACAAAGACACCACAAGAAAGGAAAATTACAGACCAATTTCTCTAATGAACCTAGACACAAAAATACTTAACAAAATACTTCCTAATCGTACTCAACAACGCGTTAAATGAAATATACACCACGACAGAGATGAGATTCATTCAAGGTATGCAAGAATGGTTCAACATAAGAAAATCAATCAATGTAATACATCAAATAAACAGATTGAAGGGAAAAAAAGACTCTGGGCCTCTCCTCTCTAGGAGACAGGCCGCCGTAGGCAGGCCCAGAGCCCAGGACAAAGCCTGCAGACCACTGGTGGGAAAGGCCGGGGTTGCCCAGACAAAAGCAGGGGGTGAGGGCAATGGGAGACAACATGTCTGTAACCATTGCCTTGGGAGAGACCTGCAGGGCAACGCCAGCCGGCCCTAGCTAGGCCCCCACTGGAGGAGGCCTCGGGGACTTTGGTTGGCGAGGAAACCCCCTCTTCGGAGGGGCCCGGCAGGCTGGCCCGGCCCAGACCCTCGGCCTGGGCCAGCTGAGCTATGGCCTGGAGAGGGGGCTCTCCCGGCAGCCCCAGATCTGCCCCAGGGCTCCCTTCCCCCACAGCCCCTTCTGCAAGGGGCCCTGCCCCTCCCCCTGCCTTAGAACTCAGCCCTCTGGCCTCCAGCAAGCGTGAGGAAGGAACTATTCCTATCCAACAGTGGCCCCTAGCGGTGGAAGTTTTGGCTCAGACTTTGGGCAACGGAGCCGCTCTCTGGTTCCTGGAGCTTCTTCAGTCTCTTGGCTTTTCCCCAGACAGACAGGAGGGAACAACTGTCCAGGACACCAGAGCAGAGCTTCTCTCCTAGCCCAGTCCCCACCCAGCAGGCTCCACCCACGTCGGCGACCCCTTCCGTCGCGTCCCCGTGGCCTCCTGGTGGCATTCGGTGTAAACATTTTGGAACCCCGCTTCCCCCAGCGCTGGAGGTTCTCCTGGCAGTGGACGCGCTCCCCGAAAGGGCATTGGGTGGGTTTCAGCAGGATGCCTGTTGGCCGCATCTGTCCCGCCACTGGCACTGGCACTGGCACTGGGGACAACTCCCGAGGGCAGAAAACGCCCCCCGCCCCCATCCATCACAACTGTCTTCCCTCTCCCGGGCTCGGGCAGCTCCCGCCAGTGGCCAGCGTCTCCGGAGCAACCGGGCCGGGCGGGGGCGGGGCGAGTGTGCCGGGGGCGGGGTGAGGGGCGCCTGCGCGCCAGGGCGGCGGTGGGCGTGGCCGGCCCAGCGGGCTGCGGCGCCTGCGCTGTGGTCCCGGCACGGCGGGCGTCGGAGAGCGGTCTACCGGCGGCGCGGGAGGCCTAGCGCTTGCCCACCCCCACCCCCACCCCGGGCGCCGGCCGGGCGCCCCGACAGGAGGGGGTGGGGCGGAGGCAGCCGATGGAGCGAGAGGGGGCTTAGATCCCACAGGGCTGTCAGGATGCGGCTCTCCCGCCGGCAGGTGTCGGCACTTTTGCTTCCCTCCGCGGTGAGGACCACCTTCTCCTGCCTCTCAGCTGACCTGGGCCGGTCCAACGAACCTGAGCGCAGGTGTTGCACCTGGGCTGAGGCTCAGGTCCCAGCTGGCACGGGGCCTGTCCAGAGACAGGCAGAAGCCTGTCTCCTGAGCATGCACGCGCCCAGTGCCAGGCTCAGCCGCAGCCAAAGTGACAGAAGAAGAGGCGTGTGTAGAGAGGCCCCCCTGCAACCGACTCCCCGCTCCCCGTGCAAGAGCACGGATTCCCAAGTAGGGCCCACTGGCAGGGCACTGAGGCCCGGAGCCACCTGCCATCAGCAGCGTAGTCCTGGGTGTCCCCGCAGCCCTCAGGAGCACCGGGGCCTGGGGCTTGATCGACTAGGCGGCTGCGCCTCGGCCAGAAGGGCTATCTGCTTTGGTTTGGAAATCTTGACAGTATCCCTGCGGCATTGCCCGCTATGGTAGCTTGGCACGGCAATCCATAGGAAAATCACCTGGTGGCGTGGCGTGCTCTGGCAGAGCGCAATGTGCTTAAGATGATGGGTTCTCACTTTTTTTCGCCCTCCCCAAAAACGGACGGTTACGACTGGAGGCAAGGCCCAAACAACCCACACGTCCGCTTTGGACGGTCACGATGGCCGCTTAGAATGTACCCGGTCCATGGAACGCCTGGACCTGTAAGCCCACTTGACCGCAGTGCCTGCCTCAAGTGAGCAGAAATGATTTCCACGCAAGTGTCTCAGCACCCAATAGGTAAGCAGTTTCGTTTTGCGTCCCCCGGCCCCAGAGCCGAGAGAAATGCTCGTTCGTTCGTTCGTTCGTTCGTTCGTTCATTCGTTCGTTCGTTCGTAGGGTCCCAAACAGGAGGGCGAGAGGAGAAAGGGCAGGCTCATTGCTCGGAGTCGTCGGGGTGCTCTGGGGCCCCTCTCGTCCCAGAAAAGAAACGCAGAGAAAGAGAGGTCATTGACAAGGGAGAGGGAAGCCTCTGGGCCTGTCCTCTCCGGGAGACAGGTGTCTGGAGGCCTGGCCGGGAGCCCAGGCCGAAGCCCGCAGGCCACCGGTGGGAAAGGCCGGGGTTGCCCTGACAAAAGGTGGAGGTGACGGCGATGGGAGACAGCATGTCTGTGACCATTGCCGTGGGAGAGACCTGCAGGGCAACGCCGGCCGGCCCTAGCTAGGCCCCCGCTGGAGGAGGCCTCGGGGACTTTGGTTGGCGAGGAAACCCCCTCTTCGGAGGGGCCCGGCAGGCTGGCCCGGCCCAGACCCTCGGCCTGGGCCAGCTGAGCTATGGCCTGGAGAGGGGGCTCTCCCAGCAGCCCCAGATCTGCCCCAGGGCTCCCTTCCCCCACAGCCCCTTCTGCAAGGGGCCCTGCCCCTCCCCCCGCCTTAGAACTCAGCCCTCTGGCCTCCAGCAAGCGTGAGGAAGGAACTATTCCTATCCAACAGTGGCCCCTAGCGGTGGAAGTTTTGGCTCAGACTTTGGGCAACGGAGCTGCTCTCTGGTTCCTGGAGCTTCTTCAGTCTCTTGGCTTTTCCCCAGACAGACAGGAGGGAACAACTGTCCAGGACACCAGAGCAGAGCTTCTCTCCTAGCCCAGTCCCCACCCAGCAGGCTCCACCCACGTCGGCGACCCCTTCCGTCGCGTCCCCGTGGCCTCCTGGTGGCATTCGGTGTAAACATTTTGGAACCCCGCTTCCCCCAGCGCTGGAGGTTCTCCTGGCAGTGGACGCGCTCCCCGAAAGGGCATTGGGTGGGTTTCGGCAGGATGCCTGTTGGCCGCATCTGTCCCTCCACTGGCACTGGCACTGGCACTGGGGACAACTCCCGAGGGCAGAAAACGCCCCCCGCCCCCATCCATCACAACTGTCTTCCCACTCCCGGGCTCGGGCAGCTCCCGCCAGTGGCCAGCGTCTCCGGAGCAACCGGGCCGGGCGGGGGCGGGGCGAGTGTGCCGGGGGCGGGGTGAGGGGCGCCTGCGCGCCAGGGCGGCGGTGGGCGTGGCCGGCCCAGCGGGCTGCGGCGCCTGCGCTGTGGTCCCGGCACGGCGGGCGTCGGAGAGCGGTCTACCGGCGGCGCGGGAGGCCTAGCGCTTGCCCACCCCCACCCCCACCCCGGGCGCCGGCCGGGCGCCCCGACAGGAGGGGGAGGGGCGGAGGCAGCCGATGGAGCGAGAGGGGGCTTAGATCCCACAGGGCTGTCAGGATGCGGCTCTCCCGCCGGCAGGTGTCGGCACTTTTGCTTCCCTCCGCGGTGAGGACCACCTTCTCCTGCCTCTCAGCTGACCTGGGCCGGTCCAACGAACCTGAGCGCAGGTGTTGCACCTGGGCTGAGGCTCAGGTCCCAGCTGGCACGGGGCCTGTCCAGAGACAGGCAGAAGCCTGTCTCCTGAGCATGCACGCGCCCAGTGCCAGGCTCAGCCGCAGCCAAAGTGACAGAAGAAGAGGCGTGTGTAGAGAGGCCCCCCTGCAACTGACTCCCCGCTCCCCGTGCAAGAGCACGGATTCCCAAGTAGGGCCCACTGGCAGGGCACTGAGGCCCGGAGCCACCTGCCATCAGCAGCGTAGTCCTGGGTGTCCCCGCAGCCCTCAGGAGCACCGGGGCCTGGGGCTTGATCGACTAGGCGGCTGCGCCTCGGCCAGAAGGGCTATCTGCTTTGGTTTGGAAATCTTGACAGTATCCCTGCGGCATTGCCCGCTATGGTAGCTTGGCACGGCAATCCATAGGAAAATCACCTGGTGGCGTGGCGTGCTCTGGCAGAGCGCAATGTGCTTAAGATGATGGGTTCTCACTTTTTTTCGCCCTCCCCAAAAACGGACGGTTACGACTGGAGGCAAGGCCCAAACAACCCACACGTCCGCTTTGGACGGTCACGATGGCCGCTTAGAATGTACCCGGTCCATGGAACGCCTGGACCTGTAAGCCCACTTGACCACAGTGCCTGCCTCAAGTGAGCAGAAATGATTTCCACGCAAGTGTCTCAGCACCCAATAGGTAAGCAGTTTCGTTTTGCGTCCCCCGGCCCCAGAGCCGAGAGAAATGCTCGTTCGTTCGTTCGTTCGTTCGTTCGTTCGTTCGTTCGTTCGTTCGTTCGTTCGTTCGTAGGGTCCCAAACAGGAGGGCGAGAGGAGAAAGGGCAGGCTCATTGCTCGGAGTCGTCGGGGTGCTCTGGGGCCCCTCTCGTCCCAGAAAAGAAACGCAGAGAAAGAGAGGTCATTGACAAGGGAGAGGGAAGCCTCTGGGCCTGTCCTCTCCGGGAGACAGGTGTCTGGAGGCCTGGCCGGGAGCCCAGGCCGAAGCCCGCAGGCCACCGGTGGGAAAGGCCGGGGTTGCCCTGACAAAAGGTGGAGGTGACGGCGATGGGAGACAGCATGTCTGTGACCATTGCCGTGGGAGAGACCTGCAGGGCAACGCCGGCCGGCCCTAGCTAGGCCCCCGCTGGAGGAGGCCTCGGGGACTTTGGTTGGCGAGGAAACCCCCTCTTCGGAGGGGCCCGGCAGGCTGGCCCGGCCCAGACCCTCGGCCTGGGCCAGCTGAGCTATGGCCTGGAGAGGGGGCTCTCCCAGCAGCCCCAGATCTGCCCCAGGGCTCCCTTCCCCCACAGCCCCTTCTGCAAGGGGCCCTGCCCCTCCCCCCGCCTTAGAACTCAGCCCTCTGGCCTCCAGCAAGCGTGAGGAAGGAACTATTCCATATCCAACAGTGGCCCCTAGCGGTGGAAGTTTTGGCTCAGACTTTGGGCAACGGAGCCGCTCTCTGGTTCCTGGAGCTTCTTCAGTCTCTTGGCTTTTCCCCAGACAGACAGGAGGGAACAACTGTCCAGGACACCAGAGCAGAGCTTCTCTCCTAGCCCAGTCCCCACCCAGCAGGCTCCACCCACGTCGGCGACCCCTTCCGTCGCGTCCCCGTGGCCTCCTGGTGGCATTCGGTGTAAACATTTTGGAACCCCGCTTCCCCCAGCGCTGGAGGTTCTCCTGGCAGTGGACGCGCTCCCCGAAAGGGCATTGGGTGGGTTTCGGCAGGATGCCTGTTGGCCGCATCTGTCCCTCCACTGGCACTGGCACTGGCACTGGGGACAACTCCCGAGGGCAGAAAACGCCCCCCGCCCCCATCCATCACAACTGTCTTCCCACTCCCGGGCTCGGGCAGCTCCCGCCAGTGGCCAGCGTCTCCGGAGCAACCGGGCCGGGCGGGGGCGGGGCGAGTGTGCCGGGGGCGGGGTGAGGGGCGCCTGCGCGCCAGGGCGGCGGTGGGCGTGGCCGGCCCAGCGGGCTGCGGCGCCTGCGCTGTGGTCCCGGCACGGCGGGCGTCGGAGAGCGGTCTACCGGCGGCGCGGGAGGCCTAGCGCTTGCCCACCCCCACCCCCACCCCGGGCGCCGGCCGGGCGCCCCGACAGGAGGGGGTGGGGCGGAGGCAGCCGATGGAGCGAGAGGGGGCTTAGATCCCACAGGGCTGTCAGGATGCGGCTCTCCCGCCGGCAGGTGTCGGCACTTTTGCTTCCCTCCGCGGTGAGGACCACCTTCTCCTGCCTCTCAGCTGACCTGGGCCGGTCCAACGAACCTGAGCGCAGGTGTTGCACCTGGGCTGAGGCTCAGGTCCCAGCTGGCACGGGGCCTGTCCAGAGACAGGCAGAAGCCTGTCTCCTGAGCATGCACGCGCCCAGTGCCAGGCTCAGCCGCAGCCAAAGTGACAGAAGAAGAGGCGTGTGTAGAGAGGCCCCCCTGCAACCGACTCCCCGCTCCCCGTGCAAGAGCACGGATTCCCAAGTAGGGCCCACTGGCAGGGCACTGAGGCCCGGAGCCACCTGCCATCAGCAGCGTAGTCCTGGGTGTCCCCGCAGCCCTCAGGAGCACCGGGGCCTGGGGCTTGATCGACTAGGCGGCTGCGCCTCGGCCAGAAGGGCTATCTGCTTTGGTTTGGAAATCTTGACAGTATCCCTGCGGCATTGCCCGCTATGGTAGCTTGGCACGGCAATCCATAGGAAAATCACCTGGTGGCGTGGCGTGCTCTGGCAGAGCGCAATGTGCTTAAGATGATGGGTTCTCACTTTTTTTCGCCCTCCCCAAAAACGGATGGTTACGACTGGAGGCAAGGCCCAAACAACCCACACGTCCGCTTTGGACGGTCACGATGGCCGCTTAGAATGTACCCGGTCCATGGAACGCCTGGACCTGTAAGCCCACTTGACCGCAGTGCCTGCCTCAAGTGAGCAGAAATGATTTCCACGCAAGTGTCTCAGCACCCAATAGGTAAGCAGTTTCGTTTTGCGTCCCCCGGCCCCAGAGCCGAGAGAAATGCTCGTTCGTTCGTTCGTTCGTTCGTTCGTTCGTTCGTTCGTTCGTAGGGTCCCAAACAGGAGGGCGAGAGGAGAAAGGGCAGGCTCATTGCTCGGAGTCGTCGGGGTGCTCTGGGGCCCCTCTCGTCCCAGAAAAGAAACGCAGAGAAAGAGAGGTCATTGACAAGGGAGAGGGAAGCCTCTGGGCCTGTCCTCTCCGGGAGACAGGTGTCTGGAGGCCTGGCCGGGAGCCCAGGCCGAAGCCCGCAGGCCACCGGTGGGAAAGGCCGGGGTTGCCCTGACAAAAGGTGGAGGTGACGGCGATGGGAGACAGCATGTCTGTGACCATTGCCGTGGGAGAGACCTGCAGGGCAACGCCGGCCGGCCCTAGCTAGGCCCCCGCTGGAGGAGGCCTCGGGGACTTTGGTTGGCGAGGAAACCCCCTCTTCGGAGGGGCCCGGCAGGCTGGCCCGGCCCAGACCCTCGGCCTGGGCCAGCTGAGCTATGGCCTGGAGAGGGGGCTCTCCCAGCAGCCCCAGATCTGCCCCAGGGCTCCCTTCCCCCACAGCCCCTTCTGCAAGGGGCCCTGCCCCTCCCCCCGCCTTAGAACTCAGCCCTCTGGCCTCCAGCAAGCGTGAGGAAGGAACTATTCCATATCCAACAGTGGCCCCTAGCGGTGGAAGTTTTGGCTCAGACTTTGGGCAACGGAGCCGCTCTCTGGTTCCTGGAGCTTCTTCAGTCTCTTGGCTTTTCCCCAGACAGACAGGAGGGAACAACTGTCCAGGACACCAGAGCAGAGCTTCTCTCCTAGCCCAGTCCCCACCCAGCAGGCTCCACCCACGTCGGCGACCCCTTCCGTCGCGTCCCCGTGGCCTCCTGGTGGCATTCGGTGTAAACATTTTGGAACCCCGCTTCCCCCAGCGCTGGAGGTTCTCCTGGCAGTGGACGCGCTCCCCGAAAGGGCATTGGGTGGGTTTCGGCAGGATGCCTGTTGGCCGCATCTGTCCCTCCACTGGCACTGGCACTGGCACTGGGGACAACTCCCGAGGGCAGAAAACGCCCCCCGCCCCCATCCATCACAACTGTCTTCCCACTCCCGGGCTCGGGCAGCTCCCGCCAGTGGCCAGCGTCTCCGGAGCAACCGGGCCGGGCGGGGGCGGGGCGAGTGTGCCGGGGGCGGGGTGAGGGGCGCCTGCGCGCCAGGGCGGCGGTGGGCGTGGCCGGCCCAGCGGGCTGCGGCGCCTGCGCTGTGGTCCCGGCACGGCGGGCGTCGGAGAGCGGTCTACCGGCGGCGCGGGAGGCCTAGCGCTTGCCCACCCCCACCCCCACCCCGGGCGCCGGCCGGGCGCCCCGACAGGAGGGGGTGGGGCGGAGGCAGCCGATGGAGCGAGAGGGGGCTTAGATCCCACAGGGCTGTCAGGATGCGGCTCTCCCGCCGGCAGGTGTCGGCACTTTTGCTTCCCTCCGCGGTGAGGACCACCTTCTCCTGCCTCTCAGCTGACCTGGGCCGGTCCAACGAACCTGAGCGCAGGTGTTGCACCTGGGCTGAGGCTCAGGTCCCAGCTGGCACGGGGCCTGTCCAGAGACAGGCAGAAGCCTGTCTCCTGAGCATGCACGCGCCCAGTGCCAGGCTCAGCCGCAGCCAAAGTGACAGAAGAAGAGGCGTGTGTAGAGAGGCCCCCCTGCAACCGACTCCCCGCTCCCCGTGCAAGAGCACGGATTCCCAAGTAGGGCCCACTGGCAGGGCACTGAGGCCCGGAGCCACCTGCCATCAGCAGCGTAGTCCTGGGTGTCCCCGCAGCCCTCAGGAGCACCGGGGCCTGGGGCTTGATCGACTAGGCGGCTGCGCCTCGGCCAGAAGGGCTATCTGCTTTGGTTTGGAAATCTTGACAGTATCCCTGCGGCATTGCCCGCTATGGTAGCTTGGCACGGCAATCCATAGGAAAATCACCTGGTGGCGTGGCGTGCTCTGGCAGAGCGCAATGTGCTTAAGATGATGGGTTCTCACTTTTTTTCGCCCTCCCCAAAAACGGACGGTTACGACTGGAGGCAAGGCCCAAACAACCCACACGTCCGCTTTGGACGGTCACGATGGCCGCTTAGAATGTACCCGGTCCATGGAACGCCTGGACCTGTAAGCCCACTTGACCGCAGTGCCTGCCTCAAGTGAGCAGAAATGATTTCCACGCAAGTGTCTCAGCACCCAATAGGTAAGCAGTTTCGTTTTGCGTCCCCCGGCCCCAGAGCCGAGAGAAATGCTCGTTCGTTCGTTCGTTCGTTCGTTCGTTCGTTCGTTCGTTCGTAGGGTCCCAAACAGGAGGGCGAGAGGAGAAAGGGCAGGCTCATTGCTCGGAGTCGTCGGGGTGCTCTGGGGCCCCTCTCGTCCCAGAAAAGAAACGCAGAGAAAGAGAGGTCATTGACAAGGGAGAGGGAAGCCTCTGGGCCTGTCCTCTCCGGGAGACAGGTGTCTGGAGGCCTGGCCGGGAGCCCAGGCCGAAGCCCGCAGGCCACCGGTGGGAAAGGCCGGGGTTGCCCTGACAAAAGGTGGAGGTGACGGCGATGGGAGACAGCATGTCTGTGACCATTGCCGTGGGAGAGACCTGCAGGGCAACGCCGGCCGGCCCTAGCTAGGCCCCCGCTGGAGGAGGCCTCGGGGACTTTGGTTGGCGAGGAAACCCCCTCTTCGGAGGGGCCCGGCAGGCTGGCCCGGCCCAGACCCTCGGCCTGGGCCAGCTGAGCTATGGCCTGGAGAGGGGGCTCTCCCAGCAGCCCCAGATCTGCCCCAGGGCTCCCTTCCCCCACAGCCCCTTCTGCAAGGGGCCCTGCCCCTCCCCCCGCCTTAGAACTCAGCCCTCTGGCCTCCAGCAAGCGTGAGGAAGGAACTATTCCATATCCAACAGTGGCCCCTAGCGGTGGAAGTTTTGGCTCAGACTTTGGGCAACGGAGCCGCTCTCTGGTTCCTGGAGCTTCTTCAGTCTCTTGGCTTTTCCCCAGACAGACAGGAGGGAACAACTGTCCAGGACACCAGAGCAGAGCTTCTCTCCTAGCCCAGTCCCCACCCAGCAGGCTCCACCCACGTCGGCGACCCCTTCCGTCGCGTCCCCGTGGCCTCCTGGTGGCATTCGGTGTAAACATTTTGGAACCCCGCTTCCCCCAGCGCTGGAGGTTCTCCTGGCAGTGGACGCGCTCCCCGAGAGGGCATTGGGTGGGTTTCGGCAGGATGCCTGTTGGCCGCATCTGTCCCTCCACTGGCACTGGCACTGGCACTGGGGACAACTCCCGAGGGCAGAAAACGCCCCCCGCCCCCATCCATCACAACTGTCTTCCCACTCCCGGGCTCGGGCAGCTCCCGCCAGTGGCCAGCGTCTCCGGAGCAACCGGGCCGGGCGGGGGCGGGGCGAGTGTGCCGGGGGCGGGGTGAGGGGCGCCTGCGCGCCAGGGCGGCGGTGGGCGTGGCCGGCCCAGCGGGCTGCGGCGCCTGCGCTGTGGTCCCGGCACGGCGGGCGTCGGAGAGCGGTCTACCGGCGGCGCGGGAGGCCTAGCGCTTGCCCACCCCCACCCCCACCCCGGGCGCCGGCCGGGCGCCCCGACAGGAGGGGGTGGGGCGGAGGCAGCCGATGGAGCGAGAGGGGGCTTAGATCCCACAGGGCTGTCAGGATGCGGCTCTCCCGCCGGCAGGTGTCGGCACTTTTGCTTCCCTCCGCGGTGAGGACCACCTTCTCCTGCCTCTCAGCTGACCTGGGCCGGTCCAACGAACCTGAGCGCAGGTGTTGCACCTGGGCTGAGGCTCAGGTCCCAGCTGGCACGGGGCCTGTCCAGAGACAGGCAGAAGCCTGTCTCCTGAGCATGCACGCGCCCAGTGCCAGGCTCAGCCGCAGCCAAAGTGACAGAAGAAGAGGCGTGTGTAGAGAGGCCCCCCTGCAACCGACTCCCCGCTCCCCGTGCAAGAGCACGGATTCCCAAGTAGGGCCCACTGGCAGGGCACTGAGGCCCGGAGCCACCTGCCATCAGCAGCGTAGTCCTGGGTGTCCCCGCAGCCCTCAGGAGCACCGGGGCCTGGGGCTTGATCGACTAGGCGGCTGCGCCTCGGCCAGAAGGGCTATCTGCTTTGGTTTGGAAATCTTGACAGTATCCCTGCGGCATTGCCCGCTATGGTAGCTTGGCACGGCAATCCATAGGAAAATCACCTGGTGGCGTGGCGTGCTCTGGCAGAGCGCAATGTGCTTAAGATGATGGGTTCTCACTTTTTTTCGCCCTCCCCAAAAACGGACGGTTACGACTGGAGGCAAGGCCCAAACAACCCACACGTCCGCTTTGGACGGTCACGATGGCCGCTTAGAATGTACCCGGTCCATGGAACGCCTGGACCTGTAAGCCCACTTGACCGCAGTGCCTGCCTCAAGTGAGCAGAAATGATTTCCACGCAAGTGTCTCAGCACCCAATAGGTAAGCAGTTTCGTTTTGCGTCCCCCGGCCCCAGAGCCGAGAGAAATGCTCGTTCGTTCGTTCGTTCGTTCGTTCGTTCGTTCGTTCGTTCGTTCGTTCGTAGGGTCCCAAACAGGAGGGCGAGAGGAGAAAGGGCAGGCTCATTGCTCGGAGTCGTCGGGGTGCTCTGGGGCCCCTCTCGTCCCAGAAAAGAAACGCAGAGAAAGAGAGGTCATTGACAAGGGAGAGGGAAGCCTCTGGGCCTGTCCTCTCCGGGAGACAGGTGTCTGGAGGCCTGGCCGGGAGCCCAGGCCGAAGCCCGCAGGCCACCGGTGGGAAAGGCCGGGGTTGCCCTGACAAAAGGTGGAGGTGACGGCGATGGGAGACAGCATGTCTGTGACCATTGCCGTGGGAGAGACCTGCAGGGCAACGCCGGCCGGCCCTAGCTAGGCCCCCGCTGGAGGAGGCCTCGGGGACTTTGGTTGGCGAGGAAACCCCCTCTTCGGAGGGGCCCGGCAGGCTGGCCCGGCCCAGACCCTCGGCCTGGGCCAGCTGAGCTATGGCCTGGAGAGGGGGCTCTCCCAGCAGCCCCAGATCTGCCCCAGGGCTCCCTTCCCCCACAGCCCCTTCTGCAAGGGGCCCTGCCCCTCCCCCCGCCTTAGAACTCAGCCCTCTGGCCTCCAGCAAGCGTGAGGAAGGAACTATTCCATATCCAACAGTGGCCCCTAGCGGTGGAAGTTTTGGCTCAGACTTTGGGCAACGGAGCCGCTCTCTGGTTCCTGGAGCTTCTTCAGTCTCTTGGCTTTTCCCCAGACAGACAGGAGGGAACAACTGTCCAGGACACCAGAGCAGAGCTTCTCTCCTAGCCCAGTCCCCACCCAGCAGGCTCCACCCACGTCGGCGACCCCTTCCGTCGCGTCCCCGTGGCCTCCTGGTGGCATTCGGTGTAAACATTTTGGAACCCCGCTTCCCCCAGCGCTGGAGGTTCTCCTGGCAGTGGACGCGCTCCCCGAGAGGGCATTGGGTGGGTTTCGGCAGGATGCCTGTTGGCCGCATATGTCCCTCCACTGGCACTGGCACTGGCACTGGGGACAACTCCCGAGGGCAGAAAACGCCCCCCGCCCCCATCCATCACAACTGTCTTCCCACTCCCGGGCTCGGGCAGCTCCCGCCAGTGGCCAGCGTCTCCGGAGCAACCGGGCGGGGCGGGGGCGGGGCGAGTGTGCCGGGGGCGGGGTGAGGGGCGCCTGCGCGCCAGGGCGGCGGTGGGCGTGGCCGGCCCAGCGGGCTGCGGCGCCTGCGCTGTGGTCCCGGCACGGCGGGCGTCGGAGAGCGGTCTACCGGCGGCGCGGGAGGCCTAGCGCTTGCCCACCCCCACCCCCACCCCGGGCGCCGGCCGGGCGCCCCGACAGGAGGGGGTGGGGCGGAGGCAGCCGATGGAGCGAGAGGGGGCTTAGATCCCACAGGGCTGTCAGGATGCGGCTCTCCCGCCGGCAGGTGTCGGCACTTTTGCTTCCCTCCGCGGTGAGGACCACCTTCTCCTGCCTCTCAGCTGACCTGGGCCGGTCCAACGAACCTGAGCGCAGGTGTTGCACCTGGGCTGAGGCTCAGGTCCCAGCTGGCACGGGGCCTGTCCAGAGACAGGCAGAAGCCCGTCTCCTGAGCATGCACGCGCCCAGTGCCAGGCTCAGCCGCAGCCAAAGTGACAGAAGAAGAGGCGTGTGTAGAGAGGCCCCCCTGCAACCGACTCCCCGCTCCCCGTGCAAGAGCACGGATTCCCAAGTAGGGCCCACTGGCAGGGCACTGAGGCCCGGAGCCACCTGCCATCAGCAGCGTAGTCCTGGGTGTCCCCGCAGCCCTCAGGAGCACCGGGGCCTGGGGCTTGATCGACTAGGCGGCTGCGCCTCGGCCAGAAGGGCTATCTGCTTTGGTTTGGAAATCTTGACAGTATCCCTGCGGCATTGCCCGCTATGGTAGCTTGGCACGGCAATCCATAGGAAAATCACCTGGTGGCGTGGCGTGCTCTGGCAGAGCGCAATGTGCTTAAGATGATGGGTTCTCACTTTTTTTCGCCCTCCCCAAAAACGGACGGTTACGACTGGAGGCAAGGCCCAAACAACCCACACGTCCGCTTTGGACGGTCACGATGGCCGCTTAGAATGTACCCGGTCCATGGAACGCCTGGACCTGTAAGCCCACTTGACCGCAGTGCCTGCCTCAAGTGAGCAGAAATGATTTCCACGCAAGTGTCTCAGCACCCAATAGGTAAGCAGTTTCGTTTTGCGTCCCCCGGCCCCAGAGCCGAGAGAAATGCTCGTTCGTTCGTTCGTTCGTTCGTTCGTTCGTTCGTTCGTTCGTTCGTTCGTTCGTTCGTAGGGTCCCAAACAGGAGGGCGAGAGGAGAAAGGGCAGGCTCATTGCTCGGAGTCGTCGGGGTGCTCTGGGGCCCCTCTCGTCCCAGAAAAGAAACGCAGAGAAAGAGAGGTCATTGACAAGGGAGAGGGAAGCCTCTGGGCCTGTCCTCTCCGGGAGACAGGTGTCTGGAGGCTTGGCCGGGAGCCCAGGCCGAAGCCCGCAGGCCACCGTTGGGAAAGGCCGGGGTTGCCCTGACAAAAGGTGGAGGTGACGGCGATGGGAGACAGCATGTCTGTGACCATTGCCGTGGGAGAGACCTGCAGGGCAACGCCGGCCGGCCCTAGCTAGGCCCCCGCTGGAGGAGGCCTCGGGGACTTTGGTTGGCGAGGAAACCCCCTCTTCGGAGGGGCCCGGCAGGCTGGCCCGGCCCAGACCCTCGGCCTGGGCCAGCTGAGCTATGGCCTGGAGAGGGGGCTCTCCCAGCAGCCCCAGATCTGCCCTGGGCTCCCTTCCCCCACAGCCCCTTCTGCAAGGGGCCCTGCCCCTCCCCCCGCCTTAGAACTCAGCCCTCTGGCCTCCAGCAAGCGTGAGGAAGGAACTATTCCATATCCAACAGTGGCCCCTAGCGGTGGAAGTTTTGGCTCAGACTTTGGGCAACGGAGCCGCTCTCTGGTTCCTGGAGCTTCTTCAGTCTCTTGGCTTTTCCCCAGACAGAAAGGAGGGAACAACTGTCCAGGACACCAGAGCAGAGCTTCTCTCCTAGCCCAGTCCCCACCCAGCAGGCTCCACCCACGTCGGCGACCCCTTCCGTCGCGTCCCCGTGGCCTCCTGGTGGCATTCGGTGTAAACATTTTGGAACCCCGCTTCCCCCAGCGCTGGAGGTTCTCCTGGCAGTGGACGCGCTCCCCGAGAGGGCATTGGGTGGGTTTCGGCAGGATGCCTGTTGGCCGCATCTGTCCCGCCACTGGCACTGGCACTGGCACTGGGGACAACTCCCGAGGGCAGAAAACGCCCCCCGCCCCCATCCATCACAACTGTCTTCCCACTCCCGGGCTCGGGCAGCTCCCGCCAGTGGCCAGCGTCTCCAGAGCAACCGGGCGGGGCGGGGGCGGGGCGAGTGTGCCGGGGGCGGGGTGAGGGGCGCCTGCGCGCCAGGGCGGCGGTGGGCGTGGCCGGCCCAGCGGGCTGCGGCGCCTGCGCTGTGGTCCCGGCACGGCGGGCGTCGGAGAGCGGTCTACCGGCGGCGCGGGAGGCCTAGCGCTTGCCCACCCCCACCCCCACCCCGGGCGCCGGCCGGGCGCCCCGACAGGAGGGGGTGGGGCGGAGGCAGCCGATGGAGCGAGAGGGGGCTTAGATCCCACAGGGCTGTCAGGATGCGGCTCTCCCGCCGGCAGGTGTCGGCACTTTTGCTTCCCTCCGCGGTGAGGACCACCTTCTCCTGCCTCTCAGCTGACCTGGGCCGGTCCAACGAACCTGAGCGCAGGTGTTGCACCTGGGCTGAGGCTCAGGTCCCAGCTGGCACGGGGCCTGTCCAGAGACAGGCAGAAGCCTGTCTCCTGAGCATGCACGCGCCCAGTGCCAGGCTCAGCCGCAGCCAAAGTGACAGAAGAAGAGGCGTGTGTAGAGAGGCCCCCCTGCAACCGACTCCCCGCTCCCCGTGCAAGAGCACGGATTCCCAAGTAGGGCCCACTGGCAGGGCACTGAGGCCCGGAGCCACCTGCCATCAGCAGCGTAGTCCTGGGTGTCCCCGCAGCCCTCAGGAGCACCGGGGCCTGGGGCTTGATCGACTAGGCGGCTGCGCCTCGGCCAGAAGGGCTATCTGCTTTGGTTTGGAAATCTTGACAGTATCCCTGCGGCATTGCCCGCTATGGTAGCTTGGCACGGCAATCCATAGGAAAATCACCTGGTGGCGTGGCGTGCTCTGGCAGAGCGCAATGTGCTTAAGATGATGGGTTCTCACTTTTTTTCGCCCTCCCCAAAAACGGACGGTTACGACTGGAGGCAAGGCCCAAACAACCCACACGTCCGCTTTGGACGGTCACGATGGCCGCTTAGAATGTACCCGGTCCATGGAACGCCTGGACCTGTAAGCCCACTTGACCGCAGTGCCTGCCTCAAGTGAGCAGAAATGATTTCCACGCAAGTGTCTCAGCACCCAATAGGTAAGCAGTTTCGTTTTGCGTCCCCCGGCCCCAGAGCCGAGAGAAATGCTCGTTCGTTCGTTCGTTCGTTCGTTCGTTCGTTCGTTCGTTCGTTCGTTCGTTCGTTCGTTCGTTCGTAGGGTCCCAAACAGGAGGGCGAGAGGAGAAAGGGCAGGCTCATTGCTCGGAGTCGTCGGGGTGCTCTGGGGCCCCTCTCGTCCCAGAAAAGAAACGCAGAGAAAGAGAGGTCATTGACAAGGGAGAGGGAAGCCTCTGGGCCTGTCCTCTCCGGGAGACAGGTGTCTGGAGGCTTGGCCGGGAGCCCAGGCCGAAGCCCGCAGGCCACCGTTGGGAAAGGCCGGGGTTGCCCTGACAAAAGGTGGAGGTGACGGCGATGGGAGACAGCATGTCTGTGACCATTGCCGTGGGAGAGACCTGCAGGGCAACGCCGGCCGGCCCTAGCTAGGCCCCCGCTGGAGGAGGCCTCGGGGACTTTGGTTGGCGAGGAAACCCCCTCTTCGGAGGGGCCCGGCAGGCTGGCCCGGCCCAGACCCTCGGCCTGGGCCAGCTGAGCTATGGCCTGGAGAGGGGGCTCTCCCAGCAGCCCCAGATCTGCCCTGGGCTCCCTTCCCCCACAGCCCCTTCTGCAAGGGGCCCTGCCCCTCCCCCCGCCTTAGAACTCAGCCCTCTGGCCTCCAGCAAGCGTGAGGAAGGAACTATTCCATATCCAACAGTGGCCCCTAGCGGTGGAAGTTTTGGCTCAGACTTTGGGCAACGGAGCCGCTCTCTGGTTCCTGGAGCTTCTTCAGTCTCTTGGCTTTTCCCCAGACAGACAGGAGGGAACAACTGTCCAGGACACCAGAGCAGAGCTTCTCTCCTAGCCCAGTCCCCACCCAGCAGGCTCCACCCACGTCGGCGACCCCTTCCGTCGCGTCCCCGTGGCCTCCTGGTGGCATTCGGTGTAAACATTTTGGAACCCCGCTTCCCCCAGCGCTGGAGGTTCTCCTGGCAGTGGACGCGCTCCCCGAGAGGGCATTGGGTGGGTTTCGGCAGGATGCCTGTTGGCCGCATCTGTCCCGCCACTGGCACTGGCACTGGCACTGGGGACAACTCCCGAGGGCAGAAAACGCCCCCCGCCCCCATCCATCACAACTGTCTTCCCACTCCCGGGCTCGGGCAGCTCCCGCCAGTGGCCAGCGTCTCCAGAGCAACCGGGCGGGGCGGGGGCGGGGCGAGTGTGCCGGGGGCGGGGTGAGGGGCGCCTGCGCGCCAGGGCGGCGGTGGGCGTGGCCGGCCCAGCGGGCTGCGGCGCCTGCGCTGTGGTCCCGGCACGGCGGGCGTCGGAGAGCGGTCTACCGGCGGCGCGGGAGGCCTAGCGCTTGCCCACCCCCACCCCCACCCCGGGCGCCGGCCGGGCGCCCCGACAGGAGGGGGTGGGGCGGAGGCAGCCGATGGAGCGAGAGGGGGCTTAGATCCCACAGGGCTGTCAGGATGCGGCTCTCCCGCCGGCAGGTGTCGGCACTTTTGCTTCCCTCCGCGGTGAGGACCACCTTCTCCTGCCTCTCAGCTGACCTGGGCCGGTCCAACGAACCTGAGCGCAGGTGTTGCACCTGGGCTGAGGCTCAGGTCCCAGCTGGCACGGGGCCTGTCCAGAGACAGGCAGAAGCCTGTCTCCTGAGCATGCACGCGCCCAGTGCCAGGCTCAGCCGCAGCCAAAGTGACAGAAGAAGAGGCGTGTGTAGAGAGGCCCCCCTGCAACCGACTCCCCGCTCCCCGTGCAAGAGCACGGATTCCCAAGTAGGGCCCACTGGCAGGGCACTGAGGCCCGGAGCCACCTGCCATCAGCAGCGTAGTCCTGGGTGTCCCCGCAGCCCTCAGGAGCACCGGGGCCTGGGGCTTGATCGACTAGGCGGCTGCGCCTCGGCCAGAAGGGCTATCTGCTTTGGTTTGGAAATCTTGACAGTATCCCTGCGGCATTGCCCGCTATGGTAGCTTGGCACGGCAATCCATAGGAAAATCACCTGGTGGCGTGGCGTGCTCTGGCAGAGCGCAATGTGCTTAAGATGATGGGTTCTCACTTTTTTTCGCCCTCCCCAAAAACGGACGGTTACGACTGGAGGCAAGGCCCAAACAACCCACACGTCCGCTTTGGACGGTCACGATGGCCGCTTAGAATGTACCCGGTCCATGGAACGCCTGGACCTGTAAGCCCACTTGACCGCAGTGCCTGCCTCAAGTGAGCAGAAATGATTTCCACGCAAGTGTCTCAGCACCCAATAGGTAAGCAGTTTCGTTTTGCGTCCCCCGGCCCCAGAGCCGAGAGAAATGCTCGTTCGTTCGTTCGTTCGTTCGTTCGTTCGTTCGTTCGTTCGTTCGTAGGGTCCCAAACAGGAGGGCGAGAGGAGAAAGGGCAGGCTCATTGCTCGGAGTCGTCGGGGTGCTCTGGGGCCCCTCTCGTCCCAGAAAAGAAACGCAGAGAAAGAGAGGTCATTGACAAGGGAGAGGGAAGCCTCTGGGCCTGTCCTCTCCGGGAGACAGGTGTCTGGAGGCCTGGCCGGGAGCCCAGGCCGAAGCCCGCAGGCCACCGGTGGGAAAGGCCGGGGTTGCCCTGACAAAAGGTGGAGGTGACGGCGATGGGAGACAGCATGTCTGTGACCATTGCCGTGGGAGAGACCTGCAGGGCAACGCCGGCCGGCCCTAGCTAGGCCCCCGCTGGAGGAGGCCTCGGGGACTTTGGTTGGCGAGGAAACCCCCTCTTCGGAGGGGCCCGGCAGGCTGGCCCGGCCCAGACCCTCGGCCTGGGCCAGCTGAGCTATGGCCTGGAGAGGGGGCTCTCCCAGCAGCCCCAGATCTGCCCCAGGGCTCCCTTCCCCCACAGCCCCTTCTGCAAGGGGCCCTGCCCCTCCCCCCGCCTTAGAACTCAGCCCTCTGGCCTCCAGCAAGCGTGAGGAAGGAACTATTCCATATCCAACAGTGGCCCCTAGCGGTGGAAGTTTTGGCTCAGACTTTGGGCAACGGAGCCGCTCTCTGGTTCCTGGAGCTTCTTCAGTCTCTTGGCTTTTCCCCAGACAGACAGGAGGGAACAACTGTCCAGGACACCAGAGCAGAGCTTCTCTCCTAGCCCAGTCCCCACCCAGCAGGCTCCACCCACGTCGGCGACCCCTTCCGTCGCGTCCCCGTGGCCTCCTGGTGGCATTCGGTGTAAACATTTTGGAACCCCGCTTCCCCCAGCGCTGGAGGTTCTCCTGGCAGTGGACGCGCTCCCCGAAAGGGCATTGGGTGGGTTTCGGCAGGATGCCTGTTGGCCGCATCTGTCCCTCCACTGGCACTGGCACTGGCACTGGGGACAACTCCCGAGGGCAGAAAACGCCCCCCGCCCCCATCCATCACAACTGTCTTCCCACTCCCGGGCTCGGGCAGCTCCCGCCAGTGGCCAGCGTCTCCGGAGCAACCGGGCCGGGCGGGGGCGGGGCGAGTGTGCCAGGGGCGGGGTGAGGGGCGCCTGCGCGCCAGGGCGGCGGTGGGCGTGGCCGGCCCAGCGGGCTGCGGCGCCTGCGCTGTGGTCCCGGCACGGCGGGCGTCGGAGAGCGCTCTACCGGCGGCGCGGGAGGCCTAGCGCTTGCCCACCCCCACCCCCACCCCGGGCGCCGGCCGGGCGCCCCGACAGGAGGGGGTGGGGCGGAGGCAGCCGATGGAGCGAGAGGGGGCTTAGATCCCACAGGGCTGTCAGGATGCGGCTCTCCCGCCGGCAGGTGTCGGCACTTTTGCTTCCCTCCGCGGTGAGGACCACCTTCTCCTGCCTCTCAGCTGACCTGGGCCGGTCCAACGAACCTGAGCGCAGGTGTTGCACCTGGGCTGAGGCTCAGGTCCCAGCTGGCACGGGGCCTGTCCAGAGACAGGCAGAAGCCTGTCTCCTGAGCATGCACGCGCCCAGTGCCAGGCTCAGCCGCAGCCAAAGTGACAGAAGAAGAGGCGTGTGTAGAGAGGCCCCCCTGCAACCGACTCCCCGCTCCCCGTGCAAGAGCACGGATTCCCAAGTAGGGCCCACTGGCAGGGCACTGAGGCCCGGAGCCACCTGCCATCAGCAGCGTAGTCCTGGGTGTCCCCGCAGCCCTCAGGAGCACCGGGGCCTGGGGCTTGATCGACTAGGCGGCTGCGCCTCGGCCAGAAGGGCTATCTGCTTTGGTTTGGAAATCTTGACAGTATCCCTGCGGCATTGCCCGCTATGGTAGCTTGGCACGGCAATCCATAGGAAAATCACCTGGTGGCGTGGCGTGCTCTGGCAGAGCGCAATGTGCTTAAGATGATGGGTTCTCACTTTTTTTCGCCCTCCCCAAAAACGGACGGTTACGACTGGAGGCAAGGCCCAAACAACCCACACGTCCGCTTTGGACGGTCACGATGGCCGCTTAGAATGTACCCGGTCCATGGAACGCCTGGACCTGTAAGCCCACTTGACCGCAGTGCCTGCCTCAAGTGAGCAGAAATGATTTCCACGCAAGTGTCTCAGCACCCAATAGGTAAGCAGTTTCGTTTTGCGTCCCCCGGCCCCAGAGCCGAGAGAAATGCTCGTTCGTTCGTTCGTTCGTTCGTTCGTTCGTTCGTTCGTTCGTTCGTTCGTAGGGTCCCAAACAGGAGGGCGAGAGGAGAAAGGGCAGGCTCATTGCTCGGAGTCGTCGGGGTGCTCTGGGGCCCCTCTCGTCCCAGAAAAGAAACGCAGAGAAAGAGAGGTCATTGACAAGGGAGAGGGAAGCCTCTGGGCCTGTCCTCTCCGGGAGACAGGTGTCTGGAGGCTTGGCCGGGAGCCCAGGCCGAAGCCCGCAGGCCACCGGTGGGAAAGGCCGGGGTTGCCCTGACAAAAGGTGGAGGTGACGGCGATGGGAGACAGCATGTCTGTGACCATTGCCGTGGGAGAGACCTGCAGGGCAACGCCGGCCGGCCCTAGCTAGGCCCCCGCTGGAGGAGGCCTCGGGGACTTTGGTTGGCGAGGAAACCCCCTCTTCGGAGGGGCCCGGCAGGCTGGCCCGGCCCAGACCCTCGGCCTGGGCCAGCTGAGCTATGGCCTGGAGAGGGGGCTCTCCCAGCAGCCCCAGATCTGCCCCAGGGCTCCCTTCCCCCACAGCCCCTTCTGCAAGGGGCCCTGCCCCTCCCCCCGCCTTAGAACTCAGCCCTCTGGCCTCCAGCAAGCGTGAGGAAGGAACTATTCCATATCCAACAGTGGCCCCTAGCGGTGGAAGTTTTGGCTCAGACTTTGGGCAACGGAGCCGCTCTCTGGTTCCTGGAGCTTCTTCAGTCTCTTGGCTTTTCCCCAGACAGACAGGAGGGAACAACTGTCCAGGACACCAGAGCAGAGCTTCTCTCCTAGCCCAGTCCCCACCCAGCAGGCTCCACCCACGTCGGCGACCCCTTCCGTCGCGTCCCCGTGGCCTCCTGGTGGCATTCGGTGTAAACATTTTGGAACCCCGCTTCCCCCAGCGCTGGAGGTTCTCCTGGCAGTGGACGCGCTCCCCGAGAGGGCATTGGGTGGGTTTCGGCAGGATGCCTGTTGGCCGCATCTGTCCCGCCACTGGCACTGGCACTGGCACTGGGGACAACTCCCGAGGGCAGAAAACGCCCCCCGCCCCCATCCATCACAACTGTCTTCCCACTCCCGGGCTCGGGCAGCTCCCGCCAGTGGCCAGCGTCTCCGGAGCAACCGGGCGGGGCGGGGGCGGGGCGAGTGTGCCGGGGGCGGGGTGAGGGGCGCCTGCGCGCCAGGGCGGCTGTGGGCGTGGCCGGCCCAGCGGGCTGCGGCGCCTGCGCTGTGGTCCCGGCACGGCGGGCGTCGGAGAGCGGTCTACCGGCGGCGCGGGAGGCCTAGCGCTTGCCCACCCCCACCCCCACCCCGGGCGCCGGCCGGGCGCCCCGACAGGAGGGGGTGGGGCGGAGGCAGCCGATGGAGCGAGAGGGGGCTTAGATCCCACAGGGCTGTCAGGATGCGGCTCTCCCGCCGGCAGGTGTCGGCACTTTTGCTTCCCTCCGCGGTGAGGACCACCTTCTCCTGCCTCTCAGCTGACCTGGGCCGGTCCAACGAACCTGAGCGCAGGTGTTGCACCTGGGCTGAGGCTCAGGTCCCAGCTGGCACGGGGCCTGTCCAGAGACAGGCAGAAGCCTGTCTCCTGAGCATGCACGCGCCCAGTGCCAGGCTCAGCCGCAGCCAAAGTGACAGAAGAAGAGGCGTGTGTAGAGAGGCCCCCCTGCAACCGACTCCCCGCTCCCCGTGCAAGAGCACGGATTCCCAAGTAGGGCCCACTGGCAGGGCACTGAGGCCCGGAGCCACCTGCCATCAGCAGCGTAGTCCTGGGTGTCCCCGCAGCCCTCAGGAGCACCGGGGCCTGGGGCTTGATCGACTAGGCGGCTGCGCCTCGGCCAGAAGGGCTATCTGCTTTGGTTTGGAAATCTTGACAGTATCCCTGCGGCATTGCCCGCTATGGTAGCTTGGCACGGCAATCCATAGGAAAATCACCTGGTGGCGTGGCGTGCTCTGGCAGAGCGCAATGTGCTTAAGATGATGGGTTCTCACTTTTTTTCGCCCTCCCCAAAAACGGACGGTTACGACTGGAGGCAAGGCCCAAACAACCCACACGTCCGCTTTGGACGGTCACGATGGCCGCTTAGAATGTACCCGGTCCATGGAACGCCTGGACCTGTAAGCCCACTTGACCGCAGTGCCTGCCTCAAGTGAGCAGAAATGATTTCCACGCAAGTGTCTCAGCACCCAATAGGTAAGCAGTTTCGTTTTGCGTCCCCCGGCCCCAGAGCCGAGAGAAATGCTCGTTCGTTCGTTCGTTCGTTCGTTCGTTCGTTCGTTCGTTCGTTCGTTCGTTCGTAGGGTCCCAAACAGGAGGGCGAGAGGAGAAAGGGCAGGCTCATTGCTCGGAGTCGTCGGGGTGCTCTGGGGCCCCTCTCGTCCCAGAAAAGAAACGCAGAGAAAGAGAGGTCATTGACAAGGGAGAGGGAAGCCTCTGGGCCTGTCCTCTCCGGGAGACAGGTGTCTGGAGGCCTGGCCGGGAGCCCAGGCAGAAGCCCGCAGGCCACCGGTGGGAAAGGCCGGGGTTGCCCTGACAAAAGGTGGAGGTGACGGCGATGGGAGACAGCATGTCTGTGACCATTGCCGTGGGAGAGACCTGCAGGGCAACGCCGGCCGGCCCTAGCTAGGCCCCCGCTGGAGGAGGCCTCGGGGACTTTGGTTGGCGAGGAAACCCCCTCTTCGGAGGGGCCCGGCAGGCTGGCCCGGCCCAGACCCTCGGCCTGGGCCAGCTGAGCTATGGCCTGGAGAGGGGGCTCTCCCAGCAGCCCCAGATCTGCCCCAGGGCTCCCTTCCCCCACAGCCCCTTCTGCAAGGGGCCCTGCCCCTCCCCCCGCCTTAGAACTCAGCCCTCTGGCCTCCAGCAAGCGTGAGGAAGGAACTATTCCATATCCAACAGTGGCCCCTAGCGGTGGAAGTTTTGGCTCAGACTTTGGGCAACGGAGCCGCTCTCTGGTTCCTGGAGCTTCTTCAGTCTCTTGGCTTTTCCCCAGACAGACAGGAGGGAACAACTGTCCAGGACACCAGAGCAGAGCTTCTCTCCTAGCCCAGTCCCCACCCAGCAGGCTCCACCCACGTCGGCGACCCCTTCCGTCGCGTCCCCGTGGCCTCCTGGTGGCATTCGGTGTAAACATTTTGGAACCCCGCTTCCCCCAGCGCTGGAGGTTCTCCTGGCAGTGGACGCGCTCCCCGAGAGGGCATTGGGTGGGTTTCGGCAGGATGCCTGTTGGCCGCATATGTCCCTCCACTGGCACTGGCACTGGCACTGGGGACAACTCCCGAGGGCAGAAAACGCCCCCCGCCCCCATCCATCACAACTGTCTTCCCACTCCCGGGCTCGGGCAGCTCCCGCCAGTGGCCAGCGTCTCCGGAGCAACCGGGCGGGGCGGGGGCGGGGCGAGTGTGCCGGGGGCGGGGTGAGGGGCGCCTGCGCGCCAGGGCGGCGGTGGGCGTGGCCGGCCCAGCGGGCTGCGGCGCCTGCGCTGTGGTCCCGGCACGGCGGGCGTCGGAGAGCGGTCTACCGGCGGCGCGGGAGGCCTAGCGCTTGCCCACCCCCACCCCCACCCCGGGCGCCGGCCGGGCGCCCCGACAGGAGGGGGTGGGGCGGAGGCAGCCGATGGAGCGAGAGGGGGCTTAGATCCCACAGGGCTGTCAGGATGCGGCTCTCCCGCCGGCAGGTGTCGGCACTTTTGCTTCCCTCCGCGGTGAGGACCACCTTCTCCTGCCTCTCAGCTGACCTGGGCCGGTCCAACGAACCTGAGCGCAGGTGTTGCACCTGGGCTGAGGCTCAGGTCCCAGCTGGCACGGGGCCTGTCCAGAGACAGGCAGAAGCCTGTCTCCTGAGCATGCACGCGCCCAGTGCCAGGCTCAGCCGCAGCCAAAGTGACAGAAGAAGAGGCGTGTGTAGAGAGGCCCCCCTGCAACCGACTCCCCGCTCCCCGTGCAAGAGCACGGATTCCCAAGTAGGGCCCACTGGCAGGGCACTGAGGCCCGGAGCCACCTGCCATCAGCAGCGTAGTCCTGGGTGTCCCCGCAGCCCTCAGGAGCACCGGGGCCTGGGGCTTGATCGACTAGGCGGCTGCGCCTCGGCCAGAAGGGCTATCTGCTTTGGTTTGGAAATCTTGACAGTATCCCTGCGGCATTGCCCGCTATGGTAGCTTGGCACGGCAATCCATAGGAAAATCACCTGGTGGCGTGGCGTGCTCTGGCAGAGCGCAATGTGCTTAAGATGATGGGTTCTCACTTTTTTTCGCCCTCCCCAAAAACGGACGGTTACGACTGGAGGCAAGGCCCAAACAACCCACACGTCCGCTTTGGACGGTCACGATGGCCGCTTAGAATGTACCCGGTCCATGGAACGCCTGGACCTGTAAGCCCACTTGACCGCAGTGCCTGCCTCAAGTGAGCAGAAATGATTTCCACGCAAGTGTCTCAGCACCCAATAGGTAAGCAGTTTCGTTTTGCGTCCCCCGGCCCCAGAGCCGAGAGAAATGCTCGTTCGTTCGTTCGTTCGTTCGTTCGTTCGTTCGTTCGTTCGTTCGTTCGTTCGTAGGGTCCCAAACAGGAGGGCGAGAGGAGAAAGGGCAGGCTCATTGCTCGGAGTCGTCGGGGTGCTCTGGGGCCCCTCTCGTCCCAGAAAAGAAACGCAGAGAAAGAGAGGTCATTGACAAGGGAGAGGGAAGCCTCTGGGCCTGTCCTCTCCGGGAGACAGGTGTCTGGAGGCTTGGCCGGGAGCCCAGGCCGAAGCCCGCAGGCCACCGTTGGGAAAGGCCGGGGTTGCCCTGACAAAAGGTGGAGGTGACGGCGATGGGAGACAGCATGTCTGTGACCATTGCCGTGGGAGAGACCTGCAGGGCAACGCCGGCCGGCCCTAGCTAGGCCCCCGCTGGAGGAGGCCTCGGGGACTTTGGTTGGCGAGGAAACCCCCTCTTCGGAGGGGCCCGGCAGGCTGGCCCGGCCCAGACCCTCGGCCTGGGCCAGCTGAGCTATGGCCTGGAGAGGGGGCTCTCCCAGCAGCCCCAGATCTGCCCCAGGGCTCCCTTCCCCCACAGCCCCTTCTGCAAGGGGCCCTGCCCCTCCCCCCGCCTTAGAACTCAGCCCTCTGGCCTCCAGCAAGCGTGAGGAAGGAACTATTCCATATCCAACAGTGGCCCCTAGCGGTGGAAGTTTTGGCTCAGACTTTGGGCAACGGAGCCGCTCTCTGGTTCCTGGAGCTTCTTCAGTCTCTTGGCTTTTCCCCAGACAGACAGGAGGGAACAACTGTCCAGGACACCAGAGCAGAGCTTCTCTCCTAGCCCAGTCCCCACCCAGCAGGCTCCACCCACGTCGGCGACCCCTTCCGTCGCGTCCCCGTGGCCTCCTGGTGGCATTCGGTGTAAACATTTTGGAACCCCGCTTCCCCCAGCGCTGGAGGTTCTCCTGGCAGTGGACGCGCTCCCCGAGAGGGCATTGGGTGGGTTTCGGCAGGATGCCTGTTGGCCGCATCTGTCCCTCCACTGGCACTGGCACTGGCACTGGGGACAACTCCCGAGGGCAGAAAACGCCCCCGCCCCCATCCATCACAACTGTCTTCCCACTCCCGGGCTCGGGCAGCTCCCGCCAGTGGCCAGCGTCTCCAGAGCAACCGGGCGGGGCGGGGGCGGGGCGAGTGTGCCGGGGGCGGGGTGAGGGGCGCCTGCGCGCCAGGGCGGCGGTGGGCGTGGCCGGCCCAGCGGGCTGCGGCGCCTGCGCTGTGGTCCCGGCACGGCGGGCGTCGGAGAGCGGTCTACCGGCGGCGCGGGAGGCCTAGCGCTTGCCCACCCCCACCCCCACCCCGGGCGCCGGCTGGGCGCCCCGACAGGAGGGGGTGGGGCGGAGGCAGCCGATGGAGCGAGAGGGGGCTTAGATCCCACAGGGCTGTCAGGATGCGGCTCTCCCGCCGGCAGGTGTCGGCACTTTTGCTTCCCTCCGCGGTGAGGACCACCTTCTCCTGCCTCTCAGCTGACCTGGGCCGGTCCAACGAACCTGAGCGCAGGTGTTGCACCTGGGCTGAGGCTCAGGTCCCAGCTGGCACGGGGCCTGTCCAGAGACAGGCAGAAGCCTGTCTCCTGAGCATGCACGCGCCCAGTGCCAGGCTCAGCCGCAGCCAAAGTGACAGAAGAAGAGGCGTGTGTAGAGAGGCCCCCCTGCAACCGACTCCCCGCTCCCCGTGCAAGAGCACGGATTCCCAAGTAGGGCCCACTGGCAGGGCACTGAGGCCCGGAGCCACCTGCCATCAGCAGCGTAGTCCTGGGTGTCCCCGCAGCCCTCAGGAGCACCGGGGCCTGGGGCTTGATCGACTAGGCGGCTGCGCCTCGGCCAGAAGGGCTATCTGCTTTGGTTTGGAAATCTTGACAGTATCCCTGCGGCATTGCCCGCTATGGTAGCTTGGCACGGCAATCCATAGGAAAATCACCTGGTGGCGTGGCGTGCTCTGGCAGAGCGCAATGTGCTTAAGATGATGGGTTCTCACTTTTTTTCGCCCTCCCCAAAAACGGACGGTTACGACTGGAGGCAAGGCCCAAACAACCCACACGTCCGCTTTGGACGGTCACGATGGCCGCTTAGAATGTACCCGGTCCATGGAACGCCTGGACCTGTAAGCCCACTTGACCGCAGTGCCTGCCTCAAGTGAGCAGAAATGATTTCCACGCAAGTGTCTCAGCACCCAATAGGTAAGCAGTTTCGTTTTGCGTCCCCCGGCCCCAGAGCCGAGAGAAATGCTCGTTCGTTCGTTCGTTCGTTCGTTCGTTCGTTCGTTCGTTCGTTCGTAGGGTCCCAAACAGGAGGGCGAGAGGAGAAAGGGCAGGCTCATTGCTCGGAGTCGTCGGGGTGCTCTGGGGCCCCTCTCGTCCCAGAAAAGAAACGCAGAGAAAGAGAGGTCATTGACAAGGGTGAGGGAAGCCTCTGGGCCTGTCCTCTCCGGGAGACAGGTGTCTGGAGGCCTGGCCGGGAGCCCAGGCCGAAGCCCGCAGGCCACCGGTGGGAAAGGCCGGGGTTGCCCTGACAAAAGGTGGAGGTGACGGCGATGGGAGACAGCATGTCTGTGACCATTGCCGTGGGAGAGACCTGCAGGGCAACGCCGGCCGGCCCTAGCTAGGCCCCCGCTGGAGGAGGCCTCGGGGACTTTGGTTGGCGAGGAAACCCCCTCTTCGGAGGGGCCCGGCAGGCTGGCCCGGCCCAGACCCTCGGCCTGGGCCAGCTGAGCTATGGCCTGGAGAGGGGGCTCTCCCAGCAGCCCCAGATCTGCCCCAGGGCTCCCTTCCCCCACAGCCCCTTCTGCAAGGGGCCCTGCCCCTCCCCCCGCCTTAGAACTCAGCCCTCTGGCCTCCAGCAAGCGTGAGGAAGGAACTATTCCTATCCAACAGTGGCCCCTAGCGGTGGAAGTTTTGGCTCAGACTTTGGGCAACGGAGCCGCTCTCTGGTTCCTGGAGCTTCTTCAGTCTCTTGGCTTTTCCCCAGACAGACAGGAGGGAACAACTGTCCAGGACACCAGAGCAGAGCTTCTCTCCTAGCCCAGTCCCCACCCAGCAGGCTCCACCCACGTCGGCGACCCCTTCCGTCGCGTCCCCGTGGCCTCCTGGTGGCATTCGGTGTAAACATTTTGGAACCCCGCTTCCCCCAGCGCTGGAGGTTCTCCTGGCAGTGGACGCGCTCCCCGAAAGGGCATTGGGTGGGTTTCGGCAGGATGCCTGTTGGCCGCATCTGTCCCGCCACTGGCACTGGCACTGGCACTGGGGACAACTCCCGAGGGCAGAAAACGCCCCCCGCCCCCATCCATCACAACTGTCTTCCCACTCCCGGGCTCGGGCAGCTCCCGCCAGTGGCCAGCGTCTCCGGAGCAACCGGGCGGGGCGGGGGCGGGGCGAGTGTGCCGGGGGCGCGGCGAGGGGCGCCTGCGCGCCAGGGCGGCGGTGGGCGTGGCCGGCCCAGCGGGCTGCGGCGCCTGCGCTGTGGTCCCGGCACGGCGGGCGTCGGAGAGCGCTCTACCGGCGGCGCGGGAGGCCTAGCGCTTGCCCACCCCCACCCCCACCCCGGGCGCCGGCCGGGCGCCCCGACAGGAGGGGGTGGGGCGGAGGCAGCCGATGGAGCGAGAGGGGGCTTAGATCCCACAGGGCTGTCAGGATGCGGCTCTCCCGCCGGCAGGTGTCGGCACTTTTGCTTCCCTCCGCGGTGAGGACCACCTTCTCCTGCCTCTCAGCTGACCTGGGCCGGTCCAACGAACCTGAGCGCAGGTGTTGCACCTGGGCTGAGGCTCAGGTCCCAGCTGGCACGGGGCCTGTCCAGAGACAGGCAGAAGCCTGTCTCCTGAGCATGCACGCGCCCAGTGCCAGGCTCAGCCGCAGCCAAAGTGACAGAAGAAGAGGCGTGTGTAGAGAGGCCCCCCTGCAACCGACTCCCCGCTCCCCGTGCAAGAGCACGGATTCCCAAGTAGGGCCCACTGGCAGGGCACTGAGGCCCGGAGCCACCTGCCATCAGCAGCGTAGTCCTGGGTGTCCCCGCAGCCCTCAGGAGCACCGGGGCCTGGGGCTTGATCGACTAGGCAGCTGCGCCTCGGCCAGAAGGGCTATCTGCTTTGGTTTGGAAATCTTGACAGTATCCCTGCGGCATTGTCCGCTATGGTAGCTTGGCACGGCAATCCATAGGAAAATCACCTGGTGGCGTGGCGTGCTCTGGCAGAGCGCAATGTGCTTAAGATGATGGGTTCTCACTTTTTTTCGCCCTCCCCAAAAACGGACGGTTACGACTGGAGGCAAGGCCCAAACAACCCACACGTCCGCTTTGGACGGTCACGATGGCCGCTTAGAATGTACCCGGTCCATGGAACGCCTGGACCTGTAAGCCCACTTGACCGCAGTGCCTGCCTCAAGTGAGCAGAAATGATTTCCACGCAAGTGTCTCAGCACCCAATAGGTAAGCAGTTTCGTTTTGCGTCCCCCGGCCCCAGAGCCGAGAGAAATGCTCGTTCGTTCGTTCGTTCGTTCGTTCGTTCGTTCGTTCGTTCGTTCGTTCGTAGGGTCCCAAACAGGAGGGCGAGAGGAGAAAGGGCAGGCTCATTGCTCGGAGTCGTCGGGGTGCTCTGGGGCCCCTCTCGTCCCAGAAAAGAAACGCAGAGAAAGAGAGGTCATTGACAAGGGTGAGGGAAGCCTCTGGGCCTGTCCTCTCCGGGAGACAGGTGTCTGGAGGCCTGGCCGGGAGCCCAGGCCGAAGCCCGCAGGCCACCGGTGGGAAAGGCCGGGGTTGCCCTGACAAAAGGTGGAGGTGACGGCGATGGGAGACAGCATGTCTGTGACCATTGCCGTGGGAGAGACCTGCAGGGCAACGCCGGCCGGCCCTAGCTAGGCCCCCGCTGGAGGAGGCCTCGGGGACTTTGGTTGGCGAGGAAACCCCCTCTTCGGAGGGGCCCGGCAGGCTGGCCCGGCCCAGACCCTCGGCCTGGGCCAGCTGAGCTATGGCCTGGAGAGGGGGCTCTCCCAGCAGCCCCAGATCTGCCCCAGGGCTCCCTTCCCCCACAGCCCCTTCTGCAAGGGGCCCTGCCCCTCCCCCCGCCTTAGAACTCAGCCCTCTGGCCTCCAGCAAGCGTGAGGAAGGAACTATTCCTATCCAACAGTGGCCCCTAGCGGTGGAAGTTTTGGCTCAGACTTTGGGCAACGGAGCCGCTCTCTGGTTCCTGGAGCTTCTTCAGTCTCTTGGCTTTTCCCCAGACAGACAGGAGGGAACAACTGTCCAGGACACCAGAGCAGAGCTTCTCTCCTAGCCCAGTCCCCACCCAGCAGGCTCCACCCACGTCGGCGACCCCTTCCGTCGCGTCCCCGTGGCCTCCTGGTGGCATTCGGTGTAAACATTTTGGAACCCCGCTTCCCCCAGCGCTGGAGGTTCTCCTGGCAGTGGACGCGCTCCCCGAAAGGGCATTGGGTGGGTTTCGGCAGGATGCCTGTTGGCCGCATCTGTCCCGCCACTGGCACTGGCACTGGCACTGGGGACAACTCCCGAGGGCAGAAAACGCCCCCCGCCCCCATCCATCACAACTGTCTTCCCACTCCCGGGCTCGGGCAGCTCCCGCCAGTGGCCAGCGTCTCCGGAGCAACCGGGCGGGGCGGGGGCGGGGCGAGTGTGCCGGGGGCGCGGCGAGGGGCGCCTGCGCGCCAGGGCGGCGGTGGGCGTGGCCGGCCCAGCGGGCTGCGGCGCCTGCGCTGTGGTCCCGGCACGGCGGGCGTCGGAGAGCGCTCTACCGGCGGCGCGGGAGGCCTAGCGCTTGCCCACCCCCACCCCCACCCCGGGCGCCGGCCGGGCGCCCCGACAGGAGGGGGTGGGGCGGAGGCAGCCGATGGAGCGAGAGGGGGCTTAGATCCCACAGGGCTGTCAGGATGCGGCTCTCCCGCCGGCAGGTGTCGGCACTTTTGCTTCCCTCCGCGGTGAGGACCACCTTCTCCTGCCTCTCAGCTGACCTGGGCCGGTCCAACGAACCTGAGCGCAGGTGTTGCACCTGGGCTGAGGCTCAGGTCCCAGCTGGCACGGGGCCTGTCCAGAGACAGGCAGAAGCCTGTCTCCTGAGCATGCACGCGCCCAGTGCCAGGCTCAGCCGCAGCCAAAGTGACAGAAGAAGAGGCGTGTGTAGAGAGGCCCCCCTGCAACCGACTCCCCGCTCCCCGTGCAAGAGCACGGATTCCCAAGTAGGGCCCACTGGCAGGGCACTGAGGCCCGGAGCCACCTGCCATCAGCAGCGTAGTCCTGGGTGTCCCCGCAGCCCTCAGGAGCACCGGGGCCTGGGGCTTGATCGACTAGGCAGCTGCGCCTCGGCCAGAAGGGCTATCTGCTTTGGTTTGGAAATCTTGACAGTATCCCTGCGGCATTGTCCGCTATGGTAGCTTGGCACGGCAATCCATAGGAAAATCACCTGGTGGCGTGGCGTGCTCTGGCAGAGCGCAATGTGCTTAAGATGATGGGTTCTCACTTTTTTTCGCCCTCCCCAAAAACGGACGGTTACGACTGGAGGCAAGGCCCAAACAACCCACACGTCCGCTTTGGACGGTCACGATGGCCGCTTAGAATGTACCCGGTCCATGGAACGCCTGGACCTGTAAGCCCACTTGACCGCAGTGCCTGCCTCAAGTGAGCAGAAATGATTTCCACGCAAGTGTCTCAGCACCCAATAGGTAAGCAGTTTCGTTTTGCGTCCCCCGGCCCCAGAGCCGAGAGAAATGCTCGTTCGTTCGTTCGTTCGTTCGTTCGTTCGTTCGTTCGTTCGTTCGTTCGTAGGGTCCCAAACAGGAGGGCGAGAGGAGAAAGGGCAGGCTCATTGCTCGGAGTCGTCGGGGTGCTCTGGGGCCCCTCTCGTCCCAGAAAAGAAACGCAGAGAAAGAGAGGTCATTGACAAGGGTGAGGGAAGCCTCTGGGCCTGTCCTCTCCGGGAGACAGGTGTCTGGAGGCCTGGCCGGGAGCCCAGGCCGAAGCCCGCAGGCCACCGGTGGGAAAGGCCGGGGTTGCCCTGACAAAAGGTGGAGGTGACGGCGATGGGAGACAGCATGTCTGTGACCATTGCCGTGGGAGAGACCTGCAGGGCAACGCCGGCCGGCCCTAGCTAGGCCCCCGCTGGAGGAGGCCTCGGGGACTTTGGTTGGCGAGGAAACCCCCTCTTCGGAGGGGCCCGGCAGGCTGGCCCGGCCCAGACCCTCGGCCTGGGCCAGCTGAGCTATGGCCTGGAGAGGGGGCTCTCCCAGCAGCCCCAGATCTGCCCCAGGGCTCCCTTCCCCCACAGCCCCTTCTGCAAGGGGCCCTGCCCCTCCCCCCGCCTTAGAACTCAGCCCTCTGGCCTCCAGCAAGCGTGAGGAAGGAACTATTCCTATCCAACAGTGGCCCCTAGCGGTGGAAGTTTTGGCTCAGACTTTGGGCAACGGAGCCGCTCTCTGGTTCCTGGAGCTTCTTCAGTCTCTTGGCTTTTCCCCAGACAGACAGGAGGGAACAACTGTCCAGGACACCAGAGCAGAGCTTCTCTCCTAGCCCAGTCCCCACCCAGCAGGCTCCACCCACGTCGGCGACCCCTTCCGTCGCGTCCCCGTGGCCTCCTGGTGGCATTCGGTGTAAACATTTTGGAACCCCGCTTCCCCCAGCGCTGGAGGTTCTCCTGGCAGTGGACGCGCTCCCCGAAAGGGCATTGGGTGGGTTTCGGCAGGATGCCTGTTGGCCGCATCTGTCCCGCCACTGGCACTGGCACTGGCACTGGGGACAACTCCCGAGGGCAGAAAACGCCCCCCGCCCCCATCCATCACAACTGTCTTCCCACTCCCGGGCTCGGGCAGCTCCCGCCAGTGGCCAGCGTCTCCGGAGCAACCGGGCGGGGCGGGGGCGGGGCGAGTGTGCCGGGGGCGCGGCGAGGGGCGCCTGCGCGCCAGGGCGGCGGTGGGCGTGGCCGGCCCAGCGGGCTGCGGCGCCTGCGCTGTGGTCCCGGCACGGCGGGCGTCGGAGAGCGCTCTACCGGCGGCGCGGGAGGCCTAGCGCTTGCCCACCCCCACCCCCACCCCGGGCGCCGGCCGGGCGCCCCGACAGGAGGGGGTGGGGCGGAGGCAGCCGATGGAGCGAGAGGGGGCTTAGATCCCACAGGGCTGTCAGGATGCGGCTCTCCCGCCGGCAGGTGTCGGCACTTTTGCTTCCCTCCGCGGTGAGGACCACCTTCTCCTGCCTCTCAGCTGACCTGGGCCGGTCCAACGAACCTGAGCGCAGGTGTTGCACCTGGGCTGAGGCTCAGGTCCCAGCTGGCACGGGGCCTGTCCAGAGACAGGCAGAAGCCTGTCTCCTGAGCATGCACGCGCCCAGTGCCAGGCTCAGCCGCAGCCAAAGTGACAGAAGAAGAGGCGTGTGTAGAGAGGCCCCCCTGCAACCGACTCCCCGCTCCCCGTGCAAGAGCACGGATTCCCAAGTAGGGCCCACTGGCAGGGCACTGAGGCCCGGAGCCACCTGCCATCAGCAGCGTAGTCCTGGGTGTCCCCGCAGCCCTCAGGAGCACCGGGGCCTGGGGCTTGATCGACTAGGCAGCTGCGCCTCGGCCAGAAGGGCTATCTGCTTTGGTTTGGAAATCTTGACAGTATCCCTGCGGCATTGTCCGCTATGGTAGCTTGGCACGGCAATCCATAGGAAAATCACCTGGTGGCGTGGCGTGCTCTGGCAGAGCGCAATGTGCTTAAGATGATGGGTTCTCACTTTTTTTCGCCCTCCCCAAAAACGGACGGTTACGACTGGAGGCAAGGCCCAAACAACCCACACGTCCGCTTTGGACGGTCACGATGGCCGCTTAGAATGTACCCGGTCCATGGAACGCCTGGACCTGTAAGCCCACTTGACCGCAGTGCCTGCCTCAAGTGAGCAGAAATGATTTCCACGCAAGTGTCTCAGCACCCAATAGGTAAGCAGTTTCGTTTTGCGTCCCCCGGCCCCAGAGCCGAGAGAAATGCTCGTTCGTTCGTTCGTTCGTTCGTTCGTTCGTTCGTTCGTTCGTTCGTTCGTAGGGTCCCAAACAGGAGGGCGAGAGGAGAAAGGGCAGGCTCATTGCTCGGAGTCGTCGGGGTGCTCTGGGGCCCCTCTCGTCCCAGAAAAGAAACGCAGAGAAAGAGAGGTCATTGACAAGGGTGAGGGAAGCCTCTGGGCCTGTCCTCTCCGGGAGACAGGTGTCTGGAGGCCTGGCCGGGAGCCCAGGCCGAAGCCCGCAGGCCACCGGTGGGAAAGGCCGGGGTTGCCCTGACAAAAGGTGGAGGTGACGGCGATGGGAGACAGCATGTCTGTGACCATTGCCGTGGGAGAGACCTGCAGGGCAACGCCGGCCGGCCCTAGCTAGGCCCCCGCTGGAGGAGGCCTCGGGGACTTTGGTTGGCGAGGAAACCCCCTCTTCGGAGGGGCCCGGCAGGCTGGCCCGGCCCAGACCCTCGGCCTGGGCCAGCTGAGCTATGGCCTGGAGAGGGGGCTCTCCCAGCAGCCCCAGATCTGCCCCAGGGCTCCCTTCCCCCACAGCCCCTTCTGCAAGGGGCCCTGCCCCTCCCCCCGCCTTAGAACTCAGCCCTCTGGCCTCCAGCAAGCGTGAGGAAGGAACTATTCCTATCCAACAGTGGCCCCTAGCGGTGGAAGTTTTGGCTCAGACTTTGGGCAACGGAGCCGCTCTCTGGTTCCTGGAGCTTCTTCAGTCTCTTGGCTTTTCCCCAGACAGACAGGAGGGAACAACTGTCCAGGACACCAGAGCAGAGCTTCTCTCCTAGCCCAGTCCCCACCCAGCAGGCTCCACCCACGTCGGCGACCCCTTCCGTCGCGTCCCCGTGGCCTCCTGGTGGCATTCGGTGTAAACATTTTGGAACCCCGCTTCCCCCAGCGCTGGAGGTTCTCCTGGCAGTGGACGCGCTCCCCGAAAGGGCATTGGGTGGGTTTCGGCAGGATGCCTGTTGGCCGCATCTGTCCCGCCACTGGCACTGGCACTGGCACTGGGGACAACTCCCGAGGGCAGAAAACGCCCCCCGCCCCCATCCATCACAACTGTCTTCCCACTCCCGGGCTCGGGCAGCTCCCGCCAGTGGCCAGCGTCTCCGGAGCAACCGGGCGGGGCGGGGGCGGGGCGAGTGTGCCGGGGGCGCGGCGAGGGGCGCCTGCGCGCCAGGGCGGCGGTGGGCGTGGCCGGCCCAGCGGGCTGCGGCGCCTGCGCTGTGGTCCCGGCACGGCGGGCGTCGGAGAGCGCTCTACCGGCGGCGCGGGAGGCCTAGCGCTTGCCCACCCCCACCCCCACCCCGGGCGCCGGCCGGGCGCCCCGACAGGAGGGGGTGGGGCGGAGGCAGCCGATGGAGCGAGAGGGGGCTTAGATCCCACAGGGCTGTCAGGATGCGGCTCTCCCGCCGGCAGGTGTCGGCACTTTTGCTTCCCTCCGCGGTGAGGACCACCTTCTCCTGCCTCTCAGCTGACCTGGGCCGGTCCAACGAACCTGAGCGCAGGTGTTGCACCTGGGCTGAGGCTCAGGTCCCAGCTGGCACGGGGCCTGTCCAGAGACAGGCAGAAGCCTGTCTCCTGAGCATGCACGCGCCCAGTGCCAGGCTCAGCCGCAGCCAAAGTGACAGAAGAAGAGGCGTGTGTAGAGAGGCCCCCCTGCAACCGACTCCCCGCTCCCCGTGCAAGAGCACGGATTCCCAAGTAGGGCCCACTGGCAGGGCACTGAGGCCCGGAGCCACCTGCCATCAGCAGCGTAGTCCTGGGTGTCCCCGCAGCCCTCAGGAGCACCGGGGCCTGGGGCTTGATCGACTAGGCAGCTGCGCCTCGGCCAGAAGGGCTATCTGCTTTGGTTTGGAAATCTTGACAGTATCCCTGCGGCATTGTCCGCTATGGTAGCTTGGCACGGCAATCCATAGGAAAATCACCTGGTGGCGTGGCGTGCTCTGGCAGAGCGCAATGTGCTTAAGATGATGGGTTCTCACTTTTTTTCGCCCTCCCCAAAAACGGACGGTTACGACTGGAGGCAAGGCCCAAACAACCCACACGTCCGCTTTGGACGGTCACGATGGCCGCTTAGAATGTACCCGGTCCATGGAACGCCTGGACCTGTAAGCCCACTTGACCGCAGTGCCTGCCTCAAGTGAGCAGAAATGATTTCCACGCAAGTGTCTCAGCACCCAATAGGTAAGCAGTTTCGTTTTGCGTCCCCCGGCCCCAGAGCCGAGAGAAATGCTCGTTCGTTCGTTCGTTCGTTCGTTCGTTCGTTCGTTCGTTCGTTCGTAGGGTCCCAAACAGGAGGGCGAGAGGAGAAAGGGCAGGCTCATTGCTCGGAGTCGTCGGGGTGCTCTGGGGCCCCTCTCGTCCCAGAAAAGAAACGCAGAGAAAGAGAGGTCATTGACAAGGGTGAGGGAAGCCTCTGGGCCTGTCCTCTCCGGGAGACAGGTGTCTGGAGGCCTGGCCGGGAGCCCAGGCCGAAGCCCGCAGGCCACCGGTGGGAAAGGCCGGGGTTGCCCTGACAAAAGGTGGAGGTGACGGCGATGGGAGACAGCATGTCTGTGACCATTGCCGTGGGAGAGACCTGCAGGGCAACGCCGGCCGGCCCTAGCTAGGCCCCCGCTGGAGGAGGCCTCGGGGACTTTGGTTGGCGAGGAAACCCCCTCTTCGGAGGGGCCCGGCAGGCTGGCCCGGCCCAGACCCTCGGCCTGGGCCAGCTGAGCTATGGCCTGGAGAGGGGGCTCTCCCAGCAGCCCCAGATCTGCCCCAGGGCTCCCTTCCCCCACAGCCCCTTCTGCAAGGGGCCCTGCCCCTCCCCCCGCCTTAGAACTCAGCCCTCTGGCCTCCAGCAAGCGTGAGGAAGGAACTATTCCTATCCAACAGTGGCCCCTAGCGGTGGAAGTTTTGGCTCAGACTTTGGGCAACGGAGCCGCTCTCTGGTTCCTGGAGCTTCTTCAGTCTCTTGGCTTTTCCCCAGACAGACAGGAGGGAACAACTGTCCAGGACACCAGAGCAGAGCTTCTCTCCTAGCCCAGTCCCCACCCAGCAGGCTCCACCCACGTCGGCGACCCCTTCCGTCGCGTCCCCGTGGCCTCCTGGTGGCATTCGGTGTAAACATTTTGGAACCCCGCTTCCCCCAGCGCTGGAGGTTCTCCTGGCAGTGGACGCGCTCCCCGAAAGGGCATTGGGTGGGTTTCGGCAGGATGCCTGTTGGCCGCATCTGTCCCGCCACTGGCACTGGCACTGGCACTGGGGACAACTCCCGAGGGCAGAAAACGCCCCCCGCCCCCATCCATCACAACTGTCTTCCCACTCCCGGGCTCGGGCAGCTCCCGCCAGTGGCCAGCGTCTCCGGAGCAACCGGGCGGGGCGGGGGCGGGGCGAGTGTGCCGGGGGCGCGGCGAGGGGCGCCTGCGCGCCAGGGCGGCGGTGGGCGTGGCCGGCCCAGCGGGCTGCGGCGCCTGCGCTGTGGTCCCGGCACGGCGGGCGTCGGAGAGCGCTCTACCGGCGGCGCGGGAGGCCTAGCGCTTGCCCACCCCCACCCCCACCCCGGGCGCCGGCCGGGCGCCCCGACAGGAGGGGGTGGGGCGGAGGCAGCCGATGGAGCGAGAGGGGGCTTAGATCCCACAGGGCTGTCAGGATGCGGCTCTCCCGCCGGCAGGTGTCGGCACTTTTGCTTCCCTCCGCGGTGAGGACCACCTTCTCCTGCCTCTCAGCTGACCTGGGCCGGTCCAACGAACCTGAGCGCAGGTGTTGCACCTGGGCTGAGGCTCAGGTCCCAGCTGGCACGGGGCCTGTCCAGAGACAGGCAGAAGCCTGTCTCCTGAGCATGCACGCGCCCAGTGCCAGGCTCAGCCGCAGCCAAAGTGACAGAAGAAGAGGCGTGTGTAGAGAGGCCCCCCTGCAACCGACTCCCCGCTCCCCGTGCAAGAGCACGGATTCCCAAGTAGGGCCCACTGGCAGGGCACTGAGGCCCGGAGCCACCTGCCATCAGCAGCGTAGTCCTGGGTGTCCCCGCAGCCCTCAGGAGCACCGGGGCCTGGGGCTTGATCGACTAGGCAGCTGCGCCTCGGCCAGAAGGGCTATCTGCTTTGGTTTGGAAATCTTGACAGTATCCCTGCGGCATTGTCCGCTATGGTAGCTTGGCACGGCAATCCATAGGAAAATCACCTGGTGGCGTGGCGTGCTCTGGCAGAGCGCAATGTGCTTAAGATGATGGGTTCTCACTTTTTTTCGCCCTCCCCAAAAACGGACGGTTACGACTGGAGGCAAGGCCCAAACAACCCACACGTCCGCTTTGGACGGTCACGATGGCCGCTTAGAATGTACCCGGTCCATGGAACGCCTGGACCTGTAAGCCCACTTGACCGCAGTGCCTGCCTCAAGTGAGCAGAAATGATTTCCACGCAAGTGTCTCAGCACCCAATAGGTAAGCAGTTTCGTTTTGCGTCCCCCGGCCCCAGAGCCGAGAGAAATGCTCGTTCGTTCGTTCGTTCGTTCGTTCGTTCGTTCGTTCGTTCGTTCGTAGGGTCCCAAACAGGAGGGCGAGAGGAGAAAGGGCAGGCTCATTGCTCGGAGTCGTCGGGGTGCTCTGGGGCCCCTCTCGTCCCAGAAAAGAAACGCAGAGAAAGAGAGGTCATTGACAAGGGTGAGGGAAGCCTCTGGGCCTGTCCTCTCCGGGAGACAGGTGTCTGGAGGCCTGGCCGGGAGCCCAGGCCGAAGCCCGCAGGCCACCGGTGGGAAAGGCCGGGGTTGCCCTGACAAAAGGTGGAGGTGACGGCGATGGGAGACAGCATGTCTGTGACCATTGCCGTGGGAGAGACCTGCAGGGCAACGCCGGCCGGCCCTAGCTAGGCCCCCGCTGGAGGAGGCCTCGGGGACTTTGGTTGGCGAGGAAACCCCCTCTTCGGAGGGGCCCGGCAGGCTGGCCCGGCCCAGACCCTCGGCCTGGGCCAGCTGAGCTATGGCCTGGAGAGGGGGCTCTCCCAGCAGCCCCAGATCTGCCCCAGGGCTCCCTTCCCCCACAGCCCCTTCTGCAAGGGGCCCTGCCCCTCCCCCCGCCTTAGAACTCAGCCCTCTGGCCTCCAGCAAGCGTGAGGAAGGAACTATTCCTATCCAACAGTGGCCCCTAGCGGTGGAAGTTTTGGCTCAGACTTTGGGCAACGGAGCCGCTCTCTGGTTCCTGGAGCTTCTTCAGTCTCTTGGCTTTTCCCCAGACAGACAGGAGGGAACAACTGTCCAGGACACCAGAGCAGAGCTTCTCTCCTAGCCCAGTCCCCACCCAGCAGGCTCCACCCACGTCGGCGACCCCTTCCGTCGCGTCCCCGTGGCCTCCTGGTGGCATTCGGTGTAAACATTTTGGAACCCCGCTTCCCCCAGCGCTGGAGGTTCTCCTGGCAGTGGACGCGCTCCCCGAAAGGGCATTGGGTGGGTTTCGGCAGGATGCCTGTTGGCCGCATCTGTCCCGCCACTGGCACTGGCACTGGCACTGGGGACAACTCCCGAGGGCAGAAAACGCCCCCCGCCCCCATCCATCACAACTGTCTTCCCACTCCCGGGCTCGGGCAGCTCCCGCCAGTGGCCAGCGTCTCCGGAGCAACCGGGCGGGGCGGGGGCGGGGCGAGTGTGCCGGGGGCGCGGCGAGGGGCGCCTGCGCGCCAGGGCGGCGGTGGGCGTGGCCGGCCCAGCGGGCTGCGGCGCCTGCGCTGTGGTCCCGGCACGGCGGGCGTCGGAGAGCGCTCTACCGGCGGCGCGGGAGGCCTAGCGCTTGCCCACCCCCACCCCCACCCCGGGCGCCGGCCGGGCGCCCCGACAGGAGGGGGTGGGGCGGAGGCAGCCGATGGAGCGAGAGGGGGCTTAGATCCCACAGGGCTGTCAGGATGCGGCTCTCCCGCCGGCAGGTGTCGGCACTTTTGCTTCCCTCCGCGGTGAGGACCACCTTCTCCTGCCTCTCAGCTGACCTGGGCCGGTCCAACGAACCTGAGCGCAGGTGTTGCACCTGGGCTGAGGCTCAGGTCCCAGCTGGCACGGGGCCTGTCCAGAGACAGGCAGAAGCCTGTCTCCTGAGCATGCACGCGCCCAGTGCCAGGCTCAGCCGCAGCCAAAGTGACAGAAGAAGAGGCGTGTGTAGAGAGGCCCCCCTGCAACCGACTCCCCGCTCCCCGTGCAAGAGCACGGATTCCCAAGTAGGGCCCACTGGCAGGGCACTGAGGCCCGGAGCCACCTGCCATCAGCAGCGTAGTCCTGGGTGTCCCCGCAGCCCTCAGGAGCACCGGGGCCTGGGGCTTGATCGACTAGGCAGCTGCGCCTCGGCCAGAAGGGCTATCTGCTTTGGTTTGGAAATCTTGACAGTATCCCTGCGGCATTGTCCGCTATGGTAGCTTGGCACGGCAATCCATAGGAAAATCACCTGGTGGCGTGGCGTGCTCTGGCAGAGCGCAATGTGCTTAAGATGATGGGTTCTCACTTTTTTTCGCCCTCCCCAAAAACGGACGGTTACGACTGGAGGCAAGGCCCAAACAACCCACACGTCCGCTTTGGACGGTCACGATGGCCGCTTAGAATGTACCCGGTCCATGGAACGCCTGGACCTGTAAGCCCACTTGACCGCAGTGCCTGCCTCAAGTGAGCAGAAATGATTTCCACGCAAGTGTCTCAGCACCCAATAGGTAAGCAGTTTCGTTTTGCGTCCCCCGGCCCCAGAGCCGAGAGAAATGCTCGTTCGTTCGTTCGTTCGTTCGTTCGTTCGTTCGTTCGTTCGTTCGTAGGGTCCCAAACAGGAGGGCGAGAGGAGAAAGGGCAGGCTCATTGCTCGGAGTCGTCGGGGTGCTCTGGGGCCCCTCTCGTCCCAGAAAAGAAACGCAGAGAAAGAGAGGTCATTGACAAGGGTGAGGGAAGCCTCTGGGCCTGTCCTCTCCGGGAGACAGGTGTCTGGAGGCCTGGCCGGGAGCCCAGGCCGAAGCCCGCAGGCCACCGGTGGGAAAGGCCGGGGTTGCCCTGACAAAAGGTGGAGGTGACGGCGATGGGAGACAGCATGTCTGTGACCATTGCCGTGGGAGAGACCTGCAGGGCAACGCCGGCCGGCCCTAGCTAGGCCCCCGCTGGAGGAGGCCTCGGGGACTTTGGTTGGCGAGGAAACCCCCTCTTCGGAGGGGCCCGGCAGGCTGGCCCGGCCCAGACCCTCGGCCTGGGCCAGCTGAGCTATGGCCTGGAGAGGGGGCTCTCCCAGCAGCCCCAGATCTGCCCCAGGGCTCCCTTCCCCCACAGCCCCTTCTGCAAGGGGCCCTGCCCCTCCCCCCGCCTTAGAACTCAGCCCTCTGGCCTCCAGCAAGCGTGAGGAAGGAACTATTCCTATCCAACAGTGGCCCCTAGCGGTGGAAGTTTTGGCTCAGACTTTGGGCAACGGAGCCGCTCTCTGGTTCCTGGAGCTTCTTCAGTCTCTTGGCTTTTCCCCAGACAGACAGGAGGGAACAACTGTCCAGGACACCAGAGCAGAGCTTCTCTCCTAGCCCAGTCCCCACCCAGCAGGCTCCACCCACGTCGGCGACCCCTTCCGTCGCGTCCCCGTGGCCTCCTGGTGGCATTCGGTGTAAACATTTTGGAACCCCGCTTCCCCCAGCGCTGGAGGTTCTCCTGGCAGTGGACGCGCTCCCCGAAAGGGCATTGGGTGGGTTTCGGCAGGATGCCTGTTGGCCGCATCTGTCCCGCCACTGGCACTGGCACTGGCACTGGGGACAACTCCCGAGGGCAGAAAACGCCCCCCGCCCCCATCCATCACAACTGTCTTCCCACTCCCGGGCTCGGGCAGCTCCCGCCAGTGGCCAGCGTCTCCGGAGCAACCGGGCGGGGTGGGGGCGGGGCGAGTGTGCCGGGGGCGCGGCGAGGGGCGCCTGCGCGCCAGGGCGGCGGTGGGCGTGGCCGGCCCAGCGGGCTGCGGCGCCTGCGCTGTGGTCCCGGCACGGCGGGCGTCGGAGAGCGCTCTACCGGCGGCGCGGGAGGCCTAGCGCTTGCCCACCCCCACCCCCACCCCGGGCGCCGGCCGGGCGCCCCGACAGGAGGGGGTGGGGCGGAGGCAGCCGATGGAGCGAGAGGGGGCTTAGATCCCACAGGGCTGTCAGGATGCGGCTCTCCCGCCGGCAGGTGTCGGCACTTTTGCTTCCCTCCGCGGTGAGGACCACCTTCTCCTGCCTCTCAGCTGACCTGGGCCGGTCCAACGAACCTGAGCGCAGGTGTTGCACCTGGGCTGAGGCTCAGGTCCCAGCTGGCACGGGGCCTGTCCAGAGACAGGCAGAAGCCTGTCTCCTGAGCATGCACGCGCCCAGTGCCAGGCTCAGCCGCAGCCAAAGTGACAGAAGAAGAGGCGTGTGTAGAGAGGCCCCCCTGCAACCGACTCCCCGCTCCCCGTGCAAGAGCACGGATTCCCAAGTAGGGCCCACTGGCAGGGCACTGAGGCCCGGAGCCACCTGCCATCAGCAGCGTAGTCCTGGGTGTCCCCGCAGCCCTCAGGAGCACCGGGGCCTGGGGCTTGATCGACTAGGCAGCTGCGCCTCGGCCAGAAGGGCTATCTGCTTTGGTTTGGAAATCTTGACAGTATCCCTGCGGCATTGTCCGCTATGGTAGCTTGGCACGGCAATCCATAGGAAAATCACCTGGTGGCGTGGCGTGCTCTGGCAGAGCGCAATGTGCTTAAGATGATGGGTTCTCACTTTTTTTCGCCCTCCCCAAAAACGGACGGTTACGACTGGAGGCAAGGCCCAAACAACCCACACGTCCGCTTTGGACGGTCACGATGGCCGCTTAGAATGTACCCGGTCCATGGAACGCCTGGACCTGTAAGCCCACTTGACCGCAGTGCCTGCCTCAAGTGAGCAGAAATGATTTCCACGCAAGTGTCTCAGCACCCAATAGGTAAGCAGTTTCGTTTTGCGTCCCCCGGCCCCAGAGCCGAGAGAAATGCTCGTTCGTTCGTTCGTTCGTTCGTTCGTTCGTTCGTTCGTTCGTAGGGTCCCAAACAGGAGGGCGAGAGGAGAAAGGGCAGGCTCATTGCTCGGAGTCGTCGGGGTGCTCTGGGGCCCCTCTCGTCCCAGAAAAGAAACGCAGAGAAAGAGAGGTCATTGACAAGGGTGAGGGAAGCCTCTGGGCCTGTCCTCTCCGGGAGACAGGTGTCTGGAGGCCTGGCCGGGAGCCCAGGCCGAAGCCCGCAGGCCACCGGTGGGAAAGGCCGGGGTTGCCCTGACAAAAGGTGGAGGTGACGGCGATGGGAGACAGCATGTCTGTGACCATTGCCGTGGGAGAGACCTGCAGGGCAACGCCGGCCGGCCCTAGCTAGGCCCCCGCTGGAGGAGGCCTCGGGGACTTTGGTTGGCGAGGAAACCCCCTCTTCGGAGGGGCCCGGCAGGCTGGCCCGGCCCAGACCCTCGGCCTGGGCCAGCTGAGCTATGGCCTGGAGAGGGGGCTCTCCCAGCAGCCCCAGATCTGCCCCAGGGCTCCCTTCCCCCACAGCCCCTTCTGCAAGGGGCCCTGCCCCTCCCCCCGCCTTAGAACTCAGCCCTCTGGCCTCCAGCAAGCGTGAGGAAGGAACTATTCCTATCCAACAGTGGCCCCTAGCGGTGGAAGTTTTGGCTCAGACTTTGGGCAACGGAGCCGCTCTCTGGTTCCTGGAGCTTCTTCAGTCTCTTGGCTTTTCCCCAGACAGACAGGAGGGAACAACTGTCCAGGACACCAGAGCAGAGCTTCTCTCCTAGCCCAGTCCCCACCCAGCAGGCTCCACCCACGTCGGCGACCCCTTCCGTCGCGTCCCCGTGGCCTCCTGGTGGCATTCGGTGTAAACATTTTGGAACCCCGCTTCCCCCAGCGCTGGAGGTTCTCCTGGCAGTGGACGCGCTCCCCGAAAGGGCATTGGGTGGGTTTCGGCAGGATGCCTGTTGGCCGCATCTGTCCCGCCACTGGCACTGGCACTGGCACTGGGGACAACTCCCGAGGGCAGAAAACGCCCCCCGCCCCCATCCATCACAACTGTCTTCCCACTCCCGGGCTCGGGCAGCTCCCGCCAGTGGCCAGCGTCTCCGGAGCAACCGGGCGGGGCGGGGGCGGGGCGAGTGTGCCGGGGGCGGGGCGAGGGGCGCCTGCGCGCCAGGGTGGCGGTGGGCGTGGCCGGCCCAGCGGGCTGCGGCGCCTGCGCTGTGGTCCCGGCACGGCGGGCGTCGGAGAGCGGTCTACCGGCGGCGCGGGAGGCCTAGCGCTTGCCCACCCCCACCCCCACCCCGGGCGCCGGCCGGGCGCCCCGACAGGAGGGGGTGGGGCGGAGGCAGCCGATGGAGCGAGAGGGGGCTTAGATCCCACAGGGCTGTCAGGATGCGGCTCTCCCGCCGGCAGGTGTCGGCACTTTTGCTTCCCTCCGCGGTGAGGACCACCTTCTCCTGCCTCTCAGCTGACCTGGGCCGGTCCAACGAACCTGAGCGCAGGTGTTGCACCTGGGCTGAGGCTCAGGTCCCAGCTGGCACGGGGCCTGTCCAGAGACAGGCAGAAGCCTGTCTCCTGAGCATGCACGCGCCCAGTGCCAGGCTCAGCCGCAGCCTAAGTGACAGAAGAAGAGGCGTGTGTAGAGAGGCCCCCCTGCAACCGACTCCCCGCTCCCCGTGCAAGAGCACGGATTCCCAAGTAGGGCCCACTGGCAGGGCACTGAGGCCCGGAGCCACCTGCCATCAGCAGCGTAGTCCTGGGTGTCCCCGCAGCCCTCAGGAGCACCGGGGCCTGGGGCTTGATCGACTAGGCAGCTGCGCCTCGGCCAGAAGGGCTATCTGCTTTGGTTTGGAAATCTTGACAGTATCCCTGCGGCATTGTCCGCTATGGTAGCTTGGCACGGCAATCCATAGGAAAATCACCTGGTGGCGTGGCGTGCTCTGGCAGAGCGCAATGTGCTTAAGATGATGGGTTCTCACTTTTTTTCGCCCTCCCCAAAAACGGACGGTTACGACTGGAGGCAAGGCCCAAACAACCCACACGTCCGCTTTGGACGGTCACGATGGCCGCTTAGAATGTACCCGGTCCATGGAACGCCTGGACCTGTAAGCCCACTTGACCGCAGTGCCTGCCTCAAGTGAGCAGAAATGATTTCCACGCAAGTGTCTCAGCACCCAATAGGTAAGCAGTTTCGTTTTGCGTCCCCCGGCCCCAGAGCCGAGAGAAATGCTCGTTCGTTCGTTCGTTCGTTCGTTCGTTCGTTCGTTCGTTCGTAGGGTCCCAAACAGGAGGGCGAGAGGAGAAAGGGCAGGCTCATTGCTCGGAGTCGTCGGGGTGCTCTGGGGCCCCTCTCGTCCCAGAAAAGAAACGCAGAGAAAGAGAGGTCATTGACAAGGGTGAGGGAAGCCTCTGGGCCTGTCCTCTCCGGGAGACAGGTGTCTGGAGGCCTGGCCGGGAGCCCAGGCCGAAGCCCGCAGGCCACCGGTGGGAAAGGCCGGGGTTGCCCTGACAAAAGGTGGAGGTGACGGCGATGGGAGACAGCATGTCTGTGACCATTGCCGTGGGAGAGACCTGCAGGGCAACGCCGGCCGGCCCCTAGCTAGGCCCCCGCTGGAGGAGGCCTCGGGGACTTTGGTTGGCGAGGAAACCCCCTCTTCGGAGGGGCCCGGCAGGCTGGCCCGGCCCAGACCCTCGGCCTGGGCCAGCTGAGCTATGGCCTGGAGAGGGGGCTCTCCCAGCAGCCCCAGATCTGCCCCAGGGCTCCCTTCCCCCACAGCCCCTTCTGCAAGGGGCCCTGCCCCTCCCCCCGCCTTAGAACTCAGCCCTCTGGCCTCCAGCAAGCGTGAGGAAGGAACTATTCCTATCCAACAGTGGCCCCTAGCGGTGGAAGTTTTGGCTCAGACTTTGGGCAACGGAGCCGCTCTCTGGTTCCTGGAGCTTCTTCAGTCTCTTGGCTTTTCCCCAGACAGACAGGAGGGAACAACTGTCCACAGGACACCAGAGCAGAGCTTCTCTCTCCTAGCCCAGTCCCCACCCAGCAGGCTCCACCCACGTCGGCGACCCCTTTCCGTCGCGTCCCCGTGGCCTCCTGGTGGCATTCGGTGTAAACATTTTGGAACCCCGCTTCCCCCAGCGCTGGAGGTTCTCCTGGCAGTGGACGCGCTCCCCGAAAGGGCATTGGGTGGGTTTCGGCAGGATGCCTGTTGGCCGCATCTGTCCCGCCACTGGCACTGGCACTGGCACTGGGGACAACTCCCGAGGGGCAGAAAACGCCCCCCGCCCCCCATCCATCACAACTGTCTTCCCACTCCCGGGCTCGGGCAGCTCCCGCCAGTGGCCAGCGTCTCCGGAGCAACCGGGCGGGGCGGGGGGGCGGGCGAGTGTGCCGGGGGCGGGGCGAGGGGCGCCTGCGCGCCAGGGTGGCGGTGGGCGTGGCCGGCCCCAGCGGGCTGCGGCGCCTGCGCTGTAGGTCCCGGCACGGCGGGCGTCGGAGAGCGGTCTACCGGCGGCGCGGGAGGCCTAGCGCTTGCCCACCCCCCACCCCCACCCCGGCGCCGGCCGGGCGCCCCGACAGGAGGGGGTGGGGCGGAGGCAGCCGATGGAGCGAGAGGGGGGCTTAGATCCCACAGGGCTGTCAGGATGCGGCTCTCCCGCCGGCAGGTGTCGGCACTTTTTGCTTCCCTCCGCGGTGAGGACCACCTTCTCCTGCCTCTCAGCTGACCTGGGCCGGTCCAACGAACCTGAGCGCAGGTGTTGCACCTGGGCTGAGGCTCCTCAGGTCCCAGCTGGCACGGGGCCTGTCCAGAGACAGGCAGAAGCCTGTCTCCTGAGCATGCACGCGCCCAGTGCCAGGCTCAGCCGCAGCCTAAGTGACAGAAGAAGAGGCGTGTGTAGAGAGGCCCCCCTGCAACCGACTCCCCGCTCCCCGTGCAAGAGCACGGATTCCCAAGTAGGGCCCACTGGCAGGGCACTGAGGCCCGGAGCCACCTGCCATCAGCAGCGTAGTCCTGGGTGTCCCCGCAGCCCTCAGGAGCACCGGGGCCTGGGGCTTGATCGACTAGGCAGCTGCGCCTCGGCCAGAAGGGCTATCTGCTTTGGTTTGGAAATCTTGACAGTATCCCTGCGGCATTGTCCGCTATGGTAGCTTGGCACGGCAATCCATAGGAAAATCACCTGGTGGCGTGGCGTGCTCTGGCAGAGCGCAATGTGCTTAAGATGATGGGTTCTCACTTTTTTTCGCCCTCCCCAAAAACGGACGGTTACGACTGGAGGCAAGGCCCAAACAACCCACACGTCCGCTTTGGACGGTCACGATGGCCGCTTAGAATGTACCCGGTCCATGGAACGCCTGGACCTGTAAGCCCACTTGACCGCAGTGCCTGCCTCAAGTGAGCAGAAATGATTTCCACGCAAGTGTCTCAGCACCCAATAGGTAAGCAGTTTCGTTTTGCGTCCCCCGGCCCCAGAGCCGAGAGAAATGCTCGTTCGTTCGTTCGTTCGTTCGTTCGTTCGTTCGTAGGGTCCCAAACAGGAGGGCGAGAGGAGAAAGGGCAGGCTCATTGCTCGGAGTCGTCGGGGTGCTCTGGGGCCCCTCTCGTCCCAGAAAAGAAACGCAGAGAAAGAGAGGTCATTGACAAGGGTGAGGGAAGCCTCTGGGCCTGTCCTCTCCGGGAGACAGGTGTCTGGAGGCCTGGCCGGGAGCCCAGGCCGAAGCCCGCAGGCCACCGGTGGGAAAGGCCGGGGTTGCCCTGACAAAAGGTGGAGGTGACGGCGATGGGAGACAGCATGTCTGTGACCATTGCCGTGGGAGAGACCTGCAGGGCAACGCCGGCCGGCCCTAGCTAGGCCCCCGCTGGAGGAGGCCTCGGGGACTTTGGTTGGCGAGGAAACCCCCTCTTCGGAGGGGCCCGGCAGGCTGGCCCGGCCCAGACCCTCGGCCTGGGCCAGCTGAGCTATGGCCTGGAGAGGGGGCTCTCCCAGCAGCCCCAGATCTGCCCCAGGGCTCCCTTCCCCCACAGCCCCTTCTGCAAGGGGCCCTGCCCCTCCCCCCGCCTTAGAACTCAGCCCTCTGGCCTCCAGCAAGCGTGAGGAAGGAACTATTCCTATCCAACAGTGGCCCCTAGCGGTGGAAGTTTTGGCTCAGACTTTGGGCAACGGAGCCGCTCTCTGGTTCCTGGAGCTTCTTCAGTCTCTTGGCTTTTCCCCAGACAGACAGGAGGGAACAACTGTCCAGGACACCAGAGCAGAGCTTCTCTCCTAGCCCAGTCCCCACCCAGCAGGCTCCACCCACGTCGGCGACCCCTTCCGTCGCGTCCCCGTGGCCTCCTGGTGGCATTCGGTGTAAACATTTTGGAACCCCGCTTCCCCCAGCGCTGGAGGTTCTCCTGGCAGTGGACGCGCTCCCCGAGAGGGCATTGGGTGGGTTTCGGCAGGATGCCTGTTGGCCGCATCTGTCCCGCCACTGGCACTGGCACTGGCACTGGGGACAACTCCCGAGGGCAGAAAACGCCCCCCGCCCCCATCCATCACAACTGTCTTCCCACTCCCGGGCTCGGGCAGCTCCCGCCAGTGGCCAGCGTCTCCAGAGCAACCGGGCGGGGCGGGGGCGGGGCGAGTGTGCCGGGGGCGGGGTGAGGGGCGCCTGCGCGCCAGGGCGGCGGTGGGCGTGGCCGGCCCAGCGGGCTGCGGCGCCTGCGCTGTGGTCCCGGCACGGCGGGCGTCGGAGAGCGGTCTACCGGCGGCGCGGGAGGCCTAGCGCTTGCCCACCCCCACCCCCACCCCGGGCGCCGGCCGGGCGCCCCGACAGGAGGGGGTGGGGCGGAGGCAGCCGATGGAGCGAGAGGGGGCTTAGATCCCACAGGGCTGTCAGGATGCGGCTCTCCCGCCGGCAGGTGTCGGCACTTTTGCTTCCCTCCGCGGTGAGGACCACCTTCTCCTGCCTCTCAGCTGACCTGGGCCGGTCCAACGAACCTGAGCGCAGGTGTTGCACCTGGGCTGAGGCTCAGGTCCCAGCTGGCACGGGGCCTGTCCAGAGACAGGCAGAAGCCTGTCTCCTGAGCATGCACGCGCCCAGTGCCAGGCTCAGCCGCAGCCAAAGTGACAGAAGAAGAGGCGTGTGTAGAGAGGCCCCCCTGCAACCGACTCCCCGCTCCCCGTGCAAGAGCACGGATTCCCAAGTAGGGCCCACTGGCAGGGCACTGAGGCCCGGAGCCACCTGCCATCAGCAGCGTAGTCCTGGGTGTCCCCGCAGCCCTCAGGAGCACCGGGGCCTGGGGCTTGATCGACTAGGCGGCTGCGCCTCGGCCAGAAGGGCTATCTGCTTTGGTTTGGAAATCTTGACAGTATCCCTGCGGCATTGCCCGCTATGGTAGCTTGGCACGGCAATCCATAGGAAAATCACCTGGTGGCGTGGCGTGCTCTGGCAGAGCGCAATGTGCTTAAGATGATGGGTTCTCACTTTTTTTCGCCCTCCCCAAAAACGGACGGTTACGACTGGAGGCAAGGCCCAAACAACCCACACGTCCGCTTTGGACGGTCACGATGGCCGCTTAGAATGTACCCGGTCCATGGAACGCCTGGACCTGTAAGCCCACTTGACCGCAGTGCCTGCCTCAAGTGAGCAGAAATGATTTCCACGCAAGTGTCTCAGCACCCAATAGGTAAGCAGTTTCGTTTTGCGTCCCCCGGCCCCAGAGCCGAGAGAAATGCTCGTTCGTTCGTTCGTTCGTTCGTTCGTTCGTTCGTTCGTTCGTTCGTAGGGTCCCAAACAGGAGGGCGAGAGGAGAAAGGGCAGGCTCATTGCTCGGAGTCGTCGGGGTGCTCTGGGGCCCCTCTCGTCCCAGAAAAGAAACGCAGAGAAAGAGAGGTCATTGACAAGGGAGAGGGAAGCCTCTGGGCCTGTCCTCTCCGGGAGACAGGTGTCTGGAGGCCTGGCCGGGAGCCCAGGCCGAAGCCCGCAGGCCACCGGTGGGAAAGGCCGGGGTTGCCCTGACAAAAGGTGGAGGTGACGGCGATGGGAGACAGCATGTCTGTGACCATTGCCGTGGGAGAGACCTGCAGGGCAACGCCGGCCGGCCCTAGCTAGGCCCCCGCTGGAGGAGGCCTCGGGGACTTTGGTTGGCGAGGAAACCCCCTCTTCGGAGGGGCCCGGCAGGCTGGCCCGGCCCAGACCCTCGGCCTGGGCCAGCTGAGCTATGGCCTGGAGAGGGGGCTCTCCCAGCAGCCCCAGATCTGCCCCAGGGCTCCCTTCCCCCACAGCCCCTTCTGCAAGGGGCCCTGCCCCTCCCCCCGCCTTAGAACTCAGCCCTCTGGCCTCCAGCAAGCGTGAGGAAGGAACTATTCCATATCCAACAGTGGCCCCTAGCGGTGGAAGTTTTGGCTCAGACTTTGGGCAACGGAGCCGCTCTCTGGTTCCTGGAGCTTCTTCAGTCTCTTGGCTTTTCCCCAGACAGACAGGAGGGAACAACTGTCCAGGACACCAGAGCAGAGCTTCTCTCCTAGCCCAGTCCCCACCCAGCAGGCTCCACCCACGTCGGCGACCCCTTCCGTCGCGTCCCCGTGGCCTCCTGGTGGCATTCGGTGTAAACATTTTGGAACCCCGCTTCCCCCAGCGCTGGAGGTTCTCCTGGCAGTGGACGCGCTCCCCGAAAGGGCATTGGGTGGGTTTCGGCAGGATGCCTGTTGGCCGCATCTGTCCCTCCACTGGCACTGGCACTGGCACTGGGGACAACTCCCGAGGGCAGAAAACGCCCCCCGCCCCCATCCATCACAACTGTCTTCCCACTCCCGGGCTCGGGCAGCTCCCGCCAGTGGCCAGCGTCTCCGGAGCAACCGGGCCGGGCGGGGGCGGGGCGAGTGTGCCAGGGGCGGGGTGAGGGGCGCCTGCGCGCCAGGGCGGCGGTGGGCGTGGCCGGCCCAGCGGGCTGCGGCGCCTGCGCTGTGGTCCCGGCACGGCGGGCGTCGGAGAGCGGTCTACCGGCGGCGCGGGAGGCCTAGCGCTTGCCCACCCCCACCCCCACCCCGGGCGCCGGCCGGGCGCCCCGACAGGAGGGGGTGGGGCGGAGGCAGCCGATGGAGCGAGAGGGGGCTTAGATCCCACAGGGCTGTCAGGATGCGGCTCTCCCGCCGGCAGGTGTCGGCACTTTTGCTTCCCTCCGCGGTGAGGACCACCTTCTCCTGCCTCTCAGCTGACCTGGGCCGGTCCAACGAACCTGAGCGCAGGTGTTGCACCTGGGCTGAGGCTCAGGTCCCAGCTGGCACGGGGCCTGTCCAGAGACAGGCAGAAGCCTGTCTCCTGAGCATGCACGCGCCCAGTGCCAGGCTCAGCCGCAGCCAAAGTGACAGAAGAAGAGGCGTGTGTAGAGAGGCCCCCCTGCAACCGACTCCCCGCTCCCCGTGCAAGAGCACGGATTCCCAAGTAGGGCCCACTGGCAGGGCACTGAGGCCCGGAGCCACCTGCCATCAGCAGCGTAGTCCTGGGTGTCCCCGCAGCCCTCAGGAGCACCGGGGCCTGGGGCTTGATCGACTAGGCGGCTGCGCCTCGGCCAGAAGGGCTATCTGCTTTGGTTTGGAAATCTTGACAGTATCCCTGCGGCATTGCCCGCTATGGTAGCTTGGCACGGCAATCCATAGGAAAATCACCTGGTGGCGTGGCGTGCTCTGGCAGAGCGCAATGTGCTTAAGATGATGGGTTCTCACTTTTTTTCGCCCTCCCCAAAAACGGACGGTTACGACTGGAGGCAAGGCCCAAACAACCCACACGTCCGCTTTGGACGGTCACGATGGCCGCTTAGAATGTACCCGGTCCATGGAACGCCTGGACCTGTAAGCCCACTTGACCGCAGTGCCTGCCTCAAGTGAGCAGAAATGATTTCCACGCAAGTGTCTCAGCACCCAATAGGTAAGCAGTTTCGTTTTGCGTCCCCCGGCCCCAGAGCCGAGAGAAATGCTCGTTCGTTCGTTCGTTCGTTCGTTCGTTCGTTCGTTCGTTCGTTCGTTCGTTCGTAGGGTCCCAAACAGGAGGGCGAGAGGAGAAAGGGCAGGCTCATTGCTCGGAGTCGTCGGGGTGCTCTGGGGCCCCTCTCGTCCCAGAAAAGAAACGCAGAGAAAGAGAGGTCATTGACAAGGGAGAGGGAAGCCTCTGGGCCTGTCCTCTCCGGGAGACAGGTGTCTGGAGGCTTGGCCGGGAGCCCAGGCCGAAGCCCGCAGGCCACCGGTGGGAAAGGCCGGGGTTGCCCTGACAAAAGGTGGAGGTGACGGCGATGGCAGACAGCATGTCTGTGACCATTGCCGTGGGAGAGACCTGCAGGGCAACGCCGGCCGGCCCTAGCTAGGCCCCCGCTGGAGGAGGCCTCGGGGACTTTGGTTGGCGAGGAAACCCCCTCTTCGGAGGGGCCCGGCAGGCTGGCCCGGCCCAGACCCTCGGCCTGGGCCAGCTGAGCTATGGCCTGGAGAGGGGGCTCTCCCAGCAGCCCCAGATCTGCCCCAGGGCTCCCTTCCCCCACAGCCCCTTCTGCAAGGGGCCCTGCCCCTCCCCCCGCCTTAGAACTCAGCCCTCTGGCCTCCAGCAAGCGTGAGGAAGGAACTATTCCATATCCAACAGTGGCCCCTAGCGGTGGAAGTTTTGGCTCAGACTTTGGGCAACGGAGCCGCTCTCTGGTTCCTGGAGCTTCTTCAGTCTCTTGGCTTTTCCCCAGACAGACAGGAGGGAACAACTGTCCAGGACACCAGAGCAGAGCTTCTCTCCTAGCCCAGTCCCCACCCAGCAGGCTCCACCCACGTCGGCGACCCCTTCCGTCGCGTCCCCGTGGCCTCCTGGTGGCATTCGGTGTAAACATTTTGGAACCCCGCTTCCCCCAGCGCTGGAGGTTCTCCTGGCAGTGGACGCGCTCCCCGAGAGGGCATTGGGTGGGTTTCGGCAGGATGCCTGTTGGCCGCATCTGTCCCGCCACTGGCACTGGCACTGGCACTGGGGACAACTCCCGAGGGCAGAAAACGCCCCCCGCCCCCATCCATCACAACTGTCTTCCCACTCCCGGGCTCGGGCAGCTCCCGCCAGTGGCCAGCGTCTCCGGAGCAACCGGGCGGGGCGGGGGCGGGGCGAGTGTGCCGGGGGCGGGGTGAGGGGCGCCTGCGCGCCAGGGCGGCGGTGGGCGTGGCCGGCCCAGCGGGCTGCGGCGCCTGCGCTGTGGTCCCGGCACGGCGGGCGTCGGAGAGCGGTCTACCGGCGGCGCGGGAGGCCTAGCGCTTGCCCACCCCCACCCCCACCCCGGGCGCCGGCCGGGCGCCCCGACAGGAGGGGGTGGGGCGGAGGCAGCCGATGGAGCGAGAGGGGGCTTAGATCCCACAGGGCTGTCAGGATGCGGCTCTCCCGCCGGCAGGTGTCGGCACTTTTGCTTCCCTCCGCGGTGAGGACCACCTTCTCCTGCCTCTCAGCTGACCTGGGCCGGTCCAACGAACCTGAGCGCAGGTGTTGCACCTGGGCTGAGGCTCAGGTCCCAGCTGGCACGGGGCCTGTCCAGAGACAGGCAGAAGCCTGTCTCCTGAGCATGCACGCGCCCAGTGCCAGGCTCAGCCGCAGCCAAAGTGACAGAAGAAGAGGCGTGTGTAGAGAGGCCCCCCTGCAACCGACTCCCCGCTCCCCGTGCAAGAGCACGGATTCCCAAGTAGGGCCCACTGGCAGGGCACTGAGGCCCGGAGCCACCTGCCATCAGCAGCGTAGTCCTGGGTGTCCCCGCAGCCCTCAGGAGCACCGGGGCCTGGGGCTTGATCGACTAGGCGGCTGCGCCTCGGCCAGAAGGGCTATCTGCTTTGGTTTGGAAATCTTGACAGTATCCCTGCGGCATTGCCCGCTATGGTAGCTTGGCACGGCAATCCATAGGAAAATCACCTGGTGGCGTGGCGTGCTCTGGCAGAGCGCAATGTGCTTAAGATGATGGGTTCTCACTTTTTTTCGCCCTCCCCAAAAACGGACGGTTACGACTGGAGGCAAGGCCCAAACAACCCACACGTCCGCTTTGGACGGTCACGATGGCCGCTTAGAATGTACCCGGTCCATGGAACGCCTGGACCTGTAAGCCCACTTGACCGCAGTGCCTGCCTCAAGTGAGCAGAAATGATTTCCACGCAAGTGTCTCAGCACCCAATAGGTAAGCAGTTTCGTTTTGCGTCCCCCGGCCCCAGAGCCGAGAGAAATGCTCGTTCGTTCGTTCGTTCGTTCGTTCGTTCGTTCGTTCGTTCGTTCGTTCGTAGGGTCCCAAACAGGAGGGCGAGAGGAGAAAGGGCAGGCTCATTGCTCGGAGTCGTCGGGGTGCTCTGGGGCCCCTCTCGTCCCAGAAAAGAAACGCAGAGAAAGAGAGGTCATTGACAAGGGAGAGGGAAGCCTCTGGGCCTGTCCTCTCCGGGAGACAGGTGTCTGGAGGCCTGGCCGGGAGCCCAGGCAGAAGCCCGCAGGCCACCGGTGGGAAAGGCCGGGGTTGCCCTGACAAAAGGTGGAGGTGACGGCGATGGGAGACAGCATGTCTGTGACCATTGCCGTGGGAGAGACCTGCAGGGCAACGCCGGCCGGCCCTAGCTAGGCCCCCGCTGGAGGAGGCCTCGGGGACTTTGGTTGGCGAGGAAACCCCCTCTTCGGAGGGGCCTGGCAGGCTGGCCCGGCCCAGACCCTCGGCCTGGGCCAGCTGAGCTATGGCCTGGAGAGGGGGCTCTCCCAGCAGCCCCAGATCTGCCCCAGGGCTCCCTTCCCCCACAGCCCCTTCTGCAAGGGGCCCTGCCCCTCCCCCCGCCTTAGAACTCAGCCCTCTGGCCTCCAGCAAGCGTGAGGAAGGAACTATTCCATATCCAACAGTGGCCCCTAGCGGTGGAAGTTTTGGCTCAGACTTTGGGCAACGGAGCCGCTCTCTGGTTCCTGGAGCTTCTTCAGTCTCTTGGCTTTTCCCCAGACAGACAGGAGGGAACAACTGTCCAGGACACCAGAGCAGAGCTTCTCTCCTAGCCCAGTCCCCACCCAGCAGGCTCCACCCACGTCGGCGACCCCTTCCGTCGCGTCCCCGTGGCCTCCTGGTGGCATTCGGTGTAAACATTTTGGAACCCCGCTTCCCCCAGCGCTGGAGGTTCTCCTGGCAGTGGACGCGCTCCCCGAGAGGGCATTGGGTGGGTTTCGGCAGGATGCCTGTTGGCCGCATATGTCCCTCCACTGGCACTGGCACTGGCACTGGGGACAACTCCCGAGGGCAGAAAACGCCCCCCGCCCCCATCCATCACAACTGTCTTCCCACTCCCGGGCTCGGGCAGCTCCCGCCAGTGGCCAGCGTCTCCGGAGCAACCGGGCGGGGCGGGGGCGGGGCGAGTGTGCCGGGGGCGGGGTGAGGGGCGCCTGCGCGCCAGGGCGGCGGTGGGCGTGGCCGGCCCAGCGGGCTGCGGCGCCTGCGCTGTGGTCCCGGCACGGCGGGCGTCGGAGAGCGGTCTACCGGCGGCGCGGGAGGCCTAGCGCTTGCCCACCCCCACCCCCCACCCCGGGCGCCGGCCGGGCGCCCCGACAGGAGGGGGTGGGGCGGAGGCAGCCGATGGAGCGAGAGGGGGCTTAGATCCCACAGGGCTGTCAGGATGCGGCTCTCCCGCCGGCAGGTGTCGGCACTTTTGCTTCCCTCCGCGGTGAGGACCACCTTCTCCTGCCTCTCAGCTGACCTGGGCCGGTCCAACGAACCTGAGCGCAGGTGTTGCACCTGGGCTGAGGCTCAGGTCCCAGCTGGCACGGGGCCTGTCCAGAGACAGGCAGAAGCCTGTCTCCTGAGCATGCACGCGCCCAGTGCCAGGCTCAGCCGCAGCCAAAGTGACAGAAGAAGAGGCGTGTGTAGAGAGGCCCCCCTGCAACCGACTCCCCGCTCCCCGTGCAAGAGCACGGATTCCCAAGTAGGGCCCACTGGCAGGGCACTGAGGCCCGGAGCCACCTGCCATCAGCAGCGTAGTCCTGGGTGTCCCCGCAGCCCTCAGGAGCACCGGGGCCTGGGGCTTGATCGACTAGGCGGCTGCGCCTCGGCCAGAAGGGCTATCTGCTTTGGTTTGGAAATCTTGACAGTATCCCTGCGGCATTGCCCGCTATGGTAGCTTGGCACGGCAATCCATAGGAAAATCACCTGGTGGCGTGGCGTGCTCTGGCAGAGCGCAATGTGCTTAAGATGATGGGTTCTCACTTTTTTTCGCCCTCCCCAAAAACGGACGGTTACGACTGGAGGCAAGGCCCAAACAACCCACACGTCCGCTTTGGACGGTCACGATGGCCGCTTAGAATGTACCCGGTCCATGGAACGCCTGGACCTGTAAGCCCACTTGACCGCAGTGCCTGCCTCAAGTGAGCAGAAATGATTTCCACGCAAGTGTCTCAGCACCCAATAGGTAAGCAGTTTCGTTTTGCGTCCCCCGGCCCCAGAGCCGAGAGAAATGCTCGTTCGTTCGTTCGTTCGTTCGTTCGTTCGTTCGTTCGTTCGTTCGTTCGTAGGGTCCCAAACAGGAGGGCGAGAGGAGAAAGGGCAGGCTCATTGCTCGGAGTCGTCGGGGTGCTCTGGGGCCCCTCTCGTCCCAGAAAAGAAACGCAGAGAAAGAGAGGTCATTGACAAGGGAGAGGGAAGCCTCTGGGCCTGTCCTCTCCGGGAGACAGGTGTCTGGAGGCTTGGCCGGGAGCCCAGGCCGAAGCCCGCAGGCCACCGTTGGGAAAGGCCGGGGTTGCCCTGACAAAAGGTGGAGGTGACGGCGATGGGAGACAGCATGTCTGTGACCATTGCCGTGGGAGAGACCTGCAGGGCAACGCCGGCCGGCCCTAGCTAGGCCCCCGCTGGAGGAGGCCTCGGGGACTTTGGTTGGCGAGGAAACCCCCTCTTCGGAGGGGCCCGGCAGGCTGGCCCGGCCCAGACCCTCGGCCTGGGCCAGCTGAGCTATGGCCTGGAGAGGGGGCTCTCCCAGCAGCCCCAGATCTGCCCCAGGGCTCCCTTCCCCCACAGCCCCTTCTGCAAGGGGCCCTGCCCCTCCCCCCGCCTTAGAACTCAGCCCTCTGGCCTCCAGCAAGCGTGAGGAAGGAACTATTCCATATCCAACAGTGGCCCCTAGCGGTGGAAGTTTTGGCTCAGACTTTGGGCAACGGAGCCGCTCTCTGGTTCCTGGAGCTTCTTCAGTCTCTTGGCTTTTCCCCAGACAGACAGGAGGGAACAACTGTCCAGGACACCAGAGCAGAGCTTCTCTCCTAGCCCAGTCCCCACCCAGCAGGCTCCACCCACGTCGGCGACCCCTTCCGTCGCGTCCCCGTGGCCTCCTGGTGGCATTCGGTGTAAACATTTTGGAACCCCGCTTCCCCCAGCGCTGGAGGTTCTCCTGGCAGTGGACGCGCTCCCCGAGAGGGCATTGGGTGGGTTTCGGCAGGATGCCTGTTGGCCGCATCTGTCCCTCCACTGGCACTGGCACTGGCACTGGGGACAACTCCCGAGGGCAGAAAACGCCCCCGCCCCCATCCATCACAACTGTCTTCCCACTCCCGGGCTCGGGCAGCTCCCGCCAGTGGCCAGCGTCTCCAGAGCAACCGGGCGGGGCGGGGGCGGGGCGAGTGTGCCGGGGGCGGGGTGAGGGGCGCCTGCGCGCCAGGGCGGCGGTGGGCGTGGCCGGCCCAGCGGGCTGCGGCGCCTGCGCTGTGGTCCCGGCACGGCGGGCGTCGGAGAGCGGTCTACCGGCGGCGCGGGAGGCCTAGCGCTTGCCCACCCCCACCCCCACCCCGGGCGCCGGCTGGGCGCCCCGACAGGAGGGGGTGGGGCGGAGGCAGCCGATGGAGCGAGAGGGGGCTTAGATCCCACAGGGCTGTCAGGATGCGGCTCTCCCGCCGGCAGGTGTCGGCACTTTTGCTTCCCTCCGCGGTGAGGACCACCTTCTCCTGCCTCTCAGCTGACCTGGGCCGGTCCAACGAACCTGAGCGCAGGTGTTGCACCTGGGCTGAGGCTCAGGTCCCAGCTGGCACGGGGCCTGTCCAGAGACAGGCAGAAGCCTGTCTCCTGAGCATGCACGCGCCCAGTGCCAGGCTCAGCCGCAGCCAAAGTGACAGAAGAAGAGGCGTGTGTAGAGAGGCCCCCCTGCAACCGACTCCCCGCTCCCCGTGCAAGAGCACGGATTCCCAAGTAGGGCCCACTGGCAGGGCACTGAGGCCCGGAGCCACCTGCCATCAGCAGCGTAGTCCTGGGTGTCCCCGCAGCCCTCAGGAGCACCGGGGCCTGGGGCTTGATCGACTAGGCGGCTGCGCCTCGGCCAGAAGGGCTATCTGCTTTGGTTTGGAAATCTTGACAGTATCCCTGCGGCATTGCCCGCTATGGTAGCTTGGCACGGCAATCCATAGGAAAATCACCTGGTGGCGTGGCGTGCTCTGGCAGAGCGCAATGTGCTTAAGATGATGGGTTCTCACTTTTTTTCGCCCTCCCCAAAAACGGACGGTTACGACTGGAGGCAAGGCCCAAACAACCCACACGTCCGCTTTGGACGGTCACGATGGCCGCTTAGAATGTACCCGGTCCATGGAACGCCTGGACCTGTAAGCCCACTTGACCGCAGTGCCTGCCTCAAGTGAGCAGAAATGATTTCCACGCAAGTGTCTCAGCACCCAATAGGTAAGCAGTTTCGTTTTGCGTCCCCCGGCCCCAGAGCCGAGAGAAATGCTCGTTCGTTCGTTCGTTCGTTCGTTCGTTCGTTCGTTCGTTCGTTCGTTCGTAGGGTCCCAAACAGGAGGGCGAGAGGAGAAAGGGCAGGCTCATTGCTCGGAGTCGTCGGGGTGCTCTGGGGCCCCTCTCGTCCCAGAAAAGAAACGCAGAGAAAGAGAGGTCATTGACAAGGGTGAGGGAAGCCTCTGGGCCTGTCCTCTCCGGGAGACAGGTGTCTGGAGGCCTGGCCGGGAGCCCAGGCCGAAGCCCGCAGGCCACCGGTGGGAAAGGCCGGGGTTGCCCTGACAAAAGGTGGAGGTGACGGCGATGGGAGACAGCATGTCTGTGACCATTGCCGTGGGAGAGACCTGCAGGGCAACGCCGGCCGGCCCTAGCTAGGCCCCCGCTGGAGGAGGCCTCGGGGACTTTGGTTGGCGAGGAAACCCCCTCTTCGGAGGGGCCCGGCAGGCTGGCCCGGCCCAGACCCTCGGCCTGGGCCAGCTGAGCTATGGCCTGGAGAGGGGGCTCTCCCAGCAGCCCCAGATCTGCCCCAGGGCTCCCTTCCCCCACAGCCCCTTCTGCAAGGGGCCCTGCCCCTCCCCCCGCCTTAGAACTCAGCCCTCTGGCCTCCAGCAAGCGTGAGGAAGGAACTATTCCTATCCAACAGTGGCCCCTAGCGGTGGAAGTTTTGGCTCAGACTTTGGGCAACGGAGCCGCTCTCTGGTTCCTGGAGCTTCTTCAGTCTCTTGGCTTTTCCCCAGACAGACAGGAGGGAACAACTGTCCAGGACACCAGAGCAGAGCTTCTCTCCTAGCCCAGTCCCCACCCAGCAGGCTCCACCCACGTCGGCGACCCCTTCCGTCGCGTCCCCGTGGCCTCCTGGTGGCATTCGGTGTAAACATTTTGGAACCCCGCTTCCCCCAGCGCTGGAGGTTCTCCTGGCAGTGGACGCGCTCCCCGAAAGGGCATTGGGTGGGTTTCGGCAGGATGCCTGTTGGCCGCATCTGTCCCGCCACTGGCACTGGCACTGGCACTGGGGACAACTCCCGAGGGCAGAAAACGCCCCCCGCCCCCATCCATCACAACTGTCTTCCCACTCCCGGGCTCGGGCAGCTCCCGCCAGTGGCCAGCGTCTCCGGAGCAACCGGGCGGGGCGGGGGCGGGGCGAGTGTGCCGGGGGCGCGGCGAGGGGCGCCTGCGCGCCAGGGCGGCGGTGGGCGTGGCCGGCCCAGCGGGCTGCGGCGCCTGCGCTGTGGTCCCGGCACGGCGGGCGTCGGAGAGCGCTCTACCGGCGGCGCGGGAGGCCTAGCGCTTGCCCACCCCCACCCCCACCCCGGGCGCCGGCCGGGCGCCCCGACAGGAGGGGGTGGGGCGGAGGCAGCCGATGGAGCGAGAGGGGGCTTAGATCCCACAGGGCTGTCAGGATGCGACTCTCCCGCCGGCAGGTGTCGGCACTTTTGCTTCCCTCCGCGGTGAGGACCACCTTCTCCTGCCTCTCAGCTGACCTGGGCCGGTCCAACGAACCTGAGCGCAGGTGTTGCACCTGGGCTGAGGCTCAGGTCCCAGCTGGCACGGGGCCTGTCCAGAGACAGGCAGAAGCCTGTCTCCTGAGCATGCACGCGCCCAGTGCCAGGCTCAGCCGCAGCCAAAGTGACAGAAGAAGAGGCGTGTGTAGAGAGGCCCCCCTGCAACCGACTCCCCGCTCCCCGTGCAAGAGCACGGATTCCCAAGTAGGGCCCACTGGCAGGGCACTGAGGCCCGGAGCCACCTGCCATCAGCAGCGTAGTCCTGGGTGTCCCCGCAGCCCTCAGGAGCACCGGGGCCTGGGGCTTGATCGACTAGGCAGCTGCGCCTCGGCCAGAAGGGCTATCTGCTTTGGTTTGGAAATCTTGACAGTATCCCTGCGGCATTGTCCGCTATGGTAGCTTGGCACGGCAATCCATAGGAAAATCACCTGGTGGCGTGGCGTGCTCTGGCAGAGCGCAATGTGCTTAAGATGATGGGTTCTCACTTTTTTTCGCCCTCCCCAAAAACGGACGGTTACGACTGGAGGCAAGGCCCAAACAACCCACACGTCCGCTTTGGACGGTCACGATGGCCGCTTAGAATGTACCCGGTCCATGGAACGCCTGGACCTGTAAGCCCACTTGACCGCAGTGCCTGCCTCAAGTGAGCAGAAATGATTTCCACGCAAGTGTCTCAGCACCCAATAGGTAAGCAGTTTCGTTTTGCGTCCCCCGGCCCCAGAGCCGAGAGAAATGCTCGTTCGTTCGTTCGTTCGTTCGTTCGTTCGTTCGTTCGTTCGTTCGTTCGTAGGGTCCCAAACAGGAGGGCGAGAGGAGAAAGGGCAGGCTCATTGCTCGGAGTCGTCGGGGTGCTCTGGGGCCCCTCTCGTCCCAGAAAAGAAACGCAGAGAAAGAGAGGTCATTGACAAGCGTGAGGGAAGCCTCTGGGCCTGTCCTCTCCGGGAGACAGGTGTCTGGAGGCCTGGCCGGGAGCCCAGGCCGAAGCCCGCAGGCCACCGGTGGGAAAGGCCGGGGTTGCCCTGACAAAAGGTGGAGGTGACGGCGATGGGAGACAGCATGTCTGTGACCATTGCCGTGGGAGAGACCTGCAGGGCAACGCCGGCCGGCCCTAGCTAGGCCCCCGCTGGAGGAGGCCTCGGGGACTTTGGTTGGCGAGGAAACCCCCTCTTCGGAGGGGCCCGGCAGGCTGGCCCGGCCCAGACCCTCGGCCTGGGCCAGCTGAGCTATGGCCTGGAGAGGGGGCTCTCCCAGCAGCCCCAGATCTGCCCCAGGGCTCCCTTCCCCCACAGCCCCTTCTGCAAGGGGCCCTGCCCCTCCCCCCGCCTTAGAACTCAGCCCTCTGGCCTCCAGCAAGCGTGAGGAAGGAACTATTCCTATCCAACAGTGGCCCCTAGCGGTGGAAGTTTTGGCTCAGACTTTGGGCAACGGAGCCGCTCTCTGGTTCCTGGAGCTTCTTCAGTCTCTTGGCTTTTCCCCAGACAGACAGGAGGGAACAACTGTCCAGGACACCAGAGCAGAGCTTCTCTCCTAGCCCAGTCCCCACCCAGCAGGCTCCACCCACGTCGGCGACCCCTTCCGTCGCGTCCCCGTGGCCTCCTGGTGGCATTCGGTGTAAACATTTTGGAACCCCGCTTCCCCCAGCGCTGGAGGTTCTCCTGGCAGTGGACGCGCTCCCCGAAAGGGCATTGGGTGGGTTTCGGCAGGATGCCTGTTGGCCGCATCTGTCCCGCCACTGGCACTGGCACTGGCACTGGGGACAACTCCCGAGGGCAGAAAACGCCCCCCCGCCCCCATCCATCACAACTGTCTTCCCACTCCCGGGCTCGGGCAGCTCCCGCCAGTGGCCAGCGTCTCCGGAGCAACCGGGCGGGGCGGGGGCGGGGCGAGTGTGCCGGGGGCGCGGCGAGGGGCGCCTGCGCGCCAGGGCGGCGGTGGGCGTGGCCGGCCCAGCGGGCTGCGGCGCCTGCGCTGTGGTCCCGGCACGGCGGGCGTCGGAGAGCGCTCTACCGGCGGCGCGGGAGGCCTAGCGCTTGCCCACCCCCACCCCCACCCCGGGCGCCGGCCGGGCGCCCCGACAGGAGGGGGTGGGGCGGAGGCAGCCGATGGAGCGAGAGGGGGCTTAGATCCCACAGGGCTGTCAGGATGCGGCTCTCCCGCCGGCAGGTGTCGGCACTTTTGCTTCCCTCCGCGGTGAGGACCACCTTCTCCTGCCTCTCAGCTGACCTGGGCCGGTCCAACGAACCTGAGCGCAGGTGTTGCACCTGGGCTGAGGCTCAGGTCCCAGCTGGCACGGGGCCTGTCCAGAGACAGGCAGAAGCCTGTCTCCTGAGCATGCACGCGCCCAGTGCCAGGCTCAGCCGCAGCCAAAGTGACAGAAGAAGAGGCGTGTGTAGAGAGGCCCCCCTGCAACCGACTCCCCGCTCCCCGTGCAAGAGCACGGATTCCCAAGTAGGGCCCACTGGCAGGGCACTGAGGCCCGGAGCCACCTGCCATCAGCAGCGTAGTCCTGGGTGTCCCCGCAGCCCTCAGGAGCACCGGGGCCTGGGGCTTGATCGACTAGGCAGCTGCGCCTCGGCCAGAAGGGCTATCTGCTTTGGTTTGGAAATCTTGACAGTATCCCTGCGGCATTGTCCGCTATGGTAGCTTGGCACGGCAATCCATAGGAAAATCACCTGGTGGCGTGGCGTGCTCTGGCAGAGCGCAATGTGCTTAAGATGATGGGTTCTCACTTTTTTTCGCCCTCCCCAAAAACGGACGGTTACGACTGGAGGCAAGGCCCAAACAACCCACACGTCCGCTTTGGACGGTCACGATGGCCGCTTAGAATGTACCCGGTCCATGGAACGCCTGGACCTGTAAGCCCACTTGACCGCAGTGCCTGCCTCAAGTGAGCAGAAATGATTTCCACGCAAGTGTCTCAGCACCCAATAGGTAAGCAGTTTCGTTTTGCGTCCCCCGGCCCCAGAGCCGAGAGAAATGCTCGTTCGTTCGTTCGTTCGTTCGTTCGTTCGTTCGTTCGTTCGTTCGTAGGGTCCCAAACAGGAGGGCGAGAGGAGAAAGGGCAGGCTCATTGCTCGGAGTCGTCGGGGTGCTCTGGGGCCCCTCTCGTCCCAGAAAAGAAACGCAGAGAAAGAGAGGTCATTGACAAGGGTGAGGGAAGCCTCTGGGCCTGTCCTCTCCGGGAGACAGGTGTCTGGAGGCCTGGCCGGGAGCCCAGGCCGAAGCCCGCAGGCCACCGGTGGGAAAGGCCGGGGTTGCCCTGACAAAAGGTGGAGGTGACGGCGATGGGAGACAGCATGTCTGTGACCATTGCCGTGGGAGAGACCTGCAGGGCAACGCCGGCCGGCCCTAGCTAGGCCCCCGCTGGAGGAGGCCTCGGGGACTTTGGTTGGCGAGGAAACCCCCTCTTCGGAGGGGCCCGGCAGGCTGGCCCGGCCCAGACCCTCGGCCTGGGCCAGCTGAGCTATGGCCTGGAGAGGGGGCTCTCCCAGCAGCCCCAGATCTGCCCCAGGGCTCCCTTCCCCCACAGCCCCTTCTGCAAGGGGCCCTGCCCCTCCCCCCCGCCTTAGAACTCAGCCCTCTGGCCTCCAGCAAGCGTGAGGAAGGAACTATTCCTATCCAACAGTGGCCCCTAGCGGTGGAAGTTTTGGCTCAGACTTTGGGCAACGGAGCCGCTCTCTGGTTCCTGGAGCTTCTTCAGTCTCTTGGCTTTTCCCCAGACAGACAGGAGGGAACAACTGTCCAGGACACCAGAGCAGAGCTTCTCTCCTAGCCCAGTCCCCACCCAGCAGGCTCCACCCACGTCGGCGACCCCTTCCGTCGCGTCCCCGTGGCCTCCTGGTGGCATTCGGTGTAAACATTTTGGAACCCCGCTTCCCCCAGCGCTGGAGGTTCTCCTGGCAGTGGACGCGCTCCCCGAAAGGGCATTGGGTGGGTTTCGGCAGGATGCCTGTTGGCCGCATCTGTCCCGCCACTGGCACTGGCACTGGCACTGGGGACAACTCCCGAGGGCAGAAAACGCCCCCCGCCCCCATCCATCACAACTGTCTTCCCACTCCCGGGCTCGGGCAGCTCCCGCCAGTGGCCAGCGTCTCCGGAGCAACCGGGCGGGGCGGGGGCGGGGCGAGTGTGCCGGGGGCGCGGCGAGGGGCGCCTGCGCGCCAGGGCGGCGGTGGGCGTGGCCGGCCCAGCGGGCTGCGGCGCCTGCGCTGTGGTCCCGGCACGGCGGGCGTCGGAGAGCGCTCTACCGGCGGCGCGGGAGGCCTAGCGCTTGCCCACCCCCACCCCCACCCCGGGCGCCGGCCGGGCGCCCCGACAGGAGGGGGTGGGGCGGAGGCAGCCGATGGAGCGAGAGGGGGCTTAGATCCCACAGGGCTGTCAGGATGCGGCTCTCCCGCCGGCAGGTGTCGGCACTTTTGCTTCCCTCCGCGGTGAGGACCACCTTCTCCTGCCTCTCAGCTGACCTGGGCCGGTCCAACGAACCTGAGCGCAGGTGTTGCACCTGGGCTGAGGCTCAGGTCCCAGCTGGCACGGGGCCTGTCCAGAGACAGGCAGAAGCCTGTCTCCTGAGCATGCACGCGCCCAGTGCCAGGCTCAGCCGCAGCCAAAGTGACAGAAGAAGAGGCGTGTGTAGAGAGGCCCCCCTGCAACCGACTCCCCGCTCCCCGTGCAAGAGCACGGATTCCCAAGTAGGGCCCACTGGCAGGGCACTGAGGCCCGGAGCCACCTGCCATCAGCAGCGTAGTCCTGGGTGTCCCCGCAGCCCTCAGGAGCACCGGGGCCTGGGGCTTGATCGACTAGGCAGCTGCGCCTCGGCCAGAAGGGCTATCTGCTTTGGTTTGGAAATCTTGACAGTATCCCTGCGGCATTGTCCGCTATGGTAGCTTGGCACGGCAATCCATAGGAAAATCACCTGGTGGCGTGGCGTGCTCTGGCAGAGCTCAATGTGCTTAAGATGATGGGTTCTCACTTTTTTTCGCCCTCCCCAAAAACGGACGGTTACGACTGGAGGCAAGGCCCAAACAACCCACACGTCCGCTTTGGACGGTCACGATGGCCGCTTAGAATGTACCCGGTCCATGGAACGCCTGGACCTGTAAGCCCACTTGACCGCAGTGCCTGCCTCAAGTGAGCAGAAATGATTTCCACGCAAGTGTCTCAGCACCCAATAGGTAAGCAGTTTCGTTTTGCGTCCCCCGGCCCCAGAGCCGAGAGAAATGCTCGTTCGTTCGTTCGTTCGTTCGTTCGTTCGTTCGTTCGTTCGTTCGTAGGGTCCCAAACAGGAGGGCGAGAGGAGAAAGGGCAGGCTCATTGCTCGGAGTCGTCGGGGTGCTCTGGGGCCCCTCTCGTCCCAGAAAAGAAACGCAGAGAAAGAGAGGTCATTGACAAGCGTGAGGGAAGCCTCTGGGCCTGTCCTCTCCGGGAGACAGGTGTCTGGAGGCCTGGCCGGGAGCCCAGGCCGAAGCCCGCAGGCCACCGGTGGGAAAGGCCGGGGTTGCCCTGACAAAAGGTGGAGGTGACGGCGATGGGAGACAGCATGTCTGTGACCATTGCCGTGGGAGAGACCTGCAGGGCAACGCCGGCCGGCCCTAGCTAGGCCCCCGCTGGAGGAGGCCTCGGGGACTTTGGTTGGCGAGGAAACCCCCTCTTCGGAGGGGCCCGGCAGGCTGGCCCGGCCCAGACCCTCGGCCTGGGCCAGCTGAGCTATGGCCTGGAGAGGGGGCTCTCCCAGCAGCCCCAGATCTGCCCCAGGGCTCCCTTCCCCCACAGCCCCTTCTGCAAGGGGCCCTGCCCCTCCCCCCGCCTTAGAACTCAGCCCTCTGGCCTCCAGCAAGCGTGAGGAAGGAACTATTCCTATCCAACAGTGGCCCCTAGCGGTGGAAGTTTTGGCTCAGACTTTGGGCAACGGAGCCGCTCTCTGGTTCCTGGAGCTTCTTCAGTCTCTTGGCTTTTCCCCAGACAGACAGGAGGGAACAACTGTCCAGGACACCAGAGCAGAGCTTCTCTCCTAGCCCAGTCCCCACCCAGCAGGCTCCACCCACGTCGGCGACCCCTTCCGTCGCGTCCCCGTGGCCTCCTGGTGGCATTCGGTGTAAACATTTTGGAACCCCGCTTCCCCCAGCGCTGGAGGTTCTCCTGGCAGTGGACGCGCTCCCCGAAAGGGCATTGGGTGGGTTTCGGCAGGATGCCTGTTGGCCGCATCTGTCCCGCCACTGGCACTGGCACTGGCACTGGGGACAACTCCCGAGGGCAGAAAACGCCCCCCGCCCCCATCCATCACAACTGTCTTCCCACTCCCGGGCTCGGGCAGCTCCCGCCAGTGGCCAGCGTCTCCGGAGCAACCGGGCGGGGCGGGGGCGGGGCGAGTGTGCCGGGGGCGCGGCGAGGGGCGCCTGCGCGCCAGGGCGGCGGTGGGCGTGGCCGGCCCAGCGGGCTGCGGCGCCTGCGCTGTGGTCCCGGCACGGCGGGCGTCGGAGAGCGCTCTACCGGCGGCGCGGGAGGCCTAGCGCTTGCCCACCCCCACCCCCACCCCGGGCGCCGGCCGGGCGCCCCGACAGGAGGGGGTGGGGCGGAGGCAGCCGATGGAGCGAGAGGGGGCTTAGATCCCACAGGGCTGTCAGGATGCGGCTCTCCCGCCGGCAGGTGTCGGCACTTTTGCTTCCCTCCGCGGTGAGGACCACCTTCTCCTGCCTCTCAGCTGACCTGGGCCGGTCCAACGAACCTGAGCGCAGGTGTTGCACCTGGGCTGAGGCTCAGGTCCCAGCTGGCACGGGGCCTGTCCAGAGACAGGCAGAAGCCTGTCTCCTGAGCATGCACGCGCCCAGTGCCAGGCTCAGCCGCAGCCAAAGTGACAGAAGAAGAGGCGTGTGTAGAGAGGCCCCCCTGCAACCGACTCCCCGCTCCCCGTGCAAGAGCACGGATTCCCAAGTAGGGCCCACTGGCAGGGCACTGAGGCCCGGAGCCACCTGCCATCAGCAGCGTAGTCCTGGGTGTCCCCGCAGCCCTCAGGAGCACCGGGGCCTGGGGCTTGATCGACTAGGCAGCTGCGCCTCGGCCAGAAGGGCTATCTGCTTTGGTTTGGAAATCTTGACAGTATCCCTGCGGCATTGTCCGCTATGGTAGCTTGGCACGGCAATCCATAGGAAAATCACCTGGTGGCGTGGCGTGCTCTGGCAGAGCGCAATGTGCTTAAGATGATGGGTTCTCACTTTTTTTCGCCCTCCCCAAAAACGGACGGTTACGACTGGAGGCAAGGCCCAAACAACCCACACGTCCGCTTTGGACGGTCACGATGGCCGCTTAGAATGTACCCGGTCCATGGAACGCCTGGACCTGTAAGCCCACTTGACCGCAGTGCCTGCCTCAAGTGAGCAGAAATGATTTCCACGCAAGTGTCTCAGCACCCAATAGGTAAGCAGTTTCGTTTTGCGTCCCCCGGCCCCAGAGCCGAGAGAAATGCTCGTTCGTTCGTTCGTTCGTTCGTTCGTTCGTTCGTTCGTTCGTTCGTAGGGTCCCAAACAGGAGGGCGAGAGGAGAAAGGGCAGGCTCATTGCTCGGAGTCGTCGGGGTGCTCTGGGGCCCCTCTCGTCCCAGAAAAGAAACGCAGAGAAAGAGAGGTCATTGACAAGGGTGAGGGAAGCCTCTGGGCCTGTCCTCTCCGGGAGACAGGTGTCTGGAGGCCTGGCCGGGAGCCCAGGCCGAAGCCCGCAGGCCACCGGTGGGAAAGGCCGGGGTTGCCCTGACAAAAGGTGGAGGTGACGGCGATGGGAGACAGCATGTCTGTGACCATTGCCGTGGGAGAGACCTGCAGGGCAACGCCGGCCGGCCCTAGCTAGGCCCCCGCTGGAGGAGGCCTCGGGGACTTTGGTTGGCGAGGAAACCCCCTCTTCGGAGGGGCCCGGCAGGCTGGCCCGGCCCAGACCCTCGGCCTGGGCCAGCTGAGCTATGGCCTGGAGAGGGGGCTCTCCCAGCAGCCCCAGATCTGCCCCAGGGCTCCCTTCCCCCACAGCCCCTTCTGCAAGGGGCCCTGCCCCTCCCCCCGCCTTAGAACTCAGCCCTCTGGCCTCCAGCAAGCGTGAGGAAGGAACTATTCCTATCCAACAGTGGCCCCTAGCGGTGGAAGTTTTGGCTCAGACTTTGGGCAACGGAGCCGCTCTCTGGTTCCTGGAGCTTCTTCAGTCTCTTGGCTTTTCCCCAGACAGACAGGAGGGAACAACTGTCCAGGACACCAGAGCAGAGCTTCTCTCCTAGCCCAGTCCCCACCCAGCAGGCTCCACCCACGTCGGCGACCCCTTCCGTCGCGTCCCCGTGGCCTCCTGGTGGCATTCGGTGTAAACATTTTGGAACCCCGCTTCCCCCAGCGCTGGAGGTTCTCCTGGCAGTGGACGCGCTCCCCGAAAGGGCATTGGGTGGGTTTCGGCAGGATGCCTGTTGGCCGCATCTGTCCCGCCACTGGCACTGGCACTGGCACTGGGGACAACTCCCGAGGGCAGAAAACGCCCCCCGCCCCCATCCATCACAACTGTCTTCCCACTCCCGGGCTCGGGCAGCTCCCGCCAGTGGCCAGCGTCTCCGGAGCAACCGGGCGGGGCGGGGGCGGGGCGAGTGTGCCGGGGGCGCGGCGAGGGGCGCCTGCGCGCCAGGGCGGCGGTGGGCGTGGCCGGCCCAGCGGGCTGCGGCGCCTGCGCTGTGGTCCCGGCACGGCGGGCGTCGGAGAGCGCTCTACCCGGCGGCGCGGGAGGCCTAGCGCTTGCCCCACCCCCCACCCCCACCCCGGGCGCCGGCCGGGCGCCCCGACAGGAGGGGGTGGGGCGGAGGCAGCCGATGGAGCGAGAGGGGGCTTAGATCCCACAGGGCTGTCAGGATGCGGCTCTCCCGCCGGCAGGTGTCGGCACTTTTGCTTCCCTCCGCGGTGAGGACCACCTTCTCCTGCCTCTCAGCTGACCTGGGCCGGTCCAACGAACCTGAGCGCAGGTGTTGCACCTGGGCTGAGGCTCAGGTCCCAGCTGGCACGGGGCCTGTCCAGAGACAGGCAGAAGCCTGTCTCCTGAGCATGCACGCGCCCAGTGCCAGGCTCAGCCGCAGCCAAAGTGACAGAAGAAGAGGCGTGTGTAGAGAGGCCCCCCTGCAACCGACTCCCCGCTCCCCGTGCAAGAGCACGGATTCCCAAGTAGGGCCACACTGGCAGGGCACTGAGGCCCGGAGCCACCTGCCATCAGCAGCGTAGT